>NC_142705.1:10758298-11066873 GCF_029339155.1 Prunus mume
GCAACTAGATTACTTATCATATAATAGAATTCTTGTTTCTTTCGATAAAAAAGATCATACTTTTCGTGTAATGCCTTGCCTCACTCCTCTTTTCTTCTCTCTTATTAGATCACTCCAAAAGTGTTACAAGTTTGGGCGAGAATTCTTTCTGCAATTCCAAATTCTCGTCTTGTGGTGAAATGTAAGCCTTTTAGTTGTGATAGTGTGAGAGAGAGATTTCTTTCGACATTGGAGCAGCTGGGGTTGGAACCACTACGTGTTGATCTTCTACCTCTAATTTTACTCAATTACGATCATATGCAAGCCTATTCTCTCATGGACATTAGGTAAAACAAAGATATTTTTTCTTACATTTGGAAGACAGTAGTATGAAAGTTGCTTATATATATATTGTTTATTTATCTCTGTTGGATGAACACTTCCTATACCTCAAACCTTTCTTACATCGTGTGGTTGTCTGAGCCTTCCATATTATCTATGGAGTTCGAATCCAAACTGTGAACTGGTTTCCACACTGGATCTTGAATTAAATAGATTATGTAATATAAAAAATGAACATAGGAAAATATTTTAATTTGGAAACAAGAGACTTGATCTGTCACAGTCGTAACTAAAGTTAAAATATGTGAATTGAATTATTTTATGAATGACTCTAAAAATAATGATAGAAATTAACAAAAACAAATTATGTTTGTTAGGGGAAATTAAAGGCATTAAAAATAAGAGATCTTTTTATTCTTTGCAAAAATTGTTCAAGACATGAGGTTACCCAAAAAAATGTGATTCGAATTGGTTGGGATGAGTTATAAATCACTTACTTACATGCCTATTTGGAACCAATCATATGAATGTTAAGATACTATAGTTACTAATTACTAAGTTGACAGTACTTTTTCTAAGGGAATGATATAGCATTGTATGATGTGTATGATATTATCTTGATGACATATTAAATAAGTTGCGATAATTAGTTATTAAAAATCTTGGTTAGGGAAATTGCTAGGGTATTCTTAAATTCGTAAGACATTGAAATATTTAAATCAAAACATGGTTAATGAATTTAAGCTTTTTAGAGATGGTGAGATGCATTAATATTATTATTTTTATTATTTTTCAATGAGTATGAAAGGAGGGCTACAATATTGGGGGAATAAGAGGGAAAACAGAGAAATTATCTCTTAAATGGTATGGTATATTTGTAATAAGGATATTTATGCCCAGTGAATGTTATACGATATTAATGTTTTTATTTAGTTTAATAAGGAGTATTTTTTTATGGAGTGTTTTACGATATTTTTCTGTAGATGGAATATTATATAAAAAAATGAGTCGCCTCCTTGGATAAGGTTTACTCATAGCTTAATGACTACTAAGGAAAGCAAGTAGAACAAATCATAGTTGATTCCTGAACTAAAAATATGGATCCTTTCTTCCTCTTGCATGCAATGCTCGAATTACAGTCAGCATGTGTTCTTTTAAAGAATTAGTCAGATGTCTAAAATCAATTGCAGTGTTATGTACTGAAAGGTGCTTTAAACTTGTCATTGGGTATTACTTTATTGCATTATAGCTTTGGTCCATGTTTGTCATTGTATGCGTGATTGCAGAGGTAATGCTACTTGTAAATATCACTTTTTGAAAGGTTGTTTTGCATGGGAAAAAGAGATTTGGTCAGAGTCTTAGGACATAAATTAGAGAACCATTTGACAATTTATGATGTGTATGCAATAAAGTCTCGCTGGATTCATTTATGCTAGTCCTGCTGGTTGCACATTTTAGTGCGGTTTCACTTGTTTCTTGTTGGATCTTGTTTGGAGGTTCTGACCCAAGTTATCTTCTCTCTATGTAGTTTGGATACTTTTCCATATGCTGGAACAACCACAACATGTGAATCTTTATATATGGGAGTTCCGTGTGTTACTATGGCTGGTTCAGTACATGCGCACAATGTTGGTGTTAGTATTCTCAGTAAAGTTGGTAAGGAATTTTTCTTTCTGCTTTTTGTTTTTTATTTTTTTTAATCAATGGTGTATGGTTGCACAGGAGATTACTGTTTTGCTTTATCTGCCGTATGGTTGGTATGCATATATTTTGGTTTATGCTATAAATGCATAAACCAAGCCAATAGAAGTGTGAGATTATATCTCATACATGGCTAAGAAGAACTGTTATCTTGTGGAGAGGTGGATTTAACTATCCTAGTATTTGAGATATAGTGGGATAAAAGAGGACAATAAAATAAACAATATATGAAAAATAAATGCCTTTGGTCATTGGGGTGGGAGAGCTCATATAGCCACAATCTTCTATGTATCTCCTCACTGTAACAGGTTCATAAACATTTTTCACAACTCACTAGGCAAATAGTTTTATCAGTTTAGAGATCAATTCTCTCGATATCGAACCTTTGATGGATGTGCGCAAGTCTTTCTTTTGGTAATGCCTAATATGTGTGTGTTCTTGCTGATGAGTTCAGCATTGTTTAACCGATTAAAGTGGACTTAATACAGGGTTGGGAAATCTGATCGCTAAAAATGAGGATGAATATGTCCAGTTGGCAGTGCAGTTGGCCTCTGATGTTACAGCGCTTTCAAATTTGAGAATGGGTCTCCGGGACCTTATGTCCAGGTCGCCTGTCTGTGACGGACAAAAGTTTACCCTTGGGCTGGAGTCAGCATACAGGAATATGTGGCACAGATACTGCAAAGGTGATGTGCCATCACAAAGGCACATAGAAATGCTACAACAGGAAGTAATCACTGAAGAGCCAGCTGCTGAAATCTCTGAGTCAACAAGTATTACAACACCAAGAGAAGGTCCTCCTGGATCTATTAAGACGAATGGATTTATTCCTCTTCCACAGCCTGTGCTTAACCTCTCTACTTGTGAAGAAAATGGAGGAGTCTGATGGGCACATATCGGAGGCGTTTGTACGGGGATTTGTTTGATAGGAATCATATTGCTTTTCTGGGTGAATTGATCTCCTATGGTATATTTAGTCATGACTGCCTTTAGTGGAATCGAGTCCGGTTGTAACTAAGGTGGAAGCACTATGTTTACTCGCCTAGGATCACATTTTTTGGGAAACAACTGCTGGCCGCATTCGGAGTCAATATATTATTATCTGCGTACAAAATGAAGAATTGAAAGAGGTGATGCTATACACTATCAATGAAAAAGAAGTGATACTATGAACTGATATTTTAGGTGGCTGCCAGCAATTTTTCCCGACTATAGAATTGTGTTTGTAAATTTTAAGATTTTTTTTTACTTATTTTAGGATTGCTTGTATGATTTTTAAACAGCAAAGTTGGTGAAATTACCTGGTTTGGTTACAGTGGAATCCTGTTTTTGTCTCGCGAAAATTCAAAATTGTACGATTTAATCATTTTGATGGTGGCATGGGGGTTTAAATGTTGCCAATCAGTTCTATGAGATGGATGCATTCTTGTAAATGCAGCCTGATATTTTTGCACGTGTCGAGGCATTGATTCATGAAATGTTTCTGCCCGCATATGAAAGTGGGAATTGGAGTTTTGAAACAAGACGTAGTTCTATGAAAGATAACTGAAAAAGGGTAAATTCGAGTCGTAGAAAACTACTTGTGTAAAAGTAATCTTCAAAGGTATGAAATTCAAGTCGGGGAAATTTTTTATACAGTTTCAGAAACATCAGCAAAATTCGTGAGGTTCCATATAAAGTTTAAATCCAGAATTTTTCACTGTTAGTATCCTTGTAAGAAACTGAAATACATTGATCATCATAGTTCTGAGTTAATACAATATCCAATTAACTTGTTGCAGCTCTTTGGCTTTTTATCTCTGACAGCAGCTTTGCAATGTCTAATCTTTGACAGATGTCCGCAGTATCTTCACATCATGCACTGGCCTGTACGGACAAAAGCATATGTTAAATAGAGTTTTGGACAAATCCACAAACTAAAGTCTTCTAAAGAAGTATGGTGAAAAGGAGCAACAATTAGATAGTGTGGACCCTGTGCCATGAATGGCAAACTTTACAAAATCTAGGCACGTTAAGGATGCATGTATGGAGGAATATGGTTCCACAATCCAAAGCCATGACAAGGTGCCACAATGCGTACTTGCCTAAACACACATTAAATCTATTAACTACGAATTGATAACTCTCAACTAATGACACATTTTATAATTTTTCCAACATCCTTTTCAAAATATCGACAAGCTTGACCAGTGAAGACATTGTACCACAAAATTGAATCCAAAAAAGAAAATAGTCAATAGCCTAACTTTCTCAAATATATAACATCATCGCTTGACATCTCATTTTCTCCCTTCACTTCTCATAAAATTTTACTCAAACCACATCAGATTCCTTTAGCAGATTTTACAAGGCACAATGTCACCTATTTTCACTCCATTCAAAATCCCGAAAATGTAAAGTCTTAAGTTTTTTTGGTTTAGTGCAGGGAACCACAACAGGCTGAGCAATTTAGGGGATCTAGCAGTCTGAACCCCTAGAAAAATTGCCAATTTCTTACAAAAAGTATAACCATGAATAATCATTTGCAGATAAAACGTAAACACGATAGGGGCATGTATGTGAACTAAACATCAAGAATACAACTAAGGGAAGGCATACCTATCATTATTATCAGTTTGGACACTGCCGAGTCTTTTGATGATTTCCATTCCTTTGCACACTCTTCCAAATATTGTGTGCTTTCCTGTATGAAAACAGAAACAAAAGGCTAAGTGTTAATGGTGCAAGACAAATTTTTACAGCACAAAATTGTACTGATGAAGACTGAACAAAAGAATAGAGAAAGCCTTCCCTACTCTTCCATCGAAACCCCTTCATGAAGTTTTGAATGGAGATAACTCAATGGTAAGTAACAAACAAATCCAAGTAAACAGTGTTGCTCAAGCAGAATCCTAACGGCGGTGGTCCAGTTTTTATTGTCACCTAAAGCCTAAGGTTTCCATACAGAAAAAAATCCCAGTACCATACAGATAAAATTATTATGGCAAGAACTGTTTTTCAGATTCCAATCGTTTCAATAGTTCACACAGTGATGCACTGATGTCTCATGCAAATAACTTCTGGGCAAAATGGGATAAAACCATTTAGTCAGAAGTGCACCCAACCACATTGTACACTTAGCGCATCATAGAGCAAAAAACATTTACTGGTAACTGCTAAGCACCACTTTTATGCAGATAAAGTAAAACAAAAGGTGGCATAGTGCACAAAACACATACGAAACAAAATAAAGAAAAAGGACCATACCAGTTTGATTAAACAAAGTCTAGACAGTACTGGGTAAAGATTATATTACCATCCAGTGACGGGCATGGCGCCAACGTGATAAAGAACTGGCTTCCATTTGTATTTGGACCAGCATTCGCCATAGATAAGATGCCAGCTCCAGTATGCTTCAACTCTGTTCTTATCTCATCCTCAAACTTTGCGCTGAAACGTATGATACAAGAAGGCATTAACTATGAATTATGATAAAAGTGTTTCCCACAACCCTTAAATGGGTATAGATTATTATAAAAACCCTTCAACGTTTAACTAAATAATAAATATAAATAAATAAAAGAAGAAGCAAAGCATACCCATAAATGGATTCTCCACCCCTCCCTGTCCCGGTGGGATCTCCACCTTGCACTATAAAATCCTAAATCCAATTAACAATTCAACCATCAGTAAGGCAAAAAAAAAAAAAAAAAAACAAAAAACAAAAACGAAATCAAAAGTCCAATTTTGAAACCTTGATGATTCTGTGGAATTTGACATTGTCATAATAACCTCTGCGAGAGAGCTCAATGAAATTCCTGCAAGTCCTTGGTGCGTGTTTGTAGTAAAGCTACGATTTTCACAATTTACAAAAAAATAAATAACGTCAAAATACGAACTCGATGGATTGAAGTCTCAGCTTTGCTTCTGAGGAAAGTAAGAGAAATTTGGGAAGAAAGAAAATTACCTCAACAGTGAAAGCGCCCATGGAGGTTTCTAGAGTGACCTCCGGAGACCCTCCTTCTGCACTTGCCCACATCTTTCAGACTCCAAGACTCGCACAGACTGAACAAAAGGCAACTTGGAAAGGGTTTTACAATAAGTCGTTTCATTTCGTCCCGTAAATAAACCCAGACACCTCAAAGAACGACATGTCGTTACTCAGATACGACCTGTCGTTGGTTTCACACGTGGTTTAAGGCTTCGGGGGTGTTTTGGACGAACAAGCAGCAGAAGAGGAAGAGGATGAGCAGCTGAGAAGAGGAGACTCAGAACTGAGAAGAGAAATGAAATGACGACTGAAGAGATTTGAAGCCCTTGGGGCTTTTGGGCATGGCGGAGATGTTCCAAGGTGGGGTCCACCGAGCTAGTAGAATCAGAAGAGCTGTTGTGATCGGAAATGGGTTCGCGGGTGCAGAGAATCAAAGCATTGGTCTGGTTCGTGCTCTGGACCTCTGGGGTCGTCAATCCCTCTACGTGAGTATAAATTTTTAATCTTTTTGTAAAGAGAAAACAAAAAAAAAAACTCTTGATATTGTTTTAGCTTGGTTTTGAGCATTGTTTTTGGTTGGTTTTATTGATTGATTAATGATTGTGCAGCGTGTTACTCGGCCAAGAGGAGGAATTAATGAATGGCTTCACTGGCTTCCACTTTCTCTCCATAGAAAAGTCATGCCTCTTCCTGCTGAAAGAACAGGTACTCGTACTTGTATTGTTATTAGTCCTTCATGCTGCATTGCAATGTGAATTCTGTCAACAAGTTATCTCTACTGTACTTTATTTTATGTGGGGCCCACTTAGATTTCATAGTTGAAGGGAAGAAGGTTGTACTTGAACTAATAGTTCCTTTTTCTGCTGAAAATGGTTCTAGCTCAGGCCTCTCATCTGATGTTTTGGAAGCTGATGCAAAGCAGATTGCAGAAATGGCTCGTCAAACATTTGACACGTATGTTGCTACTTCCTTTCTATTTTTCAATGATTAAATCTTTTAGTTAGATACGCGGGTTCCATTGTTTGTGCTTCGTGTTCATCATCCACACAAGCTCATACAACATATACGATGTTACTTTAGTCTTAATGCAGGGGTTTTTGAATTATTTCAAATTTTGTTTGGTAATTTCTTTATTAGTAAAAAAAAAATATCTACATGCATGCTTCATGTTCTCTCCAGAGACGGCCCGTTGCTGGTGGTTGCATCTGGCCGGGATACCATTCCTGTTTCAAGCGCCATAAAACATTTAGCTCCAGAAAATGTTTTTGTTGTCCAGGTTAAAGTTCACTTCCCCCCTAAAAAGAGCTGCATATATTTGGCTGGTAAATACTTAATACTGATACTCTTATTAAAAAAATACACTGATATACAAAGTGAGGCACTATGGCAGTTTATATACAATTTGTGTTTTTTCTTTCCTGTGTGCATTTGAATGAACTCTGGTGATATGAAAGTATCGTCATTCATGAAGATGGCCTAACCATCCTCTCTCTCTCTCTCTCTCTTCCTTACTGCTGTTCATGTTATTGAGCTGTCACAATTCTCATAAGAATTTGGAGATTCAGTTTTTTATTTATCAAATTTTTCTGGAGACAGGCTTTGTCGGAAAGATATTCAGAAACTGTCTGGTTTAGATAAAATGGTAGCATAGGATGTTGTTGCATAAGTTTTACACGCCATGAAGTTATCCGTTTTCTGCTTAAGAAGCACATATCTTTGATTATATTTTCTGCTTTTGAAAAAAATAAGGTTTTTGCTTATTTATTTGTCATATGTTTAGCTAAAAATTGATTTTTGATATTAATGGCATCATATTATGTTTTCCTGTGGATCGCTGTGTAATTTGATTGTAATGAATTGACACATGCAAATACTGCAGGTCTAGATTATCTGATTTTATTAGTTCTCTTTGGAAACATGTTTCAGATACAACATCCAAGGTCGCATCTGAATAGGTTTGATTTGGTGATAACTCCTCTCCATGATTATTACCCCTTGACTCCGGAGGGACAGGGACAAATTCCTTGGTTTCTGTGGAGGTGGATTACCCCACGTGAACCACCTGGCAGTAATGTGGTGAGTATCTTGGTTGAATAGGATCTGTACAAATGCCTTTTCTAGAATAATTGTGTTGACAGGTTCACTTCTATGAGTTTCAGGTTCTCACAGTGGGAGCACTTCATCAGGCGGATTTCACTGCACTTAGGAATGCTGCATCTGCCTGGCATGCTGAATTAGCACCACTTCCGAGACCTTTGCTTGTGGTTAATATTGGAGGCCCTGCAAGTAATATTTTTCATCTAAGAATCCGTCATGATTTTCATGTTGTCATCTTTATAAGGGGATGACTGTGATGGATTTATATCATTTTTAATGTTGTGGTTGCCTTTTTATTTGCTTTGTAGTTTTATGGAATTGCTTACAGGATTACCAGCAAAAGTCATTCTGTAATGTGTAGTTTGATTATATAAATCCTGACATTGCTAGGAAATCACATTTTTTAGTGCTGTACTGTTTTATTGAGTACAGCTATCTTTCATACTTGTGATCTGGTGTTGCTATGTCAGTAGCTCAAGAGTTATGTGTTTGTTAAAGTTACATTTTGAACCTCTCTTGTATGTTTACCTTGGTCTTTCTCCCTGTATGTCTTTTATTTAAAAGATAATCAAAATGCATCCATATTGTTTTCATAGGAAACTGTTCATATGGTATCGATCTTGGGAAAAGGTTAGCAGCTATGCTGCAGAATGTTCTTTGGAGCTGTGGATGTGTGAGAATATCTTTCTCTAGGAGAACTCCTGAGAAGGTACTAGTGCTGCTTTGAGAGTAGATCCTTTAGAGGCTTTATGGACGCATACTTACTTTCTCTGGTACACGTTTTCAACAGTTGTCCAGAATTTTGATGAAAGAATTCAGTACTAATCCAAAAGTCTACATTTGGGATGGTGAAGGTACTTAGTTGCCTTATTCTTAGAATACATGCATCTAATATGTATCTATGTGTGTACAGAAGAGGGGAAGTATTGATGTTTTATATTTTATTTTTTATGTAATACTGCTTAGGTTGTAATCCACACATGGGCCATTTAGCCTGCGCGGATGCTTTTGTAATCACAGCGGATTCAGTCAGCATGTTGAGTGAGGCTTGCAGTACCGGGTATGTTCCAAGTATGATGATAATGAAGGTCACTTTTTCCTTTCATTTTTTGAAAAGGAGAAATTTAGGTCACTTATTTACAGTTGTTTTAAATATTCCTTTCTTTGGTATGGGATTGTGTGTTTCTAAAAGTTCATAATTTTCACTTCAGCAAACCTGTTTATGTGATCGGTGCTGAACACTGTGTGTGGAAGTTCGCAGACTTCCAGAACTCCCTGCAGGAACGAGGAGTGGTTCGACCGTTCACTGGTAAAGAAGACGTAAGTCCGTCGACATACTGTTGTAGAATGATAGTGTTTTGTTGTGAAATAATTTTTGGCCATTCCTTACTCTTTTGGTTAGTAAATGAGGAAAGAAAGGATGTGAGGCTCTCTTTGAAGAGGAGGGTGGTTGTTCTTAACAAAGTTTACCTTTGGTTATTAATATGAGGTTTTTTTTTTTTTCTTTTTCTTTTTCTGTTTTTGTTTCCGTAGATGTTCAAGTCTTGGAGCTATACACCACTCAATGACACAGCAGAGGCCGCCAGTCGGGTGAAGATGGCACTTGCTGAGCGTGGATGGAGCATATAGTAACTTAGGTAAATGAGCTTGCCAAGCCCTTTGTCTAGCTTACTTCAGTAGTTTGTTTGACCCAGTTTTGTCCAATTCATCTTTTACCAGTGTAACTATTATTTTGTATTAAATTTTGCTGTATCGTGCCCCAAGGTTAGGGAAGGCACGTCCTTTTGAATTTGCTTTTATCCTGCAATCAAGCCTTTGGTTTGGGGTGTTGCCCATAAACAATTTCTTCAATAAAAATAGCAAATGAAAGAAGCAAGATCAAGGACGCATTCTTCACCTAGAGATGCAAATTTTTTTTTTTCTAAACATGGCCTGTCTTCGCCATATGTTGCTTCTGCTTTCAAGTGCTGTTAAAAGCGGCTTCAAGGAACTAAGTTGTTGAAATTTTTAGAGTGTTTGAACAATCTTTCTTTCTTTTTCTTTTCCTTTTTCCTCATTGCAAGCACATCACGCTTGCAACACATTCTGTGGGGCCCACACTTAGGTGGGCTCCGGATTCTTGTAACTGAGATAAACTTCATCTATCACGTGACGAGAGAGATTACAGAGACAATGGGCTATTGTTCCTTTTTTTTTTTTTTTTTTCCAAACACAGCTCCATAACATGACTCATGAGCTCGACAATTGAAGATTACGTATATTATGTGGCTACGCATGCAAAGGAAAAACAATATTGGTAACCTGGACAACCTTAAAGTGTACGCAAATAATGTGGTTTACACTTAACAATGATAGAAACAACACTTTTCTCAGACCAAAAAAAATTAAACACTTTTCATTGTTGGGTTAGGGAGCCCTAGCTGTGGTTTAGTTGAGTGATTAAAGAGAACAAAGTTTCTTAGTTAGGAAGCCCTTTGGACTTTTTAAATTATATTACTCTTTTAATAGAATTCAACTTCCCTCTTCTGCATTATATCATCAAAAGCTGAAAGTCCAAATGGTATGCATCATCAAGCTTTTCCATCCACTCCTCCTTTTAACAACATATTATTTTATTTTAATTAATTTTTGTGAAGAAAAAAAAACATATAATATTGAAGTGGTTACTACTTGATCCATCTGCCAGATAAAACCTCTTCACTTGCTCTATGAACAAAAAGTCATATCAACAACTCTCCTTTGCCTCCCATTAGCTGATTAAATTACAAACTAATTTGTATTATTGCCAATTTTAATCTACTAATCTCTTATAATTTGCTGCACTATATAAAGCCTCTCATGTTAAGCAGTTTTCATCACAAGCTTCTGAGTCTCTCCCGTTCAGCAATTCTCATCTCCAAAGCCTTTTAGCTTATTTTTTTTGCCTGTTTCTCTCTTAGCTAAAATGAAGAGCGGTGACTCAACTACCATTGATGTTCCCCATCATGAGGCCAGCGGGGGCGGCGCATCGAAAGGAAAAGGGGCAATTCTGACAGTCCCTGCAAGGCAAGAGAAGGGAGGGATGAGGAGAGGGATGGCCATAATTGACTTGGTTTTGAGGATTGGTGCTGTAGTGGCTGCTCTGGCTGCTGCAGCCACCATGGGAACAAGTGATCAAAACCTTCCTTTCTTCACCCAGTTTTTCCAGTTTGAAGCTAGCTATGATGACATGCCCAGTTTCCAGTATGTCCCTTTCAACCTCTCTTTACAATCTTGCATTTTACATTGTTAGACTATCAATCTGAACCATTATTTGCATGTGACGTTGTTAGACTATCAATCTGAACTATTAATTCGATGAACAATTGTTTCTATCTGTGATGCCAGATTGACAATTTAGCGACATAACATACCTATCTATTATCTAACACACTCATGCATGCAATGCAGGTTTTTCCTCATAGCAATGTCACTCGTCGCTGGCTACTTGGTGCTCTCAGTTCCCTTCTCCATAGTCTCCATTGTTCGCCCCCATGCAAGTGGAATAAGGCTCTTGCTCCTCATCCTTGACGTTGTAATATTCATTAACCTCACAATCATGCTTAAATCCTCACTAATTAATTTGATTAATCTGTGTATAATAATACTTATGATGATCATGACAGGTGGCACTCACCCTGGCCACTTCTGCTGCTGGGGCTGCAACTGCCATAGTCTACTTGGCTCACAATGGCAACTCAAGCTCCAATTGGCTTGCCATCTGCAACCAGTTTGGTGATTTCTGTCAGACAGTCAGCGGGGCTGTGGTGGCTTCGTTTGTTACTGTTGTCATCTTCATGTTCTTGATTCTGCTGTCTGCCGTGGCTCTCCGAAAGCATTGAGACAAGATATGGAAGGGGAAACGCTCTTCAAAAATGACTGTGAACGCTGTTTATGATTCTGTTTTGGTGCTTTTCTGCATAAGTGCCTTTTCAATTGTTGTGTGAATTTGGTTGTAGTTCATGTAATTTACTTTGTCTAATGCAAATTGAAAAAATATCGTAATGGAATTTACTGTTCTTCCCGACTTGCATCCTTTTGTCAACTGTTGGTTTTTCTTTTCCTTGTCTCTTCAATTTTCAACTTAAATTAAAAATTAAACATCATTTGCCGTGAATTTGATTCCAAGTCTCCAAAGTCTTCCCCAGAAGAATTGAATTCTGAACTTCTATATGGTCTATGAATCAAACCTGGACAAAACAAGGACTCATTTATCAAATATCAAGAAGCACACTGGGGGCACGAAACTTGACCCCCTGACTCATAGAATCAATTTAAGGACGTCTTGAATAAAATCAGCGGCCACCGGGGCATCTCTACCCAAGTCACACAAACCAACAAACCATCATGATGATGATGATCAGAGATGATCAGTCCACAACCACTATATTTTGATATCTGGGGTCAGAGATGGCTGCTTCCATGACATGATCCGGGCCAATTTTCCTGTCATTGTCCAAGAAGGACTTGACCAAATTGTCGTTGAAGCGGTTCATCATCATCATCCCATGCAGTGCATAAGGCGCAAATGCAGGCATGCTGTTGTTCGTTTTCCAAAACACAATCTGTGGCACCTCATCGCCGTACCCTTTGTCCTTGAACTTTCTCTGTATCTCCTCATACTGCATCTTCCAGCAGTAGAAACGACCATCGCAGCCGGGAGTCTTATCAAAGTCTTCGCAGCTGGTGAACACGAGCACCCTCCTGATCATCTGCTCCGGCTTCAAATCATTCTTCACAGCAACCTCCAAAACAGAATCAATCACCACCTCCAAATCAACCTTCCACTGCGTGGTGTCCTTCAAAATCTCTAGCTTGGCCTTGAGATCGCCTTGTAACGAATGCAGCTGCGGATTTCGACTGAAATTCATCAACTTTCCTTTCCATGGCTCTTCACTCAGTTCGGAGATCATCACTGCCAACGCCACCGCCGCATTTCCATAGTTGTCATGCACAGCCAAGCAGTTTTTGAACTTGCCCTGCTTTCTGATGTGCTCCACCATTGCCTTCCACTGAAGCTCGGCCACTTCGAGAAGGTCCCTGTGGTTCGCATGGCAGGCGATCTCATGTGGAAGCAAAGCACCGGCCTCAATCTTTGACTTGCCGCAACCGCCGGCTGCTTTCACTTCCTCCAAATACTTCTTCACCACACAGGGCTCCCGCTTGGACTCCCGTTTATAACCCCACCTGTTGAAATCTTCGTGTAGATCACAGTCCTCCAAGGCCTTCCTCAAGGGCACCAAAACCTCCTTGATCAGCCGCTGCAGGACTCTGTCGGTGTAATCCGACTCCTCAACACCTAGGTATTCCTGGTAAGATGCTCGCGGGAAAACCTTCTTGGCGATGCTCTCGCAGAGCAAGGTGTTGCGGTTGAAGTCGGAGTCGAAGTCAGTGCACGACAACCCGGCCGAGGTTATCTCCAAGCACTCAGCCGCAGACGTTTCATCCTCATCGTCATCATTGATACTCTGTTGTTGCTGATAGTGTTTGTTCAAGTTTTGAATATCGGACTTCAACCAATCGGCGAAAATATCGGAAACGCCATCGTGTAAGATCCGATAATTCGCGTCACACTGGTACATCTCGACGGCCTTGCTGGCCCATGCTAGGATCTCTTCTCTACTCGGAGCAGGTGGACTGGGGAAGCCCCCGGGGGGGGGGGGCTTTTCGATCTCCGAGTAGAGATCGAGATGGAAGAAGCGTTATTGGCCTTCCAGGATCTGTAATAGAATATCCAGAGCGGTTTTTAAACTTCCGAAGGACCCGGCGATGGACCCAGCAGTTGCTTCAGATACATGTCGGTTTCGGAGCACGGCATTATGATATCACGAAAGTGGAATTCCATGTATCCGTCTGGTAAGACGTTGTGAAACAGATCAAGGCAAGGTTTACCGTAGGAAGAGAAGAGCTCGCTGGTCATGTCGCACTTAGGTTTATATCTTGGGAGTTGTGGAAGAGCGACAGAAGGAGGAGGAGGAGCTGCTACTCTTTTGATGTTCAGTTGTGGAGGCGAAGGCGAAGAAGAAGAAGAAGTGTTGCCGAAGACATTGAGATGGTTCTTCCGGCATGCTTTCAGAACCGAAGTGACATACACTTGCACCGGTTTCTTCATCTTCCTTGAATTTTGTGCTTCGAAACTGATATTATTTATTTGGATCAACTATATAAAATCCCCCAAATTTTTAGAGATCATTTCAAATTCATACTCAAATTCACGAAATCCCAATATCCAAGCCCCTCCCTTAGCTTAGCGAGACTCCTATTATTTATTTCAATGAATTTGTCGATTTTGTTTCTTGTGCTCCACTCAATCAGTCAACCTTACTTGGCCTCCAATTATTTGGCAGTTTCTTTTTCCTAGAACCCTTTTGTGCTCCTCCAACATATCATTAGCTCATTCCTCTTGACAAACCCCTCAATGAATACTTATGTATACCAAAAATCTTCTTATTTTTTATTTTGTGCTCTTGCATGTTACTTTGTTAGACCGTCAATTTGAATTGTTTGATTAAATGAACTATTTATTTAAATGTGTGGTACCATATTGACAATTTAGCTACGTAACATACCTATAGTCTATTCAATGGCAATTCAAGCTCCAATTGGCTTGCCATCTGCAACCAGTTTGGTGATTTCTGTCAGAAAGTTAGATGGGTTGTGGTGGCTTCGTTTGTTACTGTTGTTTCCTTCATGTTCTTGATTCTGCTGTCTGCTGTGGCTCTCCGAAAGCATTGAGACAAGATATGGAAGGGGAAAAGCTCTTCAAAAATGACTCTGAATGCTGTTTGTGATTCTGTTTTGGTGCTTTTCTGCATAAGTGCTTTTTCAATTGTTGTGTGAATTTGGTTGTAGTTCATGTAATTTACTTTGTCTAATGCAAGTGGAAAAAATATTGTAATTGAATTCACTGTTCTTTCTCTACATGCATCCTTTTGTCAACTGGTTTTTCTTTTCCTTGTCTCTTAAATTTTCAACTTATATTAAACATTAAACATCAGTTGCCATTAGTTTTATTCCAATTCTCCAAAGTCTACTCCAGAAGAACTGACTTTTGGAACTTCTATACGGTCTATGAATCAAACCTTGACAATGGGGGGGCACGAAACTTGACTATAAGGACGTCTTGAATAAAATCAGGGGCAACGGGCGCACCTCTACCCAATTCACACAAACTAAAAGTCTAGCTAGTCTAAGCTATATGAAGCAACTAAATTAAAGCATACCATGGTGACGATCATCAGAGATTTAGTCCACAACCACTAGATTTTGATATCTGGGGTCAGAGATGGCTCTTTCCATGATGACATGGTAAGGGCCAAATTTAATTTTGCCGTCATTGTCCATGAAGGACCTGACCAAATTGTCATTGAAGCCACTCAACATCTCCAGCCCTTCCTGCTGTGCAGAAGCTACATCTGCATCAGTCGAACACCTTCTCAAATTCCAAAACACAATCTGTGGCACCACATCGCCGTACCCTTTGTCCTTGAACTTTCTCTGTATCTCCTCATACTCTGTCTTCCAGCACCCATCAAAGTCATTCTTGCTAGAGAACACGACCACCCTCCTGATCATCTGCTCCGGCTTCAAATCATTCTTCACTGCAACCTCCAAAACCAAATCAAACACCTTCTCAAAATCAACCCCCCGCTCCTCGTACTCCGTCTCCATCCTCAACGCCAACTCCAGCTTGGCCTTGAGATTATCGAGGCCGTTTATCGAATGCAGCCGCGTATTTACACTGCAATTCATCAACTTTCCTTTCCATGGCTCTTCACTCAGCTCAGAGATCATCACTGCCAAAGCCGCCCCATCGCCACTTTTTCATCTCCGCAGTCTGCCTTTAAGCTTAACCAGTTGTCATATACAGCCAAGCAGTTTTTGAACTTGCCCTGCTTTTTCATGTGCTCCACCATTGCCTTCCACTGAAGCTCGGCCACTTCGCCCAAATCCTCCTCCTTCACATAGCGTGCTATGTGATGTGGAAGCAAAGCACAAGCCTTAATCTTCAACTCGCCGGCGGCGGCTGCTGCTTTCACTTTCTCCAAATACTTCTCCACCGCACAGGTCTTGGGCTTGGGCTTGGGCTCGGGGTCCGGATTATAACCCGAACGGTTGACAAGTGTGGAATAGTTGGGGGGCATCAAGGGCTTCCTCAAGGGCACCAAAACCTCCTCCCTCAGCCGCCGCCGGACTCTGTCGGCGTAATCCGCCTCCTCAATGCCTTGGTACTCCGGGTACGATTCTCGCGGGAAAACCTTCTTGGCGATGCTCTCGCAGAGCAAGGTGGCGCGGTTGAAGGGGGAGTCGAAGTCAGGACACAACTTCGCTGCCGAGGTTATCTCCAAGCACTCAGCAGACGTCTCGCCCTCATCGCCGTCATTGATACTCTGCTGCTGTTGCTGATGGCGTTTGTTGAAATTTTGTATGTCGAACTTCAAGCAATCTGCGAACAGATCCGAAACGCAGTCGTGTAAGAACCGATAATCTGGGTCGCTCTGGTGCCTGTCGAGATAGGCGAGGAACTTCTGTCCGCTCCGAGGGACCCCGGTGGTTCTTCCGTCCTTTGAGTGGACAGAGAGATGGAGGCGGCGGTCATGGCGTTGTAGGATCAGGGATAGAATATCCAGAGCGGTTTCTAAACTGCCGAAGGAGCCGGCGATGGACGGGAGGTTGCAGGCCAGGGTCTTGGGGTGGTTGTGGTGGAGCCAAAAAGCCGCAGTGTCGAAACCCATTTTGTAGTTTTTGCCACGGGGAGGACGGTGGTCTAGTAGGTTGCAGATGAGCCTGAAGGTGGTTGTGGGATTGTGGGCCCATGACGCCGGCAGCAGTTGGTTCAGATACTGGAGGGAATGAACGGGGTAGGCGTCGTGTCGTTCGGCGTTGTAAAACAGATCAAGGCAGGGGTTGCCGCGGGAAGTGTAGAGCTTGTTGGCCATGGAGTTGTCGGATAGAGGCGCCATTATAAGAGTCGTTCGAGTTGCAGGAGCAGGAGAAGTAGAAGTATTGCCGACGGCATCGAGATAGTTCCTCTGGCGGCATGCTTTCGGAACCGAAGTGATATAGACTTGCACTGATTTCTTCATCTTCAACTGATGGAGCTTTCAGAGTTTGTTTCTTGTGCTACTCTTCAATGAGGCCTCCAATTAAACATAGAACCAGCAGCTTCCTTGGATTTAGGTTTTTTTGTTTGTTTGAGAATCCTAAACAATTAAAACCATTCAATATATAATCAGGTCTATTTATTTATTTTTCTTATTGTATTTGGAAAAAAAAAATATTACAACAATCTGAACCCTACTTTGTTACAGAAAAAAATAAAATTGGTATGGGTAAGTAAGGGCCTAGTATCCTACTTTGATATAATTTTATAAACTTAAAAACATATTTTAAGTTCAAAGCCACAAAAATCTGTTTAGTAGGCCTATTTTTAAAAATGAGAATATAGGGTTTCTGATTTTCTAATTTTAATTTCAATCTTTTTAGATCTTAAAAATAGTTTAGAGTTCATTACAAACAAGTTTTTAGATTTTAAAATCACTATTTGAAAACTCATGTTTTTAAAAAGAATCATAATTTTCTTTTTCTTTTTTTAGTAGGATATCAAACCGGGCCTATTGATTAGGATTTTGTGAAGAAGAAGAGAGGATATTTGAACCCCCAAAATCAACAATCTCAGCATTAATTTCCTACCAAATATATTTCCTGATTTTCTCATCATATTCAGTGCACAAAAACTAAAGAGTGTGGTCTTAACATTAGTATTTAACATAATTGTTAAAAGATGCTAACAGAAGGGTTTAAGTGTAAGGTTTTTGTGAATTTGGATATGGATGTTTGAAGTTCGGATACCGATTTGAAACGACTTTCCAAATTCTGAAGGTTCTATGTAGTTAATTATTAAAAAAAATAAAAAAATAATGGCACCATGAATGATAGGGTTTAGGTGTATGATTTTCACAAATTTAGATATGAGTTTGTTTAGTTTTCCAAGTTTGAATACCAATTTAAAATAATTCTCAAAATTAATTAATTCAAATAAAATGGCACGATGATTGTGGTTTTACCTAAAAAGTTAGGTTTATTCTAGGTTGTGGTTATTGACTAAAAAAAAATTCTAGGTTGTGGTTAAGTTTAAAGGTGCCACTCATAGTTGGGGCCCATCAGAATCACCTCGTGGTTCAGACAAAAATAAAAATAAAAATTAGGTTTAACACTTTTTCAATAAATATTTAAATTAAGAATTAATTATATATTTTTAATTTCGATTATTGAATTGCATACATTAATTATATAAGTAGATTATACCGTCTAGGTTTTTTATAGGTTGACCACAAGAATCTATAAAGTTAGACTTTTATTTTTATTTTTTCTGTTGTCTTTTTGGAGACATTGGACCATGGTACGCATGTGTCTGACAAAATGGGCCTCGAAGCCCACAACACAACCGAGATGGCGAGGACATTATTGTAATTTGACAGTAATAAGTAAGCGCAGCAAATCTGTGTAACTCCATTGGAACAGTGTTCTTCCATCACACGCTCTCTCTCTCTCTCTCTCTCTCTCCATTCCCTTAGCTTCTGTGACTTTCCCGGGAAATAAAACGGAAAATTCAAAGGGAAATCACCTCTAGGGTTTAAGGTTGTTCTCCGCCAATCAAAAATGTCTCAGACGGGGAAATTGATGCCAAATCTCGATCAGCAAAGCACCAAAATGCTCAATCTCACAGTGCTGCAGAGAATCGATCCCTTCATCGAAGAGATTCTGATTACGGCCGCGCATGTAACCTTCTACGAATTCAACATCGAGAGCAATCAATGGGTTCGTTTCTCAATCGTATTTCACTTCTCCGCTTGGTTGCCGAGAAAATTAAGTGAAACATAAGAAGATGCAAGGGTTTTCAGAATTAAACCAAATTAATAGTTGACTTATTCTACTGGTTACATTAATATCTAATAGTTTTCAAAATATGTTTGGGTTTTTGCAGAGTCGCAAGGATGTTGAAGGGTCTCTCTTTGTTGTTAAAAGGTAAATAATTCTTTTTTGGGTGATTGTTTTGTATCTGTTTTGGTAGTAAGCTTGCATTTTGTTCCTTTAAAATTTTGAGTGAATTTTGCTATGGGTTGTGTTTATTTATATTGATGATTGGCTCACCTAGTCTTAAACTGTTGTATTATCAAGGAACAAGTATTTTGTTTATTCATAAAGATGGTTGACTTACCTAATATTGATACTATTGTATTGTTAAGGAATACTCAACCACGGTTCCAGTTCATTGTAATGAATCGGCGTAATACAGGTACTGATTCTTACTGTTCACTGTAGTTTGTATTTGAGGTATGCTCTTTATTGATTTCCATTTGTTATCACAGTATTGTAACGCATTTTACCACTATGGTAAAATCTTTATCTGAATTGCTGGTTTGCTACTGTTTGTATCAATCATCATTACCATTTATTCTGCTGTGATTAAATGTTTCTTTGGACAGTCTTTTAAGCGAAGATAAGAAATAAAAATAAATGGTTTAGTCTGCTTCCTCAAAAAATATAAATAAGCGAAACTTCTGGTTCAAGCACGTCACTGATCTATGGATAATTCTCAAGATTGATTCATATCAGTTGATGAGAATCTTGGGATATTTGGTCCCTTCAAAGTGGCATGATATTCATGTTCATGCAAATTTGAGAAATAGATCAATGTAAAGTCAAAAGTGTCACAAAGTTGATAAAAGATGGAGCTTGTTTTTTAAGTGCCATAGAAAATAAAATCAGTATGAGAAACAATGATTTGAGAGTGAAAGTTCAGAGGTAACTGGTTGCCTATCACAAGAAATCTACTTTTAGCTTCTTGTCTAACCTATGAACTAGGGTCTAAACTTTGTTTCTTATCTCAGAAAAGAAGATGGAACTAAGTGGTTAAATTTCTAGATAGTTTTAAAATGAGTGTTTTTTCTTTTCATAAGGTCATTCTCTTTCGTTTATGAGCATATTCTTATTAGGAAATTGTGTACATACTATCTTCTTACAATATCTCCCTAGTTATGTTAGTAAAATATGTTGTGCATGCATTTACATACAACTATGCATTTGCCCTTGTAGGTATTAATTTTACATTAATATGTGGTTTTATATTGTACAGATAACCTAGTGGAGAATCTCTTGGGAGATTTTGAGTATGAAGTACAAGTTCCATATTTGTTGTATAGGAATGCAGCCCAAGAAGTTAATGGAATTTGGTTTTATAATCCCCGTGAATGTGAGGAAGTTGCAAATCTCTTTACTAGGTGCAATATCTTTCTTATCCTTTTTATACTTCCCATTTTGTTTGTAAACTGTTTGTTGTTAGTTTACTATAGAGTTCAAAACATCCAATTGCACATGGCTGATGGTAATACCACATAAAGGATTTATTTATTTTTGGTTAATACTTGCCCATGAGATTTGCAGTTACAAGAGTTTGACATTAGCAACTTTAGGAATTTTACATATAGAATATACATATGTCCCAGATGCATGCATATGATATGCATACAAACACATAGCATATCATGGGATCTAAAGCAGTAAAATGGTGATTTGAAATTACTGGATACGTAGATCAGTGTCTGCATGCAGCTATGGTGATGTAAATAAGCCACATTTACAAATTTGTATTCTAATGTTTTTTTTTTTTACAGGATCCTTAATGCATACTCAAAGGTTCCTCCAAAGTCCAAAGTAGCTTCAAGCAAAAGGTTATTCCCCCAATTTCCCCCTTGTATAAGTATTGAAACTGGAATGGTCATAGTTCCAATTGCATTATACATTTTCTATGTACTTTCTGTGTTAGATTCAGATTTATTTTCTTCAATTTTAGCCATATAAATTTAGTTTATGTATGAATTGGTGTGATGTTAAATAACTTATATAATATATTTCCTGAAAATGGAAATGTGATAGGAGGGGTAATATCTCTTTGTTAGATAACTTCTTTGGTATGGTTTCTCTTTTCTTATCAAGGTCATGTAGTTTCTAATATTTTTATGTCACAAGCTTTGTCTTTTGGGAATATAATATGCCATTTTATCTGCCGTATCAGGAGATGCATCCTTAGTTGGGTTACATCTAATTTTCATTCTGCATGTTACATTGTAGTGAGTTTGAAGAACTTGAAGCAGTCCCATCCATGTTGGTCATGGAGGGGCCACTGGAGCCATCTTTGAATGCCTCTACTGCCACTGATGCCCCTGAAGATTCTTCCTTTGTGAACTACCTGGTATGATTTTATGCATAGTGGCTTTCCCAGAGAATGTGGTGGCAATCTGATTTTTTTTGTGTCATCTAGAACTTTTGAAGTTGAGAACTGTGGTTCATTTTCATTATGCATCATCTGTAAATATGTATTTAATCCTATGGTTGAAATGCTTTTAAATTTATTTAAAGAACGCCAAATTCTCAAATTCATAGGCATTGCCTAAAGAACTCATTGTTTGGTACTGGGCATGTCTGGATGAAGTTCACCCCAAGTCTGAGCTATTTTCGCCTCGCTAAAATCTATTGGTTCTGCAGTTGACTGAACTTAATTATAATCCTTATCCTCTGATATATCCATTGGTCCTAGAAAATTCCAAACACTTAGCAATGCTTTGAAGTTCTTTATAGTTTGAGGACATTTTGTTTTTCTCTTTCTTAGGCCTGGATAATGAAAATATGATTCAGAAGCAATACCAATATTAGAAAGAGTGTAGGTGTAAGATTAAGTTTGAGAATGGACATTGGAATTATAAGTATTAGAGATAGAAGGAGGTGCAGGAGATGAAGAAAAGCTTATTTCTGATGCTTTAGTTTTTACAGATTGTGGCTAAAATGTTTCTCTAAAAAACCATTTCTTCTCATTTTTTTCTGGGATAGAAGTATTCTAAGAAACTTGACTGATGTAGTTTTGTGTTGTGTGTTGTCCTTACTCAGTATCTCTTTACTCGCTGTAGCTTGTTTCCAATAAGGGCTGAACATATTTTCCCCTAATCTTACTGCAGGCAGCTATGAATATTGGAGGTAATACTACAAACCCAACAAATTCAAGACAGGCCTATCATTCTGCTGGAACTGTTCCAGCGTCTTCCTATGCACCCAGTGCTGTTTCACCTCCTGCACCAACTCCACAACCACCACCCCTTTCCCTTTCAGTCCCATCTACACCAACCCCACAGCATGTCCCCTCTGATCTAACCACCAGCAACAATCGAGTCACTAATCTTATAAAGCCCTCTTCTTTCTTCCCTCTCCCTGCATCCTCATCTTCGTTGATTATACCACCTATTGCTTCAGCTGTGCCAACTGCTGCTGCACTTCATCCTCCCCTGAATCTGCAACGCCCTTATGGTACTCCAATGCTTCAACCCTTTCCACCACCGACGCCCCCACCATCTTTAACTCCTAATTCTGCGCCTCCGGCTCCCAATGACGGGCCTCTTATTAACAGAGAAAAAGTTCGTGAAGCACTGCTGATGCTGGTTCAGGTATTTTCATCTTTTGTCTCTTGTTCAGGTATTATCGTCACTTCAAAAAAAAAGGATGAAGTAGTATATATATGTTATCAATTTCTAGCAAGAAAAGAAGTCAGTGTATCAACTATAGATGCATCTTAAAGTGATAATATGTTTGACTTGTATTGTACATTTGGCCTCCGACGTTATAAGCATCCTCAATGTAAAGTTATTCAATTATTGGCTGACTCGTGTGTTGTTATTCTGTTAGGACGACCAATTCATCGACATGTTATACCAAGCATTGCTGAAAGTGCACCATACATGATTACTTAGTGGAACCAGTGAGGTCTTCCTCTGCAAATTTGATATGAGTACAAAATCATGTAGAATAAGTTCTGTATATAGTTATTCTACTTTGGTCCTCAAGAATAATCGCAGCACAACAGCTTAGGGGTAACATCCGCTAAAACTTCTCTCCGCTCTAAGCTTGTCAACTTTCGTGAGGAATTACTGACTTGGGAGGGTTGCAAGGGTGGCACTCACTTGGCCTGTTTGTTAATCCATATGTATCTCCCCCTGGAATTTAATGTTTGTAACACTTAGTTGAGTTTTTTTTTGCTCTTTTTATTTCCAATGTTTAATTTGGAGGAGTAATTTTGGTTCTTTAGGAGGTTTGGTTGTATTAGTTGTATTCAAACTTATGTTAAGACGTTGTGATTATGGATTTATTTTATTTCTTTTATTACTGCGTAGCAGGTACACAGAGTATACATGAATAACCTTTTTCTTCCTTATCCTTTTTAATTCCCATAGCCTGGCCATCCTTTCTATCTTACTGTGAGACACGAGTTCTTCGGTAGTCCTGCCGCATTGAAGCACCCTATCACAGTGGGCTGATATGTAATCCCACCCCGGATGTGGGAGGGTGCTGCACTGCGACAGCACTGTGTTAGTGTTTCTTGTGAGACACAAGATAGAATTTGACAATGGTGCCCTCATGTGGATGGTGTCTGATAGAATTTGACCATGGTGCCTTCATGTGGATGGTGTCTGATGATTGTATATCGATGTGCAATGTGCACGAGTATCGTTATCTGTCTCTACACACGAATTTTGTAAAAGCTTTCTTTACAAATAAGCCTCTCGAAATCGAGAACATAAAAACGACGTCGTTTATAAGATTTTATAAAGCTTTCTTCTTTTGGTTTCAGGTTCTTCTGTCACTTTGGATTGGATCCAGCCCACCCAATAACCCTGTAAACGTTAAAATTACTTGGTTTCAGAAAACACCAGCCGCCCCCCTCCTTCCTCTTCTTCCTTCTCTCTCTCCCTCCCTCTAGTTTCTCTCTGGTAAGACAAGAGTAGTACCAGAACCAGAGTATCATAGTAATGGCGATGCTTAGAAGACTGGTGAGGTCAAGCCCTAGTTTATCATATTCCTCCCTTATTCCTCCCGCTCTTCTAATCTCTTGCCGGGGATTAACTACTAAGCTTTTCGTTGGCGGTAATACATATGCTCTCTCTCTCTCTCTCTCTCTCTCTCTCTCTCTCTGCTTTTTTACCATTTCTGATCATCTGTTCTTCTTTATTAGATATAATACCTAAAAACTGAAATTAATCCCCGTGGGTTATCTTTTCCACGTAACACGCAATAGAAGAAGAAAGAAGATGATCTTTTGGCTAACGTTGGTGGTGATATATGATTAATTGAACTAGGTTGACAAAGTGTTTGAAGTAATGCCTGTTAGAGATAGAGATATGCTTATTCAGTGTTATTTACCCACAAGAAAAAAAGAAATTATATATTGAAACAGAGTGCGCACACACACTTAAAAACATACACATACTCTGTTTCAAGCTAATCTCATTGTTTATAAGAAAACATATCATTTAACAGTTCGTTATGTACTTCAAACATTTCTCATCAGAATGGTGAATTTTAAGTAGCAATCATGGTGTTATTCTAATGAGAAGTTATGGGAATGACTTCTTACTTCTCTGACTCTGTACACTCTGCATGAGATAATTTGTTCTTGTATGATTTGACCTGTAAAGCTTGTTTGAGAAAAGATTTTTTTTGCTTTAGTTTTGCTCAAGCTAGCAAAAAGAATGATCCCTCATCCAAATTTTCATGTTATGACATATGAGTTCATAGTTGTTCTTTTTACTATCTTCTTAACTTTTTCAATGGGGGTTATTATTGTTTCTTCTTTTTCTCTCCATTTTGTAGGACTGTCATTTTACACCAATGATAAGGGGTTATCTGAAGCATTCTCTCAGTATGGTCAAGTGATGGAAGGTGACTTGTGGGATATTTCACATGCAAGAATATTGAGGCAACTGTCTCTGAACTGATTAAATTCTGTCATTAGGTGCTTAAACCCTTTGTTTTTTTTGGCAGCTCAAATTGTAACAGACAGAGTTTCCGACAGATCAAAAGGATTTGGGTTTGTGACCTTTGCTTCAGAAGATGAAGCCCACAAAGCCCTAGAGGAGATGAATGGAAAGGTAAATCCTTGTCTTCTGTATTCCTTTATCCATTTGATTCTTTTGATCTTAGGTATCCCAAAATAACAGATTTAAAATACCGGCAGGCACTGAATGGACGTGTGATTTTTGTGGACTATGCAAAGCCGAAAGCCAATTATGGTGGCGGAATGCCAATTGCAAGAGGACCTCCTGATCCGACAAAGGACAGTTGATTCACTTACATAAACATTTAACTTACTGGGAGGCACTTGCAGGAAGAATGAAATGCCTGAAGAAAGGAAAATCAACTTCATCTGAGTTTGCTGTATTATCCTATACTCGAAAACAATTTAGAAGCATAGCAGGGTATTACAAAGTAAGAACATATGGAATTTTGCTTTGGATGAATTGATGGGACTTTGGCAAACATACCAAAATCACTACACATTTTGGTAAGGACAAAGAATGATGGAAGGATGGGCTTAAGCTAATATGTGAACATGTATGCGTTGCTTTTGTTTATGTAAGCATGCATTTCATATATTTTTTTACCCTATTCATGTTCCTTCCTTCTTTTGCCTTCCTTTTTCGATGCTTGTAATTCCTTATGTTGGATACATACACTGAGATTTCATTGCTTTGATGTAGATTGCAGAAAATATTTTATTTTCCATGACTAAATGTCCATTTCGTTGCACATAGAACAAATGGGTCGTTGTCATGTGATGAGAGAGACAGAGAAAAGAATGGTATAAACCCGTTACATGAAAGTTTCTCTCTGATTACACACACTTGTGCCACAAACAATAGAAGCAGAGCAGCATGCCTAAAATAAAACTTTCTTCCTACGTCTTGGGCCGTTACCTGCTAGGGGGACCCATCTAAACAATAACCCAAATTGAGACCCACAAAAACATAATATGCTTTGCTTAAAAAAACAAGGGGCCTCCATTATAAAATTAAAATAAAAATAAAAAAATTATAAAAAAGGCCCCCAAAAGACAAACCGAAAACACACATGAGACATGAGAGAGTTTAGAGTTGAGAGAGACTTATCACCACTTCTCCTCCTTAAATCATTTCCCCGTGAATTAACAACCACCGCCCAAAACCGGTTTTCTTGGTGGCTTCTTGTCGCGTCAGAAAGGGCAGTCACGCTCTCATGTCATGGCACTTTCTAGGACTCGACAACACAACATTTTTCAATTCAGTTTAATTTAATTTAATTTAATTGTATGCCCAAGTAGGTAGTAGTTGCTAATTAGTTAGTGGAGCGAGTCGTTTTGCCCTTTTTCGATGTCTTCAGATGCTTTGCTTCACAAGTGAGATATCCTGTTGACATGATCCACATCATAGTCCTACATCTAACAATAATACGATTCATCAAATTTGGGCACACGATATCTTGCCTGGACATAATACAACATAATTATTTTGTGCATTAGTGAAGTTTCTCTTGAAGTTGCTATATTTGGTGACACGAGATATTTTCCTGACATAATCCTCGATGAGTCTATATCTTACAATAATTTAATTCATCAGATTTGAATGCATGATATCTTACTTAAACACAATACAACATAATTCATTCTATGTATTAGTTTAATTTCTCTTAAATTACTATTTTACGTGATACAAAATATTTTTCTAACATGATTCACAATGTGTCTACATCTAACAATAATTCGAATACTAGATATCTTGCTTAAACACAACATGATTCGTTTTGTATTTCGTTCCACATGAATCTTCATACATGATACAACATAACCCGTGTCGTGTGAGTGTCAGCCTCATCCCTTTTACATCTATATTCTTGATGAGAAATAAAGCTGTGAACACTTTTTTGTTTATATATATATATATATATATTTCCTATCAATATGCTTCTTCTAAACCGCTGAAAGAAAATAACAGGAAAAAAAGAAGAAGAATAATTTGAGTTTCATCTGCACAGAATAAATAACCAGAAGACGAAAAACCCCAATACCCCAAAAGCCACACACAAAGTATCTAATGTCCCTTCTGTCCTCAGCTTCTTCTCTTTCCTTTCCTTCTTCCTCTCTAAATACTCTTCGTATCTCTTTTTTCCCTCCTCTTCTCTCCTGCTCTTCTTTCTTCCCTTTCTGCCCTCCAACGCCCTCTGCAAAATTACCAAACCATCCCTCCCGTTCAAATGCATTCCATCCATGTCCTCCACCTGCAAGCTCACCTCCCTCACCTGCAGCTCACCTCCCTCCGACTCCCCGCACGTGACCAAGATCCCGCACTGCACCTGCTCCGACGCCGACCCCTTCTCCCCGGGAAGAATCGACGCGAACCGCGCGTGCACCTCTCCGCTCAGCCAGTGCCGCTGCACCGACACCGCCCTGTGGCTCGAGAGGTTCATCGCCCGCCGTCCGATCGGGTCGATCAGAATCCAGCTGAGGGTCAGATCATCCCCGAGGTCGCGACACGTGTCCGATTCCTGGCCCGCCGGGTACTTGATTTGGGTGGGGACCACGTCCTTGGGGTCCAGCAGGTCAATCCGGAACGGCGAGCACCGGAACCACCCGGTCACGGTCTCCGTCTCGACGACCTTGCTCAGAATGAGCTTGTCGCGGTGGTAGATATCGACGGCCGAGATTAATTCACACGGGCGGTCCTGATCGTGATTCGACGCGAGAGTTGTTGCGGCGGCATCCAGGTTGGTGAGGAGCGGGAAGGAGTCGGAAAAGAAGGAGAAGGCGCCATCGGGGAACGTGGAGATGACTTGGCGGACACGTGGCGTTGAAGTGGAGGGCCACGTGGAGTGGCAGATGTTGGCCCAGAGGGGGTGGTGGGAGGCGAGGGCGTGGAGTTGGGAGGAGGTGGAGGCGGCGGAGGCCAGCGTGGGGCCGTCGAGGCGGGTGAGGATGTGGGTCTGGATTATGTCCGTGTGGACGGTGGAGATTGACGCGGGGCTGGTTTCATCGACGGTGGTGGATGGCGATGGTAGTTGGGAGGAGGAGCAAGCCATGTGTGCCTGATATTTTGGGGCACACACACACTGAAGAGAGGTTTCGTATTTTGGGGTTTATATAGGAATGTGGTAACGAGAGACAAAGCTGAAGTCAAGAATCGAGTTTGTTATTGATTGCCATTCAATTGTCGTTTAATTACGAGATTGCCATCCTTTTTTTGGGTACTTCAATGTTTGACTGCATAGTCGGTACTCATTGTGCACTTGCTTTGACTTCGAAAATGCGAAGCTGCACTTAAATTTTTTTTATAACAAAAATCTTTAAAATAAACTTGCACTCAATTTAAAGGATTTATCTAAACTTGCATTGCATGTAATGGGTTTGTAGGTTGGTGGCCATTTACTAGGTATAAATTAAGAACACTACTTAGGTGTGCCTCCTTATCTATCTCGTCGTAATTAATTTATAAAAAATATTTAAGTTTAACTTTTTATGGTAAAATCTCATCAAACTATTTGCTTGGTATGCTTAATAAATTTTTCTTCTCTTCACTCTCTAATGCTTATGTCAATGCATCGAGAGTTCAATCCCTTCCAATATACATAAAGCTTGATAGTGCATATATATCTAGAACCTAAGGTGATTAGGGCACACATCGGTTCGAATCGAGAGGGGAAGAACATGAGTTTCCTCTTATCACAAGTCACAAGTGGAATCTTAGACTGTCCTTGTAAGTTAGCAACACCAAACTACTCAAAAAGTTTAGGGTAGCCTTCAAAGACGGTTGAAGGTCCAAGCCAATGAGATGGACACGACGTTACAGGGATTATCTTAATGAAACAAAGGAGTCATACTTAACCCTCTAATATTTCTTTAATAGAAAGATCAATGTGACGATAAAATGAATGTCGCAGTCATATATTTTCATAAGTTTCGTCCTTTGAAATTGATAGGCTCGACATGTATATTAATTTTTTTAAAACCAGATTTTGATTGATTTGTATATTCCATATCCATACTATTATACACCGAATATAATAATTTGATAGCTGTAGGCAGGTTAACATCACCCCATTATCCTAATTGTTTTTAGGGAATAATTTATTCATTTATTATTATTAAATTAAAATTAGGTGAGAAACACGCTTTAAGGAATTGTCGAATAGGGCTGTACTGAGTTCAAAACCTATTATGCACAAGTCCTTTTCAGTGTGTTTGTTTAAATCCGAATTACTTGAATTAGGTGCTTCTATTGCTAGTCAATAATTTTTTTATAAAAAAAAAGAAGGCTTATTATCACAAAACGTCTCTAAGGTTTACAAAACTATCATATTACATCTTTAATGTTTTTTTTTTGTCATTTGATCCTCAAAGTTAGTATGCATGATCACAAATGGTCTCTGTCGTTAGATTCAAAAAACTCCGTTAGTTTGCTGACGTGACATATATGTATATCACAAAATATCATTGAGGTTCACACACCTATCACAAATGGTCCTTACGAAATTTTTTAATTTTTTAAATTTAAAATTCATAAAATTTTTGTTTTCTTTTTAAAATTTTATGAATTATAATTATTTTAAAAAATTTATTAAATTTTAAATACATGTAACACTATATTATTGTAGTTGTGGGCTCCATATATATGCTGTTAAAGTCAATCACGTCTATTATGCCACATTATTATCTTTATTATCTCACATTTCTATACCACATGATGTGACATATGCCACATCAATTAAATGAATGAAGTGTATTTTAATAAATAAAATTAGAAAAATAAAAACTAGTATTTTACATGATTTGGTATATACACATCAGCCACATCATGTGGTATAAAATTGTGGTATAAAAAATGTGGTAAGACTAGTATTATTCATTTCCTTATTTCATCTCCTGTAATTTAGCTGATTAGTCAACTAAGTCTCCTATTTTATATGCTGTAATTTAGAGCTATGTTTAAGCTATGTAATTAGTCAACTTTAGGATTGTATATATACATGGGTTCTCACCCAAGTAAACATATTGAATTAATTATAATCAGAAGATCTTGTCTCTTTCAACATGATATCAGAGCTTTTCTCTTATTAGCTCTTCTCGTTTTCTTGTATCATTGCTGCTATTCCCTATCTTGTATCTCGATGTCGCTTACAGCTTTGAAACCCTTGCTTTACATCTGATCTATTCACTATCCCTTTTCAATTGTCTAATGGCTTTGGAATCTGCCCAACCTATCACTATTAGACTAGATGAACACAACTACAGCCACTGGTCCTTTCTCATGAGAAGCTTTATCAAGGGAAGGGGTTTATGGAAGTACATTAGTGGTGATTCAAAGTGTCCTAGCAAAGATGATTCAACACATGCCGACTGGGAGATCAACAACAACAAAATTCTCACATGGATTGCCAACACCGTCACACCGTCAATCAACATGCAACTTGGGAAATTTGATACAGCCAAACAAGCATGGGATTTTTTGTCTAAAAGATATGTCCACAAAAACTTTGCCCACATATACAAATTGGAAAGGGACATACGATCTCTTAAACAGCAAAAGGGACAATCCATTTCAGATTTCCATTCCGAAATGTATGTCATATGGGATCAATTGGCACTCACAGAACCTCAATGGACCGTAGATGCACCTTTGTGGGATACCTATCGTGAGGAAACAAGACTGGTACAACTCTTGATGGCATTTCGAGATGAGTTTGAATCTGTAAGAGCATCAATTTTACATGAGTCACCTCTCCCAACAGTAGATGCTACCATGACCAAGCTCCTCACAAAATAGACAAGAAATGGCATTAGTCCAGAAATAAACTCAGTATTTGCTGCCCCTCGCTCTTATAATACTTTTCAGAAAGGAAATCTAGATATACCGCAACGTGATTTAACTCAAATTCAATGTCGTTATTGCAAAGAATATGGACACAAGGTCAACTTCTGTCCTCATCCAAACTCTAGCTATATGAGACAGAAGAAAGGCTCAACTACTACTGTATCGTCTACAGCAGCCTCTGTTCCATATGATGGCAGAAACATCACTGCTCAGTCCACTACACCAACTGCAGCAGATATCTAAGAGATGATTCATCAAGCTTTTAATATGGAAAACAATGTTGGTAATAATCCTAAGGTTGCATCAGCTTTTTCTGTACCATCAGGTAAATATTCAACAGAATGGTTTTTAGACTCAGGTGCATCAAATCATATGACATATGATCCATCATCTTTTCACCACTCTACACCTATTACTTCATCACCAATAATTCATATTGCAGATTGATCACCTATTACAGCTAGTCATATTGGTTATATTACAATAACTGATGCTTTATCACTTCCAGATGTATTCTTAATCCCTAAATTGTCCATGAATCTGTTATCTGTCGGACAACTATGTGACCTTGGCCTTAATGTTATATTTTCTTCCTCCGGTTGTATAATTCAGGATCACTTGACGAAGAAGCAGATTGAGACCGGTCGTAGAGTTGGTCGATTATATGCGGTAGACAAGCTTCACATTCCTTGCTCACCCATCACATCGCTCTTCGCTGCCCCCACACCTACTTGTACACAGTTCATGTCTTGGCACTCACGTCTAGGCCATATTTCATTTTCTTGTCTTTGCTATATGTTCAATAAAAGGTTGTTGGATCAATCTACAATTGACAAAGAACCTTGTTATATCACTTGTAGATTGGCAAAACAACCTGCTCTTCCTTTTAATAATAGTACAACATCTTCTTCTACTCCCTTTGACCTTGTGCACTCTGATATTTGGGGTAAAGCTCCAATTTCCTCCATAGGAGGTGCTTTATATTATGTTTTGTTTGTAGATGATTACTCTCGCTACACCTAGATATATTTATTATGTTCTCGTTCAGATTTTTTTAAGATTTATATCGAGTTTAGCACCATGATTCAAACCCAGTTCTCCAAAACCATCAAAGTGTTTCGTTCTGATTCAGGTGGGGAATACATCTCCACTTCTTTTCTTGATTATCTAAAATCCCAAGGAACTACTCCACAACTTTCTTGTCCCGAAACACCACAACAAAACGGTGTTGCAGAACGTAAACACCGACATATTATCGAAACGGCTAAATCTTTACTGATTTCTTCATCTGTTCCTAGTCATTTTTGGGGGGAATCTATTCATACTTCTGTATTTATCATTAATCGCATCCCCTCTTTGGTCACCAATGGTTTATCTCCCTTTAAGCATCTTTATAACACTCGCCCAGATTATTCAGAACTCCGTGTCTTTGGGTCAACTTGCTTTGTTCTTCTTCCCAAACGAGACTGCACCAAACTTAGCAAGAAAACAGCTATTTGTGTCTTTCTTGGATATGGGGTTCAACAAAAAGGATATAGATGCTATGATCCACTGACCAAAAAATTACGTATCTCTCGCCATGTCACATTCTGGGAAAAAATCCCCTTTTATTCTCTCCCAAACACACAAACCTCATCTTCCCACACTTTTCAGTTTCTTGACCCATTCATTGAGTCCGCCTCTACTCATTCTCATAATCCTTCCTTACTGTCCATTGAGTCACCAACTCGCTCTTCCAATGCCCCATCAGTACGCACATCAATGGATGATTGTCTACCATCAATTTCAGACAACTCTATGCACCGCTCTCTATCTGCTCCTCCAGAAAGTGATCTGCCACCACAAGAAACTCTTTTGCTGCCACTTGATAATGCTCTAATGGCTTCTTCTCGACCTCGCCGTGGTCATCATCCACCAGTTAAGTATTAATATTATCATTGTTATTTAACTAATATGTTGTCATTGCATGAGCCTTCATCCTATAGAGAGGCTTCTGCAGATCCCTTGTGGCAGCAAGCCATGTTCGAGGAACTAGATGCCCTGGCTAAAACAAACACATGGGAACTTGTTCAACTGCCTCGTGGTAATACCGCAATAGGATGCAAATGGGTTTATAAGATTAAAACCAAATCTTATGGTTCTATTGACCGGTACAAGGCCCGCCTTATTGCTAAAGGGTTTAATCAGGAATACGGAGTCGACTATGCAGAGACCTTTGCCCTTATAGCTCGTATGCCTTCTGTTCGAACTCTCATAGCAGTTGCTTCAGTCCGCCAATGGACACTTCATCAAATAGACGTTAAAAATGCATTCCTTCATGGGGATCTTCATGAAGAAGTTTATATGAAACCACCTCCTGGCTTTCCTCATTCCCCTCATCAAGTATGTAAACTTCAAAAAGCTTTATATGGGCTTAAGCAAGCTCCACGAGCATGGTTTGAGAAATTTCGCACCTCTATTCTTACATATGGATTCTCTCAAAGTCCTCATGATTCTGCCATGTTCACTTGCACCTCCAATCATGGTATTGTTATTCTTCTTCTTTATGTAGATGACATGGTCATTACTGGCAATGACTTAGATGGTATTCAACGCCTTAAATCTCATTTGCATGCATGTTTTGAAATGAAAGATCTTGGCCAGCTTCGGTATTTTCTTGGTATTGAAATTGATTACTCACCTGATGGTTATTTTCTCTCCCAAATTAAGTATGCTTCAGATATCTTACAGCGTGCAGGTTTAACTGATTCAAAGGTTGTCAACACCCCACTTGAGCAAAATGTTAAATTCCATGCTTCTGATGGTACCTTGCTCTCCAACCCAACGTTGTATCAAGAACTTGTTGGGAGTCTTAACTATCTCACAATCACGAGACCAGATATTAGTCACGCCATTCACATTGTGAGTCAATTTATGGCTGCCCCACGATTAGTGCACTTTGCTGCTGTGCTTCGCATCCTGCGGTACCTCAAGGGTAATCTGTTTCAAGGACTTCATTTTTCCTCCAAATCCAATCTCACCTTTCGAGCTTATTCCGATTCAGATTGGGCTGGAGATATCACTGACCGTCGTTCAACTACTGGCTTTTGTATCTTTCTTGGCGATTCTCTGATTTCTTGGAAGAGTAAGAAACAAACAGTGGTTGCTCGTTCTAGCGCTGAAGCTGAATATCGTGCTATGGCTCATACCACTTCTAAAGTTCTTTGGCTTCGCTGGCTCCTTCATGATATAGGTGTCATTCTTCCTCCAAGTATTTCTTTGTTTTGTGACAATAAGAGTGCTATTCAAATTTCCCATAATGATGTCTTTCATGAGCGCACCAAGCATATCGAGGTTGATTGCCACTTCATTCGCCACCATGTCTCCCAAGGGACTATTTCTCTATTCTATCTTGCCTCTGAGCAGCAGCCTGCAGACCTCTTTACTAAGTCTCACCAAGCAGACGTTTTTGGTTTTGTTATCCAAACTTCACATGCTTTCTCGAGCATCTTCGTTTGAGGGGGGGGTGTTAAATTCAATCACGTCTATTATGTATTTCCTTATTTCATCTCCTGTAATTTAGCTGATTAGTCAACTAAGTCTCCTATTTTATATGCTGTAATTTAGAGCTATGTTTCAGCTATGTAATTAGTCAACTTTAGGATTGTATATATATATGGGTTCTCACCCAAGTAAACATATTGAATTAATTATAATCAGAAGATCTTGTCTCTCTCAACATATGCCACATCAAAAATAATTTAAAATTCATAAATTTAAAAATGAAAAAAACTAAAGGTTTAGGGTTCATAAATGGTACTTAAGATTAAAATCCTTCTATAAATGGTTTTTTCATTTATAAATAATTTTACAAAGAAACCCAACATTTTATGAATTTTAAATTTTTTAAAATAAAAAAAAAATCGTAGGGACCATTTGTGATAAGTGTGTAAACCTCAAGGATGTTTTGTAATATATATGTATGTCACGTCAGCAAACTAACAGAGTTTTTTACATAACCTAACAGTATAGACTATTTGTGATTGCACATACTAACCTTGAGGACCACAAGTGACACAAAAGAACATTAAGGATGCAATCTGATAGTTTCGTAAATCTTATGGACATTTTGTGATAATAAGCCAAAAAATAATGAAGGATGGAAAAAATGTTTCCTAATTGATGACCATATTGATAGGGTTGCTTTGCTATAATTAGAACTTTAGATTCGCTAAACGATTCTATCAATGAAATAAATAGCAAGAGATGCTAAACAAATGAAAGAAATTGGAGGATCTTTCTCCCTCTTTATTTTATAAGAGAGTGCCTTTCGTTTTCCTTCATTTTTCTTGTACTCTTTTGTTGGAGTAAACAAACTATGATTATGATAGTATGATTTGCACTTTGAGTAGCACAACACAAAGATAAATTTTTCGTACAACTTGTAACACCATGCAGTGTTAATTACCATCACATATAATAATTTTTTCGAGTACATGTATACTTTGAGGAGAGCATATAAAGCTTCTTTAAGGCATATGTTTACTAATCTGTAATCGAAATCAAAATAAGAAGTTGGATTTCGATTATGGATTACTCATGTTTTTACTTCACATAAAGGAATGAAAATGCAAGTGGAGTCCACATAATTCTTGATTTTGGAGGAATTGAACTCTTGGATGGGAGGTGGTATTCTAATTCTTGGAAAACTACCCCATCAAGAATTCATAATTTTTTACCCATTATATATATCCTCACACAATTTTTAAAATTTTGGTAAGTTTTTTAATTTTATATATATTCGATTTCCAATTTTAATTGTTGTTGTTAAGTTTTTATGATTTAGGGTTTGGGTGAAAACTTTTGGGGATTATTGATATATGTTTTATTTTTGTAACTTGAATTATTTATTCGCATATATGATTTTTGGTGTTTAGTATTTGTTATTAGGATATCATGTCACATGATGATAATAGACTTGCAAAGAGAGGTCATTCTTCAAAAAAAGTGGTAACGATAACAAGGATATACCTTATGCATCTAATGTTGATACTTAATTCCTGAGGAACTTACTCAACTCAGATCTCTAGTAGCTAAACAATTTGTTTAATTTGGTATTTATTTATATTTTGTACTTATTTGTGTTATATGCGCTTGTAATATGGCCTCATTTGATTTATAAATTTGATTTACATTTTTATTTCAAGAGAAATAAAGCTTATAATATATCTCCTGTAAAATAAATAAAAAATATTAGCTTAATCCTATAAAAATTCATGAATCCGCCATAGTTTAAAAGAGTCACATAATTTTGGGGCGCAGGCATGGTGGGGCTAGTCCGGTTGTAGCCTTTCTATTTCCCACCACCTTTGCCGTCTCTATTACGAATCGCTTCGACTGCGACTCATCCACCCCCTTGAGACGACACCGACCCAAAAGTAAACAAATATGTCAACTTTAGGTTTAGTTTAATTAATTAACTGACATAAGAATTATTCTTATTATTTTTTGGTCAGAACTGACATAAGAATTAAGGAGACAATATATACTAGCAATTGGCACCGGCTTCTAATATTTTAAGAAGAAATTAAATAAAAATCCCATTAAGTTTACAACTAACAGGCTGTTTGTTGTGATTGATTGAGATGTCATTTATTTTATTAATTTATTTTTATATATGTAGGTGTGACTGTAACACGTTTTATTGAGATGTAAGTTGTTACTGTAACATTCAAAATTTTCTCATGATCATGATGAGGTATGATCAATTTAATTAATTGATGTGGGGTTTGCTGCGTACTTAATTGCCATGACTTGTCGAAATTTCAGAGGGTAAGCACATGGGAATTGAAAGTATCGCAAACAAGAAAGGAGGTGCGCTAACTAGCACTTGAAGGCTGACTGTGAGGTTTTTACCATACAATTTAGGGATCTTAATTACTTGTTTTAATATGGGTTAATTTTTTGAACCCCTGAAATATATATTTTGCTTATATTCAATGAGGAACTACATCAAGGTAATAGTGATGGGATGGGAAGGTCAACGTCTCCCAGAGATGTGATTTATCTAATTGAAAGATCCTCCTCCGTGCAAGAACTTTATTCCCTCGTTGCTTCCTGGAATTTAAAAAACTATAGCAAACAGGTCAATATAGCATGATTAATTAAATACTCCTCACGCTATATTGTTTATTTATACACAACACTAAATTAATTATAGTGTTGTTCTATAAGACGTAAGTTAAGTCAGTTAACTAAGATAATGTGTCCGTTTCCTTTAATTAAGTACGTATAGTGCCTTTTGTTCAAATTTCCGTATAAAAAGAAAAATATTCGGTTACGAATTAAAATAAAATTTTACCATGACCACCAATTGTTTTCATCTGGCCGACATTTTTTAGTCAAAGATTTCATAGATTATACTATTTTATTGTAGTAATTTGGGATGTGGTTATTTTTGATCACGCACCAAAAAGTTTGACTTTTATAGAAGATCGAATATCATGTACAGAGCCGAATCATATCAACTTGTTTTAGTTTATTATGTCAAATACCAATTCCCCCCAACAAATCTTTTAGATCAGGTTGCACTTATAATTACATTGACCAGATGTAGTTTGAAAAAAATGTGAAAACAACTAGGCATTAGTTCTTTGTCATAAAGGCTTGCCAAAGAGAGATATATATCAGACTAACTGCAGTCCCCATTACCAAAGAAAGCCCTCTTATCAAAACTGTTACTTATTTTGTGTGAGGATCATACTTCAATAATCTTTCCGTTGCGTGACGGACACCTGACTTAAGGAGATCTCTCTATAAGACACATGACAAAACAATGAAGAGTTTGTTCCTTAAATTATAGGGTCCATATCTCCATCAGTTGTATCGTTTTGGTTCGTGCAGAAGAGTTTGGACTTTATTCTTTATATCCAAATCAATAACTAAACTCCGTCTTCCTCTAACTTAATTCTCTACTTTCTCTTTTTTTCTTTAAAGTTTCGTTGTCTTAACAAAGAGTTCCACCTTGATTAAAATACGTACTATCCTAAATTCTGGCCAAAAACCTCCGAACCGGTTCGAATTGACTAAATCAAACTGACTAATTCAAACTAATTCGAGTTTAAGGTCTAAATTGGTAAATTAGTGTAGTTTCAAGTAGCTTAAATTTGTCCCTGACTTGGTCAAAGACAATGGAACAAGCTGTTGTCAACTTTGTTCTCTTTTGTCAAAGCTGTTGTCAGCCTAGAAGAAAGCTTGGCTTTGTGTACTAACTGAAAACGAACCCTATCTACTTTCTACAATAAAGAAATAAATTGCAAAATCTAGCTAGTTAAAGCGAACATTTAGTCGCCACATTTGCCAGATCTTTATGCTGTATAGTTCATTGACGAGAGAAACATAAATATAAACAATTTATTCCTTTATATAAACAATAGTTAAGTTTGAATTCAGTATGAAGATACGTTACACTCTCTTAACCAACCGACTTAATCGTGGACAAAAATTTGCAGCCTAAATGGGGACAAGGCCCAAAATGATCAAAGGATGAGCTGAGCCAATACAGGCCTGTTGGGCCCTACGCATGGCTGCACCAGGGTGCTTACTATAAGATTGAGCACACACAATCCATCCCCACGATACTCTTCTACTTGTTCTACAGTGTAGATTTCGAAAGGGAGACTACGAGAGCCAACAATCTGTTATGTGATCACACCCTTCTCCACGTATGCGGATAATTCCATTTTGTCACGTCACTCTTGCTTTCTCTGTACACAAACAACCCAGACAGCCCACACACCAAGCCTAAAGCCTAAGCCTTCCCCAAAAAATTTCTTTACTTTTCGCTCCATTTTCCCTCTGCTTTTCTCGCCAACCAAGCAGATTTTCCGACCAGTTTTATCTCCTAGCTTGTACATGGCCACTAAATTGTGCCACAACGGCTTTCTATCACCAAGGTGCTCAAATTCTCTTCCACATTTTTTTTTTGTGGCGCTTTTTTTCCTAAATTCTTCACAGCTTACTCTTTTCTTGTTGCCGTAGGTAATTTAATTTATAATAAACTGCGGTAGGGTTCTTGAGGATATGATATACGATTACTCGTTGGAATTTCTTTGTTTAATTATGAATTTCTGTATTTCAATGTTTGGCTACTGATAAGCTAAAAGTGAAAGCAAAGAAGAAGATAAGATTATGGCAAATCATTGAATGTTGATTTGCTTTCATTCAATCTAATTCAATTTTAGTTGATTGTTCGTGTTTAGTATTCATTTTCTTGTAAACCAAACAGTAGATAATGTAAAAATTTGTAGAATTTTGTTTTTCATTTTGTTCGTTTGGTCTTTTACGAAAACTAATTGGGAATGTGTTCCTTGTAACAGATGGAGTCCTAAAATTTTAGGTTTCAAGTGCCTGTTTTTGTGCAATCACTGTGCATTATGTGTAACTGTATTGTGTTTGAGAGTGGAAGTAAATAATGTGGCAAGTTTTGTGGTTTTTAAGTGTAAGTGTTGAAGTATGACGAGTAATAGAAAACCTGAAAAATGTAGCAGCTAATACTATGGCTTGACCCATTAGAGTTATGCAGTGTTGAATGTATTTGTTGCTTATTCCTGTACTTGCTCCTTGCAGCTCTTCAAATCCATGGCATTCGCGGACGCCAGCTAGAATATATTATTCTGGAAATAAGGTGGTTGATTTGGACCATCTATTAAGTAACTGGGGTTATTCAAGGAAGAGATGCTTTATAAGACTTGCTTTGTTAGAGCACAGTAATGGTTACAGTCTTAATCTCCGAACTGTGGGACATAGGAAATGCTATCTAAACTTTCGAAAAGCAAGGAGGATGGGTAACCTAGTTCCGCTTGCATCTGCTGATGATGGTGTCACAGTCAACGGGAGTCCTCAAGCAAGTACCAGTAGGGATGTTGAGGCCATAAAGGTCAAACTTAATCAATCACTTAATGGTGAAGATTCTAGCGATGGACTGGTCCAATTTTTACATGAAGCAGCCAGGGTTTTTGAGTTAGCAATTAAGGAACAGGGTTCATTCTCAAAGTTGTCTTGGTTTTCAACTGCATGGCTTAGTGTAGATAAAAATGCCTGGGTCAAAGCACTGTGTTATCAGGTGATGTCATGAACTTCCCTAATGTCTCTGTATAGGCCTCAACATGTATGCACCATCTTATGATTCACTGCATGCTGCTATCATTTTTGGGAAAGGAAAGCACTCTTCTACAATTGTATTTGTGGATATTTATTGTTGCAAGAAAACCACTACCACTCTAATCTTTAGTTTTAGTAGGGGAGATTTTGCATGAGTAAACTCAATGTTCCTCCTACTCTGTTTATTCCATCCTCATAGAGTTAGTGAACTTGTTCTTCAGTTCCAGGATGTGTCTTGCATAGTATGACTTTCATACTTCTCTTGTTGAATTAGTAATTTGTGTTTCTAAAGTCATGTTGTTAGTTTATCCACAAAATTATTGTATATATATCATGAAATCTCCTTGCATTATATCATATTTGTAACTGGTTTAAGCTTCTTGTAAATCTATTACATAGGACTTATTTAATGGGTATTGACTTGTGAACCTTTTGAGCTAGTTATTGTTCTAGGTACTGATTGATTAGTTCTCAATTTATAAGTATATTAATAATATATGTGTGGATGTATACATTTATACATAATGTATTTTATACCGTCACTGAGCCTATCTGAAGACAAATAATTTCTCAGGCCTCAGTGTATTCCTTATTGCAAGCTGCAAGCGAGATTGCATCCCGAGGGGATGGTAGAGACAGAGACATAAATGTTTTTGTCCAAAGGAGGTATTGCATCACTTGTATTCCAAAAATTATGACTTCTTGTGTGGAATTAGACTACCTAGAAGCTTGTCATATCAGTTTCTTAGCTAGTCTATCTAAACTGTGATTTCCTTTGTTACCAATACCTCTAATAAGGATGTATGTTTTAAATTTGGGCTATAACTATGAGTCTCTACCTGTGTATTGAATTAAGGACCTGTCATCTTTTCCTCACTTTGATAACATTTACATAATTTGATCTCTTGTAGAGACAGTTGAAATAAAGCAACCATAAAGTTTTTAATATCAGCACCAGCAACCTTATTTTCTAATGGCATTGACTGTTTGTGTAAATGGAACAAACTATAATTTTTAATTGAAAATTAAATTGATTACTGTGTTAACTTGACAGTGGAAAATGTGTGCTCTGCTTTATTTGCCAGGCATACTGTACAGAGGACTTTGAAATTTCAGTTATTCTGTTTTATTCATGCAAAGGTTTCAATTGTAGCTGATGTGTACTTTCTACCAACTTCTGTTGTTTATTGATTAATTAATATGATTTATTTGGTTTAGGATTTTCAATATATTTAATTAATGCATTGGTGCAGTTTATTACGACAATCTGCTTCCCTTGAGAGCTTAATCCGGGATCAACTATCAGCCAAGCAACCTGAAGCTTATGAGTGGTTTTTCTCTGAGCAAGTTCCATTGGTGGTAACATCCTTTGTCAATTATTTTGAAGGGGACTCTCGCTTTACTGCTGCAACTATCTTGTATGTTATCATCTATTGCTCAATGTGTGTTATAATTTTTCTAGATGGCTTTGAAGGGCATGGAATTAATACTGCATTCAATTTGTTTCCAGGTCTAGGAAGGGAATGCTCTTGGGGTCTAGCAACACAAGTGACATATCTCTTCTCATGCTTGCACTGACATGCAATGCCGCAATTACAAAGCTTGGGCAAGCAAAAGTATCTTGCCCTCAATTCTTTTCAACAATTTCTGATATAACCGGCAGATTGATGGACATGCTGGTTGATTTTATTCCTATACGCCAGGCTTATCTTTCTGTAAAGGATATTGGTCTGCGCAGAGAGTTCCTTGTTCATTTTGGTCCTCGAGCTGCAGCATGTAGAGTGAAAAATGATCGAGGTTCAGAAGAAGTTGTTTTCTGGGTGGATCTTGTACAGATGCAGTTACAGCGAGCTATAGATAGAGAGAGAATATGGTCAAGACTTACAACCTCTGAAAGTATTGAGGTAAGTGCTTAAGCCTTCTTATGGATAACCTCAGGGACAACTTGTAGGCCTGTCACCTTTCCATAGGTGGCTTGGTTGCAAAGTTCACAATTGAAATAAATTTGTAGGTAACATACGTGCAGGTTAAGCAAATGAGGAGTGTAATGCATTAGTGTGAGTCATGAATGTCAGGCCTATCATCCCCAAAAAATTATATTAGTTGTGTTGGAAATGCATTATAAAAACATTTTACTCACCAGTATGTGCCATTGGTATGACAGAACTGTTTCTGATGAGGATATGTTTGGGATAGTAACAGAGGAATAGGGAGTTCTGGGCAGCCGTAGCTAGTATATTTCTTTCATATTTTAGTATTGAGCGGAATTATCTTGCTATGTGCAGGATTTGGCTTAATGGTCAAACCTTTTGAATATTTAGAGCATGCTTCATACTACACTCAAGAGTTCCTTTTAGAGACGTTAAGGTAAGGTTAGCCAGTCAATATAATAGGAGAGTATATTAAAGATGTGGCTCAAATGTAAAGAAATTAAAGAAAGAACCAGATAATGAAATTGTTTGAATCTTCTTCTTATGTACAATGGTTGACTTAATGGTCAAACTTTCTGAATATATAGAGCATGCTTGATACTCCTCTCAGGAGTTCCTTTAAGGGACGTTAAGGTTGGCCAGTAAAAATAATAGGGAGTTTCTGAAGATGTGGCTCAAATGTGAAGAAACTAATAAAATAACCAGATAATAAAATTGCTTAAATCATTTTCAAAAAAGTGAGTGGCAAATTCCCTATCGTTAAGATACCTATAATAGATGGTTACTTGTATAAGTTGGGGCTTTCAAGCCTTTCTGTATATGTGGTTGCAGTTCTGTACTATGTTGATGCTGTTATGGGAAGCTAATACTGAATTAGTATAGGTATTGGAGAGGGATCTGGCTATATTTGGATTCTTTATTGCCTTGGGTAGAAGCTCTCAATCCTTTCTATCAGCAAATGGATTTGATGTTTTAGATGAACCACTTGGAGGCTTTGTTAGGTATACCTGAATTCTTTTGACAGATAATTCTTAAGTGTGAAATTAATTTTTATGGTTTGGTTGTGGATTTAGTAATTTCAATATGTGCAGGTTCCTGATTGGGGGCAGCATCTTATACTATCCTCAGCTTTCATCAATAAGTTCCTATCAATTGTATGTAGAGGTCAGCATGTGTTGTCTTTACTGTCTTGTGGATAATGTTTTGTAATTCAAATATGATATCTAATGATACATAAATTCCCCAGGTAGTCTGTGAAGAGCTGGACTGGCTTTCATTTTATCCTGGCAATTTAGGCACCCCTAAACAGTCTCACGGGCATAAAAGTAAATGGGAAGGACCTCCCAATGCAGAAGCAATCCCCCAAGTCCTAGAAGTATGTCTTCATTGGATGCAGAGTTTTATCAAATACAGTAAATGGCTGGAGAGCCCTTCTAATGTTAAGGCAGCGAGATTCTTGTCTAGAGGGTATGTGAACTTTTGGTGCATAATGATTGAACCATAAAGAGCTTCATTTTAAAAAAAATTTACGAAGTTTTTCCTGTCTTCAATGTTTAGGCACAACAAATTAGTGGAGTGTATGGAAGAACGGGGTTTATTGAAGTAAGTGAATGTCTCTCTCTCTCTCTCTCCTCTGCTATATTTTACTGTATATTTAGAAGTATCTCTCTCAATTGTTTCCGTTTATAATTTCTAGTATTATAATAAAATTATTACGACCAAAGGATCCCCCCTCCCCTACCAAGAGCTGTGTCAGTTATGTGTTTTTTTTCTCTGACCGTAAGATTCACTTTGATTACTTAATAGTTGGAGATTACTCCTTTTAAATGTGATGCAGGAATGAAAAGATGAAAAGCTATTCCGATAACACTGTTGAGAGGACTAGATCTGGAACTCGTCCACCAACTGAGAAAGAATTGGATTCTTTTGACAAGGTTGGCTTATTCACTTTTATGTTATGTTCATTATGAGTGCACTAAGTTAATGCTTCTTTAGTTAAATTTTAAGCCAGTATTGTTCCATATATATTTTTGGGTTATCCATGCATTAATGGTCACAAGGGCTCTATAATTCCTGTTTATGTGTTGTAGATATTATTTTTAATACTTTTTTTTGGGGACAATATAAGGGATACTTCTGGGGCTTGAACCCAGACAAGCTCTTGGATGTGGGTGGATTTACCACCATGCTGAACTGATAGGGACATCTAGATTTTTTAGTACTTTGAAGTAATACACAGCGCCTTTGATCTTTATGTATATTTGTGCATTTGCATATTATTTTTTTGTGTTGATTTATTGATATTATTAATTAGACTTATGTAGTTCTGGTGTCAAATAAGTTTGCACAATGGTAAAATTATAATAGATGGTAGTTCTGAGCCTTGTCATTGCAGTGGCCCACACAGCGCCTTTGATCTTATGCATATTTGTGCATTTGCATATTATTTTTTTGTGTTGATTTATTGATATTATTAATTAGACTTATGTAGTTCTGGTGTCAAATAAATTTGCACGATGGTAAAATTATTATAGATGGTAGTTCTGAGCCTTGTCATTGCAGTGGCCCACTTTAACTGCTAAGCTACATGACAAGTTTCTGATTTCATTTGTGGTCTTACTGGTGAAAACTATAAAAAGGTTCTTTTGTGGCTTAGTAGTCAAGCTTATTCTTTTGATTTGGAACTTGTTGAATGCTTCTGATCATATAGTGGAAATGGCCTTTGGTGTCAGGCCTTGGAGAGTGTTGAAGAAGCGGTGATAAGACTAGAAAAGTTGCTTCAGGATTTGCATGTGTCAAGTTCTAACTCAGGAAAAGAGCATATAAAAGCTGCTTGTTCTGACCTTGAGAAGATAAGGAAGCTCAAGAAAGAGGCTGAATTTTTGGAGGCGTCCTTTAGAACCAAAGCAGCTTCCCTTAAGGAGGTATTTCTTCATTTTATTGTAATATCTTGCTGACAATTGTGTGTTTTGACCACCAACAGCTGATGTATGTGCACCATCCAACTAATTTATTAATAGAAAGTTGGTGAACTTCGCAGTTTTTTGTTCTTTCTATTTATTCAGCTTTTCTGTGTTTATTTCATGTTTTGTTACAACTAACAGGTGGATGTCTTCATTTCTTGATGTTGCGAGAAATGATGTAGGTTAATTACCTACAAAGTGTCCTATAGTTATAGATAATTACATGTATTAGATAGAAAATTAGAGGATGAAAACCGCCAAGTCTGATGGTGCTTTTGCCTGCATTTTTAGATTATGTTGTTTGGCTTCCTTCCCAAATTTACCTACTTTATCTCTTAAGTTTCTTTTTTACCAACTAATGCATTGTATTTGTAAAAAGTCTATCTGATGCCAACCTCCGTTTCTTAGGTTTGCACTTATACGTTTGTTATGTGAATTTTTGTCCTCGTAGAATTTTGTGAATTCTCATTTGTCTTAGTTGTACCTATGTGCTTGTCATCCAGGAAGGTAATCGCTCCCGGTCTTCTATTAACAAGCAGCAACAGTTCCTTAAAGGGAAAAACAGAAAGAATGGTAACATGATGATTGATGGGGGCAACAGGTGTGTGTGACACTTTAGCTATTGTACATCTGCTTGACCATTCCTTTAACTTAAGTTTTTATTACTCCATGATGACCTACTATATATATATATATATATATATATATATATATATATATTTTTTGGGTTTAATACATTTCAATGATAAGCAAATCTTATTTCAAAAATTTATTTTTAGAGCTTCCAGTAACTCTCGTGGATTGTGGAGCTCCTTTATGCGCCCTCCAACCAGAAAGTCCAATCCTGAGTTGATCGTGGAAGAACCTGTATGCCCCATTTTCACAATGATCTATTCATTAATTGCTTATGCATTTGCTTATTCACTATCATGCTGTTTAATTGCCAAATGTGTTAGCTTTTAATTGGAATTCTTGTATCTGAAAAAGGTTGCATATAATGCTGGCCCAAATTTACTGTTTTGACCAAAATTAACAACAATGTTGCTACTTTGATATTTATTTTCTGGTTAGGACAAGGTCGTTTATCACTAGAGTAACGAGGTTGAAGTTGCCACTGTAATAGTATTTGTTTGCATTCACATGATAATATGTTTGTGCATATTAACATGTATGTTTGTTTATCCCCTGCAGCTGCTTTATTAGCCCTCTATTATATTTTTTTGTTCCTCCTTTTGTTGTCCTTTTAAATACAGATTTGAAAAGTTAGGCGATTAGTTATTGACTAAGTGGGGTTGCTAGTCCACCTTGTTGCCCCTTATGTGGTGCTGAATGGAGATGGAGTAGCTATCTCTTTCACTCTCTGTTCTCAGCTAAGCAACATGGCATGCAAAAAATATCATAAGAGCATGTACTTTACTTTCAAGTGTGGAGAATCATTATTAAGTATGCTCTTGATTCTCTGATTATGAGATTATTCCTTGTTGCCATTGTGTCACTCAATTCAGGAGCTTATATCTATTTTGTTATTGGAAATGTGCAATTTCTCAAACAAAATTTACATGATTAATGTTCCTTTCTTGCATACAGGATAATGAATTTGTTGAGCAGACTGCTTCAAATATTGATTTTGACGACCCAGAATCAACTAAAATCCAGCGTTTTGAACTTTTAAGGAATGAGCTGATAGAACTTGAAAAGCGGTGCAAAGGAGTGCTGATCAATCAGAAAATGAGGAGGTATTTAAATTGTGTGCAACTGGATACCATATTCCTTGGACAAATAAGAAATTTGATGGGCAATGAATTCCAATTTGCAAAAACTGTTATTCAAACTCTTATGATATGCTTATGTTGTAGAAATTTTTTTTCTTTTTTAAACAGGATATTAAGCCTGCTGATGATAGTTCTACATATGAGGATGACATTGGAGCTGCTCAACTAGTCCAAGTTCAGAAGAAAGGGAATATCATTGAAAAATCGTTTGACAAGCTAAAAGAAGCTAGCACGGTATGAATTTTTTTTGGCTTCAGTTGGTAAATGATGATCTTTGTCAACTAGTAAGACACTGTTGGCTTACACTTGGGCCAAGAAATTTGAGAAAAAGGAAAAAGGAATTTTTATATTTAGAAATCAAGTGAATATTCCCATCACCTTAAATTTATTAACTCTGCTTGAATCCTTGTAGATAAATTTAATCAGACTAGGCATGTTGAAATAGAAGTATACGTGCAGACTATATGCTGAACTTGTGATCTCAAAACATGTGTGATGTTCTAATTGGATAAGGTTTAATGTTGGTTTTAGTCTAATTTTCTTTTGATACTTTGATGGGAAAATTAATGAGGACCAAGCCTCCTTTAATCCCGTCCATTTAATTACCACCAAGCCAATTAAGATTTAGGATATATATTAAAGATCTGTTGACGTCTCGATTATAATTTGTACTTTGATGCGCAGGAAAATAATAGTTGTATTAGTTTCATCTCTGTTGCTGTGTGCTGCTTATTCACAGCTTGTAATTTCCTTTTCATTAATAAAATTTAATTTTTTGTTTCTTCTAAAAAAATGATGAGCAGGATGTGTGGCAAGGAACTCAATTGCTAGCTATTGACACTGCTGCTGCTACGGGGTTGCTTAGAAGGGTCTTGATTGGAGATGAACTGACAGAAAAAGAAAAGAAAATTTTGCGAAGAACTCTGACCGACTTAGCATCAGTTGTTCCTATTGGTGTCTTAATGCTTCTTCCTGTAAGATTTCTTCCTGATATCTTTCTTATACTTATATGAACATAGGAATGATTTCGGCCAAAAAAACATATAAATGGTATAGCTCTCATCTTGGTTCTTCATCTGGATGATGTGGTTTATCGTATCTCTGTCTTGTCTCAAATCAGGGCATTTGTTTCCCCTTTAGTTGAAGTTTGAGTATCGCCACGTATGATTTAGACTTTATGCTATTGGGGAGGTTTATGGAATTTAGGTGCATTTTGGATATGCTGTTTGTGTATAGTGCACTGATGTGCGACTTCGGATTTGTCATTGGGGGAGGTTTATGGACATATGACTTGGTCTCTTTTGGATATGCTGTTCACATAAATATGGAATGGGGTTCAGGGTTGGGTTAAATTATCTTCAATCATAAGGCCAAAAAAGGGAAATGAAAGCCTGAAATATATGACGAATTGATCATTCATCTGTTTCTCTTAACATTTTTGCAAAACCTGTGCTAGTTTATGCTTACACATGACCAGACTAGATGCACCTCTTGGCTCTTGACCTATTTGAATTTAACATAGAGATAACTTGTGTCTCACAGGTCACTGCTGTTGGGCATGCCGCTATGTTGGCTGCTATTCAGAGATATGTACCAGCTCTGGTGCGTGAATTTTGATTTCTAGAGTTTCAGTTCCTACTCTTCATGACATCAAAACTTATGTTTTTTAGGGTCCATTGATATGTTTCTTTGACAGATACCATCGACCTATGGACCAGAAAGATTGGATCTCTTGAGGCAAGTTGAGAAACTGAAGGAAATGGAAAGCAGTGAAGACAGTTCCAATGAAAGCATGGAGGAACTAGCTTGAGTAGAAGCCAATGCTGATTATGTACAGTTGTCCATACTCAAAATAAATTTTCGAATCCGAGGTATGCTGTCTTTTCTCTCACTTGGTTCTGAATGCTTTTGCCAGTAGATTAGCATAAATTAGTGCATTCCATGTGTCAGGCACTCCGGGTAGGCACCAGTGGCTGCAATCTTGTGGAGCATCGGCTGGAGTCCCTGGCTCACGATACTTTGAAGGGTGACCATCCTTCCTGAACTCTGTTAGATATGTGATGTTTAAGAACTGGACCTTCCAGTTTTCATATTCCATCTGTTTGATTGATTCAGATATGTATAGATTATTCGCTGGGTCAGCTTCAAGATTTTTATAGTCCGTTTCTGGCTCCAAATAGGCATCGCAAAGTCCCCCTTCGTTCCATGTCCCGTTCCTGCAATTTACATGTTAAAACCTCGTACTCATTAATTATCAATTCCTTGATTTAGGCCATGCATGGTGGCAACTGTTAAGGAATAGAAAGTTGTAAAGTCACCAAACTACACTGACTGCATTTCATTCTTTTGGGATCCATAGTGTTGAAGAATGTAAATGGAAAATTTTCGTCCTCAACTTTAACTACGAAGTTATAGTCATATAGATATCTGTTTATACTTGCCTGTAATGTACCGGGGAGTAGCTACGAAAGAATACATGAGTCTTTAGAGGTTCTATATTCTCTAACACCCAAGACTTCCAGGTTTGTAAAGACCTCCTAAATGCTTCCATCACATCCATTGTGAAGTTCACTTTCCCGCCTTCCTCAAAGTAGCATCCCCTGAAACACAAGATGGCCGGATAACAATTAAGTCCAGTGATTTTTACTTTGGCAGAGTTTGGCTTGTTATGTTTCGGAACTGTTAATTTGGATCATTGATTAGGTGAAACTTTTTGTAAATGTGTGGTCATAGATTGAAAATTAGATATGTGAAGGGAGGGTCATACATCCTTACTGTTTTGTCTTGGTTCCACCAGTGCCCTGCACTGAAAATTAGGACATCGGCCCCAACCCAATGTTTGGAGTACCAGTGGAATTGATCGAGCTTGATTGTGGTCTTGACTTGGTCCGGTGAGTTCTGGGGTGGGTGCCCTACAACCACAAGGAAGGGTGCCCTGTAATATTCAACTGTGAGGTTGTAATCCTCGAACCGCATGGAGAGAAAACCCTTGTGTCTGGTTATGGGGTTCCCGTTCACTTCATAGATTCTAGACTTGTTGGACACTGCTTCTGCAAGCATGCATAACAAAGATTCCCACTGGTTCCTTCCGATTGAGTCGCCGGCAAACACTATCCGTCCGTTTCTGCTCCTTTCCAAGAAGTCATTTGCATTAAATCTGAGATCATGAGGAGGAAGAAGCAAAACTCATCAATTAGGAAAATATGCATGCGAAAGCCCTATTTTACTTCGGCCATAATATTTAAGCCCGTAATCGATTTTAAATTTAAAGTTTTGATGTAGTTAAAAAAAGTACCTACTTCATCTTAAAGGGGTGTTTGCCCCCTTTGTGATCGGAAGAATAAGGGGAGTAGACGACTAATTTTTGTTTGTTGGTTGGGAGTTTAGTGTTCTACCACGTGAGATAGAAACCGGCTCCGGCTCAGAAAGAGCCTAAGGATACGAAAATGTTCACGAATGTTTATCTGGTTCTATGAGAGTTTAACCTAAAATGTAGCTATAATATGCGAGTCTCCAAACGCAACAAACAAGACCAGCCTCACTTAGACTTAATATAAGACAAAACATGCGTGCACTGTTCAGCGTTATGCATGAAACATGCTTCTGAAAACTCCACGACAAACTCACCTCAAAACATCACAGCCAGCCGGCTGCCACCGCCATCTCCGATAACCTTCGTCTTTTCGACCACTTTGGCTGCACCGGAAGCCAGGGTCCAGGAACGGGCAGTTTTCGGTGTAGGATTGAAGTGGATGGCTCTCGTCGCGGACCCATCTGCCATAGGAATAATCACAAGTCCCCGGAGATATCTTGTGATTAGTTGGTAGGATTTGGGATAAGAAACCCAAATGATCAGATAGAAACTGTGAGTCAAATGGGGTTACAAGACTAAGAATAAATAAGGAAGAGACTAGAAGCAGGAAGAAAGAGACCGCATAACGAAGTTCTGTTCTGATTATAATGGAAAAGGGGAATTGGAGATTCTGAGATTGTTGAGAGGGCTGGAGATCCATTAGAAGATAATGGAGAAGGAAAAAAAGAACTTCTGTATTTGAACAAGTCTAGGGGGTTAGAGAGATAGAGAGAGAAAGGGAGGGGGAGAGAGAGAGTTGTGGAGTAGTGGCTTTTCTCTTGGATATATATTAATATGGTAATAATGGATTTGCGTGCTAATTAATTACAGGCCACTGACCTTTTCTAGCTCCATATTAAAATTAAAATTAAAAAATGTCCAATCGAGGCAATAGGGCTGGTTATCTTCTTTATTTGGGTTTCACTTTGAATTTCATGCTACGTACCTAACAAGCTTGGCACGTTCTTTTCTTTCCTTAACGTGCACAGCATGTTTGGAAGCATATCTTTCTCAATCCTAAACCCCTTAAAGAAACCGATAAATTTACCAATAAATACATAATACATGCATGATGCATTCACAATTACAATGATTTTTCATTTTCAATTGAAAAAATTATTATTCTCAGTTACATGCTCATCAATTTATATAAGTGTTTGAATTATGCCAAAGTTTTGTAATCTTTGTGAAATGTGAGAAGAAGAAAAAAAACAAATAGAAGTTTCAAAGATTGTTACCATTCTCACCTAAATGAAACCATAATGTTATTATCTCTCCCCGTATTTGTGGAGGGCTTTTCTTCCTAGCCGATTTCGTGCTAGGCTTTTGCAACCCTTTCTTCAGTGATCTTCTTACAACGAACATGAGTTTTTCCACGTATGGAGCAATCAACGAATTCCCTTGTGTTTTGCAAGGTTTGTTTCCCCTAGTTGTTCTAGGGTCATCCTACCAACCTTTGGGTTGGATTTTGTAGATTTGTGTATGTTTATCTTTTTTGCTCCTGTTGTGGTGTCCTTGCAGGTTTGAGGTTGATGAGGTGGATGTCCATCAAATCTCCGTATTGAGGGGTGGAACTGTTGATATTGTGGATCTACTATCATATGGTGCTTTGGGTTTAAGGGTGTTTGGGAGACGTTGTGACGATGTATCCTGGTGAAAGTTGAGCGGAATTTGCCTTTTCACTTCTAGATGTTTTCTATCCCCAACTCCAAAATTGCTAGAGTTATCATGTCTCATATGATTTTATTACTGTACCGGATGCAATGGCTTTATGAATCTTCTTATGTTTTCAGTTCCTGATGAGCTGAGTCTTCAAGATGTAAAATTATTTTTGCTCATTGTCTTGCAATAGTTGTGGTTATTGTTTGCAAGAGCCCTTTGTGGGGCTTTGATCTTGTAATGCCCATTTATTAATGAAATTAGTAGTCTATTTAAAAAAAATCTTACATTCAAAAGTTTAGAGAGAATCCTTGTGTAAGATTAAAAATTGGGATATATATATATATATATACAGTCCTCTTCTATTAAGGGACACTCTTTAAGATATCCTACGATTTTTTTTCCAACGATCCAAATCATCTATTTTTTTAAGTCTACATTCATATATCATCCTTACAAAAAAAATTAGACAAATTAGAAACCGTTTCAACATCCAAATATATCTTACAAAATCAAAGAACATGGTGCGTCAAGAAAAAACTAAAATTTCAATAACACAATTGAGTGGTCAAACAATATATGATTCAATTGATTTTTTGTAGAGATGATATTTGAATGATTATCTAAAACATAGAGGTATGGATTAGTGAAATACAATGCAGAGTGGGCCCTACAATGGTGTTTTTTAAATAAACTAATTTGAGAGATCCCTCAATGGAAGCTTTATTATATATATATATATATATATATATAAGCAAAAGACGGAGAATGGTGAAACATTCAAAATATCAAAAAATGCCCTTGGTTAATGCAAATATTAAAAATTGAAATTATTAATTAAATGAGGATAATATGGTAAATTCACACTTTTTTATATTTATAAAATTAAAATTAAAAAAAAAATCAGATAATGGATCATATTTTTATGGAACACAACTATCCATTATCTTTTTTAATTCTAAAATAAATTTTAATTTTAAAAAAGCCTCTCGCAGAAGAGGCTAGTATATATATTCCCAATCTCTTGGACTACAAGGATTCAAGAGATTTGTGGTCACTCATCGTTTGATATAAATTCAATGGTTCACTTGCTCTTGCATTCCTTTTAAGCAACTTTTTTGAACTATTGAATTAATATCTAACGATGGGTGAACACAATCTCTTGGACTCTGTGGTCAGGAGATCGGACTATGCCCAGTTATATCATAAATATTTTAAAGATACCCTAATGAATCCAATTTGGAAAGAAGAAGAAAAAACCCAAAATCATCCACCTATCATGCATTTATTAAATTTTTTTCTTCATGAAATTTCCTTTTTGTACTTGTGCCATTTAGCCAAAGAGTAAAGCGGTTGTAAGATATGGAGGTTTTTTTCCCTCTTAGAGCTTTGAACTAACCTCATTTAGGGTTTTTTCTAATCCCTTCAACCCTTTGAGCGGGAAAAGCAAGAAAAATACCGACCTACTTGTTTGGATGGGTGTTCACCCCAAAGTGTTCCCGGATTGCATGCATACATCCATAAGTAACTTAGTGCAACATGGCAAATTTCATTGAGAGGAATCAACAAATAAAAGAGAAACACTTTGGTATCTTATTGAACAAAAAAGGGGATATGGTTTCTCCATTGATCAAGAATTTAGATTTTTGTGACAATTTTTTTGATGTTGTTACACTTTGCTTGTCTCTCTTTCCTTCATTCACTATTGAAGTATCGTTGGACAAAAGAATCAAAATAATATGACATACTCCTTCTTGTCTTTAAATCCTTGAGAATCTTTTGAAGAGCCTCTATCTCGGCCATGTACTAAAGAGTTATGTTTCCTTAGATGGTACTCCATTTAACATAACCAAGAGGTTCCGCATATGTTTTCTGAGAAATTCTTTCCTGAATTAGTGGCATGCCAAGATACTTCTTCAAGTTTTCAATCGGTTTCGGGTCAAACAAGAAGAGCTAGAAGATTGCACCTCTGGAAAGAGCCTACACCTAATAGCTTAAGCCGCTAGGTTAAATTTAAATGAAGAACCCCATCAACTGTCTTAATTGGGTTTATTTAATAAAACGCGGGTTGGGCTTCACTGTGGGTTTTTCTTGTGAAAAGTTGGTGACAGTGTTGTAATTTATAGGTATTTGGAATGTTCTTTTATTTTTGAAAATGGACTCTGAGTTTTTTTGAATAGAGTTAGTGGGTTGAGTTTTCTACCATTTCAGGCCCAATTCAAGGTCCCATTCAACTCCTTTGAGTCTATGTCCATGTCAGCATGCATATTCCACATCATATTTTCTTTTATTTTCTCCAGAGTTACTAATTTTCTTCTTCCTTTTATGCCGCAATTTAAGGATGTCAATTATGGCTTATTTCATACCATTTTAATGAAGATGTTGCCGACTCTTGATACTTTTCTGAATTTTCAAATTAATCTTTGATTGAATGATTGAATGATTGAATGATTGAATGAGTTGAATGAGTTTAAAGCAAGCCTCATATCAACCCATTTAGCCAAAAGTTGAAATTTCAACTGATTCAATCAGTTTAGTTTGGTTTGCCTCCACCATGATTGAATGAAACTGATTCAACTTTAAGAGGGTGAGATGAAGTACTAACTAAGGCCTTATTTGGTATCCTACTTAAAAAAAATTATGGTTAATTTAAAAAAGCATGAATTTTCAAATAGTGATTTTAAAATGTAAAAACTTGTTTGGTATTGAACTTCAAACTATTTTTAAGATCTAAAAAAATTGAAATTAAAATCAGAAAATTAGAAGCCCTAAATTCCCAATTGAAATTAACAAAAGAAAAAGGGAGAGAGAGTATAAAATCTCACTTTTTTTGTTTTGAGGTTTTCTTGGGATTGAGTTTTTAAAATTGGGCATGCCAAACCGGGTTTTGTGGCTTTGGACTTAAAATATGTTTTTGAGTTTATAAAATTGATCCAAATAGCATACCAAAAAGACACCTAGTAACTTGCAATACTTATGAAAGAGAATGCTTGGGTTAGTCACGAGTGGGCAAGTGAAGTAATTAATTTCTAGTCGTTGATGTATGTGACATTCATTGTGAGATTTATACGCATCTACAATCAGGATGCACGCATCTTAACAATCGCCTAAGAATGAAAGGATTTTGATAATGTCACTCCTGAATGGTGGGTGATATTTTAATTCCTGAATAATGGTATTATGATGTCTGGATGGTATTGGTACTTTCATGTTGTACGTTCTACAGGTGCATGTTTATTGCATCTCCATGTTGTTTCTGCGGGCTATTTTCTTGTAAGTTGAGATTTCAACTTCTGGTCAATTATGGCTTATTTTCATACCATTTTAATGAGGATGTTGCCGACTTTTGATACTTGTTTGAATTTTCAAATTAATCTCTGCTGTAAGATTAAATATTGAGTACGGCTCTTTGACTTTATATCCATGTCAACATATTATATATATTGGCAAAAAAAAAAAAGCATCCATATCAGAACTTATTTTATTTATGGTGATTTTATTAAAATGACATTTCATTTATTTTTATTTCCTACTTCAAAATATTGTAATAACTTTCAAGAATAAAATTGTTAGCACAAATGGAATTTACCACAAACGTCAAACTCTAATCAAATGGGGATTGTCTTAACATATTGTAATGTAGAACACAACCATACGAGGATTTTGAGTAGTGTTGTTGGGCCGGTCTGGACTATACAAGCAATGAAACAAAACCTCAGTGTGATGTTTTTGGTAGTTTGGTTTGGTTTGCCTCACCATGAAACTGATTCAACTTTCACAGAGGTTACTTAATTCATTACAGTCAGGCACATGTTTACTAACTTGCAATAGTTGTTATGAAAGAGAATGCTTGGGTGAGTCACGCGTCGGCACTTAAAAGTAAATAATTTATAGCCGTTGGTGCATGTGACATTCATTGTGAGATTCATACTCATCTACAGGACGCACACATCTCGTTTTGGTGGTATCACTTTAAAGCAGGTCCACAGAGCAGGGGTTCTGCATATAAAGATGCTCTAAATTAATCTACTGATGAAGAAAAAGGAAGATAGTACATGGATCTCAACGGGAAAGCGATACTCGCACGTAGTAAATTTACTGAGCAACTTATGACATCATTTTGTAAGTTGTAAAGAGTCTCCCTCTCAAGCACACACCGAGTACTGGCTTCAATTGTTCAACTTCTCTCTGCAGCTAAAAGCTCAATTTACTTGTAAGAAAATCTGCCATCGCCATTCATTCTACTGTTTAAGTACTCTGACGCAAAATTCGAGAAATGTACATGTACTGGAAAATATAAATTCATGTAATGTATCTCCCTTTTGGAGACTAAGAGGGTGAAATTCAGTGGCCTTCTGAGTAATGTTTGATGGTACTGCCAATTCTAGTTCAACTGCGGCAAGTTATATGCAAAAGGATTCATTACTCTTGTCTCTCTTGAAAGTATGATCGAGTCCCACATTACTTTTGGGATGTCATAATGATCCGCTTTGTGATATTTTGCTCCACTGTCAAGTCCTCAAAACTGATGATATGGCTCCTATGTGGCAAAAAATTAGACAGGTCACTTAAGAGTCACGTTATTGATATTTTGACTGGACTTGATAATGGGGCAGAGTGAGATGCACAACATTGTTGGTGGGTCGTTGTGGGACAATATAAGATTTAACTACAGTTTCAGAGGCACTAGCATAACTGAGGATATGTATGCAAAATGTGTTATCTGCATCTGACCAGACAATATATTTTGGTTGGAACAGGAATTACTGTATGATCCAGCCTGGAGGATTCCTAGACCTCAATCAAGTTTTATGTTTGTTACCACTGCCAGTAGTACTACTGCTACTTACACATGATTCCATTATTGTCCTTTCACGTATATATATCAACCCTTTCACCTTGTAATCTGCTCAAGTTAAATCTTCAGTAAAGCCATCTGATCGATATCATGAATGCATAAGATTGAACCACAGACACCATGCCGTGTGCCTCTCTTTTATTTTCATAATTGTGTGTATGTGTGTGTGTATATATACAGTATTCTTCTATTGAGGGATCTTTTGGAACCGTTTAGACATCTAATTGTTTCCTATAAAATTAATAAACACGGTGCTTCAAGAAAACACTTGAATTTCAATATTATAATTGAGTGGTCAAATAATATCAGATTCAAGTGATTTTTTGTAGAGATGATATTTGAATGAATATCTACAAAATAGACAGTTTGAATTAGCGAAATACAATGCGGAGCGGGCCCTACAAGAGGGTTCCTCAAATAAGCTTATTTGATAATTTGAGGGATCCCTCAATAGAAACTCTATATATATAATGGAAAGTGTGAATAGTGCTTCTACGCACAGTGCAATAATGATCAATATGGAAATGGTTCTTTTTCAGTTAATTTAGTACCCATCTTTTATCTAAAATGCGTCACCCTCTTTGGTTTCTCTGTGTGATAGGTTAAATTAGCTGTTTTTTTATCATACTAGTTTTGTGACCTAGCTTTTGTTGGTGTCAGTGTACCAATCTACAATACATATTACATTGTCGGCAATTATGAAATCTCAACAGAGTATTAATGTCGACAATGAACCAAATACATAGATTTTGATTGGTATCCACTGCCAAACAAGATTTTCTTGTTGCAATAGTAGTGCTGATAGACATTATTGCTGTTGTATATATTCTTCAGGATAGGTTGAAGTTACCGAATGATTCTCCTTCTTTTCCTTATGGCTGGTCCAGAGTGAGGTGAAGGGTGAGGTTGACCCTGAAGCCCCAAAGCAATATCAACAAAGCCTGTTAAGATGTAAGTGGAAGGAAGAAGAAAAAAAGAAAAGCAGAAAAAAAACTCACATGGTGTTTCTATACTGTACTTGGTGATATCTTATATGCATGCATGATTGAATTATTCTGTCAGGACAAACTAAGTATATATATACAGGAAGAGTCCCTTCATTCCTTTAATTGGTCACTGACTTGTAGTTCAATCATAACTAGACATATCTGGGGACCCTCCCCCACTTGCAGAGCCACTAAGACAATATTGGCCTCCATAAATAGTCCATATATCTCCAGGAGAGCTTTCAGTTTGAGAGGTCAATGGTTTATCATCACTTTCGTCTCAATCTTTTTTATGGGCCCTCATAATCACATGAAATTTCTTTGGCATAACAGTTCCTCTCTCTTTGTCTCATATGTTCTGCAACTTGTATCACACTCATGTAGCAATTGGGCATGACCTAAAAACACCCAAGCTACATCTTGTTGGCTAATTAACCTTAATTAACAAGTTATTAGATTAAGAGTTGTGCTAGTGTCTTGAGCATTTATGGTATTAGAATTTGTTGGAACAATGTGATTGAGTACATATCCGAGTACTAATACATATTTGATATGTATCTGCTTAGAGTATTATCTCGCATCGAAAATAAGATTTCAGACATTTTTAAAGTTGAAAACAATGCATAGCACTATAAAAAGATTTTGAGCATCTATATATCATAGATCGGAAGTATCATACAACAATCTTTAGATTGGGTGTCCAACTTTTGCACTGAAATCGGTGGGGGGTCTTTATGTAATCAGTGAATCGAAAACCATCTCGATGATGGGTTGATGCTGCATATCTTTGGTTTGGTCACTCAGAAATTTGTCATTTTAGGACAGGCATTGGGTTGGTCTGAGTTGACATCTTGAAGAGCAAACCTCCACAGTGGACCTGTGGTGGTTTTAATCATATCATGTAGTGGGGTCCTGTCCCATTTACCAGATTGCCCCAAATTCAAAATCTGATGACTGAGAAATATTGTCTTCCCAGGTGCAGCGTGAGACATGTTTTTTTTGTTTCAGTCCTTGGCCGCAAGGAAGGACTTCTTTTTTCTTCTTTTCCCTCAGTAATTCATGAACCAAAGATATATTAATTACATTTGCTTGGTTGGTGAATGAGGTCTAGTTGGGTAAAGAAACTCCCCTGCAACGTGCTATATGTAACATTGTCTCCATATATCTCCTAATTAGGGCCTTCTGTGAAATAATACACCATATATTTTGCTACTACGATGTACATGGTAATATGATGATACTGTATTTGTCGCAATATTGTAGAGATATTTTTCGTTGATTTGTCTCAAGCGGAGAGACTTGTAACTCTAGTAGCTATGCATATGAGATATGAATTCTCCCTTTGTCTTGACATTACTTAACTTTTAATCTAAACGGTGCATTATAAATTCAAGCCAATCAATGATCCATTTTATACACGTATGCGAAGAAATATGTTGCTTTCAATGAAGCAAGAATCAATGCTATTATGTGGATCGATCGATGTATGGAAGACGATAGTGGATGTCATCACATCATTACTATTAATAATGTATAGCTGATATCATATCTGAAACTAGATAGAAGCAAAACTTGTCGACTTGTCATTGCTATGCAAATTGTAGTAGGAGAGAGCATAAAAAAGAGCTTAATTAGATAGCTACATTGGATTGGATTAATGAGAGAATAAATAAAACAACTGAAACAAATTAGACAAAAGCAAAAGAAGCAAAGAAGCAAAGAAGCAAAGGGGCAAAGGAGAATGTGGCATGGTATGGGCTCTCTCTCCAGCTAGTACAATTACAAAGACAAACTGGGCTGGCTGGCTGTCACCCATCTATTCTAAGTCCACGCACCCACTCACTATCTCCACCCACCCACCAATCCATCCATCCATCCATCCATCCATCCACCCACCAATCACCTCCACCTCCACCACCACCACCATCACCTTCCTTCCATTCCATTATTATCACCATATCAAAAATCTCCAGCCAGAATCTCAACAGTGTCTTCTAAATAAATAACTAAAAAAATGATTCCTCAACTTTCAAAGACCCAGAAAATAATTTCCCATCATTTTCCATGGGAGAAGCAAGGATGACGTCAGCTCTACTTACTCTTTTTTACACCCCACGGTGGACCCCACCCATCATTTTCCCTTTTACCTGCAGCAGAAGGAGAAGCAGAGTGTCTATCCCTTCTGTTGTCCTTGCCCACCACCACTCCACCTTCCTTTTGGTTCCCCTTCTCCCCTGCCTTTGCCCAAACTTACTTGACCTGACCTGAAAATCTGGGATTTTTTTTCTCCTTTTTCTAATATTATATAGTTATATGTACTAATGTACCCTCTCTTCTTCTTTTTTGCCTTCTCTTCTGGTGGGGACTGAACTGACAATTAAAGAATGTTTTTTTTTTTTTTCTTTTCTTCCAAGTGGGTTAAAAATTAAAATATAGGAGTCAATCAAAGGGACGTCACATCCTACAGATTTTTTTATCCTCGGCGATTTCTCATGGGTTTCCCATCTCGGGAGAAACTGAAATCCTGTTACAATCACAAAGAAAAACACACCAAAATCAATTACATTACATTTTTTTGTGTGAAAATCAGTGCTGTCTACATGCCTTATTCGCTAGCCAGCCAGCCAGCCTATTTTCTGCTGCCTACTAACTTGACCATCAAACATCAATTAATTTTGGGCGGCATCATAATTATTAAATAATTGCAACTCTAAACCGGGAGTTTCACTAAAACACCTAAAATGAGGGTTGAAATTATAAAAAAATTCAAGCACTATTTAAACATATAAACACACCCAAAATCCATCATTACACACACTCAAAACCCATTTATAAACACACCTAAAAAGTTGACTTTGGAGTTGATTTTGGGTGTGTTTCTATGTTTAAATAGTGCTTAGGTTTTTTTATAAATACATGTCTAGGATTGGGTTTATTTATAAATTTGTATAAAAATTATTCATTAAAAACATAAAAAAAATTAGGCACACATTCAACACTATTGTTGACAGGAATGTACGAGCTCTTACTTATCAAGTAAGAAGGAGAGAAGTACTTTCTTAAGGTAATTCACATTATTATGTTCTACTTTAGGAAAAAGTTCCAAATGTGGGAAGAAAAACAAAAAGCCAGAAAAAGTAGAATGTTCAAAACTAGGAAAATTATAGATAAACTGTATAATAAACGAACAGATGTCCGCCTTACAGAGAGAGAGAGAGAGGGTCGGTGCCTAAAATATTCCACGCGGCATAACAGCTCATGTTTGTGTATGTGGCTAATCTAGTAGTAGGAGGACAAAAGAAAGAAAGAAAAGGGCAAATCAAATTTGGGGTTTTCATTTCATGGGAAAAATGAGTTTCAACAACACACACTCCAGCCAGTCCAGTCCACAAAAGCCGCGCTCATGCTTTTGCGGTGGTGTTGTATTTTTATCACTTATTCAAATCAACTCAACTCTTCCGCCCAAACAAACCCTTAATTAGGTGACTTGGGTTGGGTCCAGGCATTCTTTTGGCTCAATCGTAGACCGAAAAGTTGTCAATTTTTGGCAAAAAAGAGTCCAAATTAGTTGACTTCCAAACCACATTAAAGATATTAATTAATCAACTTCACTAATTGCTACGTATGTTGTACGTCAACAGTTATGAACCGTCGATTGATATTTAAATCTCACTGCTTAAACCAATCCGTTCAAATCCTACTAATTGAAACTATAGTGACACTAATCACCCACTAATTAAATCCCTTTAGGTATGATCACTTGTTGGGGAGAAAGGAGACCACGTAGTTTACTAATTTCCTAAGACCCTTAACCCTCATAATCTGTCTCATTAGAGGAAACAAAATGGTTTCTTTTTCTTTTCCTAAAAAAGAAAATGGTACCACAATAATATTATTATATAAAACCAAGAGGTCACACACATGAACAGTAGCATAATAATAATAATTAACAATAATGATTAGGATAATTAATGAAAGTGGTTATGGGGAGTACACGTACCCTCTGGTCTGCACCATAGTCATAAGCAGCTCGGGGGTACAAGTGGTGGTGTGGGGTTGGACCCTGGCTCGATGACATGGACAAAGACGACGAGCCATCGGGAGTGGATGGCTCGGACTCGTGGTCAGCCTGCTGCTGGCACTCCAAGTTCACCCCAAACAGCCTCAGTATCTTCGAGCTCCCAACCAACGACGTCGTTTGACTCATGCTCTGGACACCAGACCCTGCAATAACAATATATACATATACATGCATGTAATTAATGCCTCCAATCAGGGCTTACCACCACAGACAAAACAAAATTCCAATGCCATTTGAACTTGAGCTACCAATCAAATCAACAGTACAAACAAAATTGTATTTATTTATTTGGGTCACTAATTTTGACAAAAGAGCAATCTTACAAATTATCCCATTTTTAGGGTGGATAAAAATAAAGGCCTAATTTACCATCCCGACTCACACAACAACAAAAGAATTTACAAATAGCAGCATATAATGTCAGATAATTGCTATTCACACTCCAAATTTTTCGTTTTATACTTTGGAAATGAAAACGAACATAGAATGACAAACCGAGAGTATGAACACATTTCTCCCGAGTGATAAGAGGGTGTTTTCACACTTTCACGTGCCTATATAAACCAACAAAAAATACAAATGTTTTGCAAAATAATTTTTAAAAGAGAAATAAATAGTAAGAGATAGGGGTTGTTTTTTTTTTTTTTTTTTGTTTTTTTTGGTTTTTAAAGAAAATAATTAAGAGGATATACATTACCTGCTGCATGAAGACAGTCAGGTGGGTATGGCGCCACACTATGATTATGATACTGGTGCGCAGGATAAGACGAACCACCATCATTATTATTATGATGCGGCGCAGAATAGAACATCCTGGTCCAGCCTCCCGCGCTGCCGCCGCCGCTGCTCTCGCCCGCTCCTCCGCTAACCTGCGTAGCGCCAGGCCCGCTATCGTGCGCCGAGGGAGTGGCGGCAGCGGAGCGGCGCCTCCAGCCTATGAAGAGGCGGTCGGTGTGGGAGCGGCGGCGCTCGAACAAAACGACGTCTCCGGCGTCGAGGCGCTTCTCCTTGACGTAGCGGCTCCACCCTTTGGTGAGGACATAGCTCTGGCTGCTGTTCCAGTAGGAGTAGCGGAAGCGCCAGGACTTGCCCGACTCGTCCTCGAAACTCAGCAGGAGCCCCGAGTCGCCCCCGCCGAGTGGGAAATATTTCTCCGCGTGCTGCTTCGGGATGACAAGGCGGTTCAGCTTCCCGACGTCGCTTGGGGTTAAGGGCTTCTCGAACATGGGCTCGTTCTCCTCGTCGTGGTCGTCGAGCGGCGGGGAGGATTGGAGGAGGAGCTGGTGCTGTAATTGGTTGGCGTGGTCCGATTCGGCGTCGTTTTGGTTGAGATTGAAATTGAGGGTGGTGGGGGTGGGAGGAGTAGGAGACATGGGTGTGGGTTGTTCTTGGGAGTTGAGCCAAGCCTGGTAATTTTGGTGGTGGGTGTCTTGATAAAATTGAGGGAGGAAATGGGGTCTGGAGGGGTCTTGTTGTTGTTGGTGGGCAGTGTTAGGCCACCACTGGGTTTCTGGGTGGTCTGAGGAAAAGTGGTTTATGGACATGTTTGGCGAGAGATGGAGAAATTAAGGAAATGGGTTTTGTAGATGGAAGGAAGAATAGTTTGGCTTGGGGTTGAGGAAGGCAAAAGCAAAGGCAAAGGCAAAGGCAAAGGCAAAGCTTAACTTTAGGTACTCTACAGGGGACGGTGTGGGAGCAAGGGACGGTGTAGGCGTGCAGATTATGGGTTTGATGTAAGGACTGTGTCACTGTGAGAACTATTTGATATTTTAGCTAGCTAGCTAGAGCTAGCTACCCACCCTATAAGATATGACAACAAGAGAGAGAGATATAGAGAGAGAGCAGAGAGAGTGAGATATAGAGAGAGCAGAGAGAGAGGGAGAATGGAAAATGGAAGTACGAGAGTACTACTTTAAGGTTTTGCGTGAGGGAAAAATTCAATCATTATTTTCAGTGTAAAATTCCCCATATACTACTACTCACTTTTCTGTTTGTGTGTTTTTTGTTGGGATTTTGATTTGAGCGACTAATTGAATATATATATATATATATATAGCTTTTGTTGTGAATAAAAATGATGTGAGAGAGAGAGAGAGAGTGAGTGTGTGTGTTTTGTGTTGTGGCAAGGTGGAAGTAAAGCTATTTGTAAAACTATTTGTTTGGAAACACCCCATGTTACCGCTACACTGCCAAACAAATCAAATGATAGGCCATTCTGACGTAATAAGAACCCAGCTAGCTAGTTCATCCATTAATTCCATCCAACGGCCGCCCCTAGCACTTGGTTTTCAATACCTTCTCTCATGGGGCACTAGACCAGTTGGGATATTTTTTATTTTGCCTCCCCCTAATGTACCAACCTCTAACTAGATAGAATTCAATTGTAAATCCATCAACCCAATTGAGCAAAATTAAGATTTCATCCTTTTCTCTTTTCTATGTGTTTTTTTTATAAACAAAAGCAGTTGTTAGTTGTTGATGTACACGTAACAACCGATATTAGAATTAGTCGAGAATTGGCAATAAAGATGCATAATGGTAACATTAATTGTCAAAATTTCTATCATATACCAATTACCAAGTTGGATTTTGGGTCGCTCTCTATTAGATAAAGAGGAAATGAAGAGAATGGCATTTTGATCACGTGCAGGACAGCATTATTGGTGTTTGGCCATTCCTGGATTTAAAAGGGGAATTGGAGGGGTGGGAAAAATCCAGAGATCCCTTCCCTTTCCAATAAGCAGAGAGATGGGATAAGATTTGTCCAATTGGAGACACAAGACACCTCTCTCTCTCTCCCTCTCTCTCCTCTCTTGGTACAGTCGTGTTTGAATCCTTTCCTCACACTCAAGTCGCTCCCATCTTTTTCTCTCTCTCTCTTTCTCTTCATTTCTCAGAAAACACTAACTGGTTTCCGAGCTCTTCTGTCTCTCTGGGTGTCTTTCATGCAATTTCATTTTATATTCTATCTCCTTATTATCTTAATAGTTGGACTGTGTCTTTTTCCCTGAGTTTCAGACAAAACCCACCTCAATTTCCAGGTAGATTCACACAACACCAAGTTTCAATTTCATCCCCCCAGCAAAAAAGGCTTGGATTGGATTGGATTATTTACTGCTTGGTTGGTTTTAAATTTCTAAGTACCACATGTGGGAAACACATTAATAATAGCTTGTTGGCTTTGTTATCTTCAATTCTCTCTCTAATACCAACAACATTTTTTTTGTGTTTCCTCACTCATTCCTATCATGATGGGTCGTGGTACCATGCAATTCCTCTCTCAATCATATATTGATGGGACAAGTCAGGGTCTTCAAATCCAATCCATGGCTTTAAGTTAATATCATCAACACATTTTTCACATATGGAGTATGCATAACTAGTGTTTGTATATGAGAAATTTCCAACTTTATATAATTCGTCACGGAGAAAAGAATGACGGTCAGCTAGGTTAATAATTTGATATCATCTATTGTTAAAAAAAAAATTCAAAACTTTAAAATAGAACCGACACATAAACGATCAAGATAGAATTACGATTTTCGAGACAAAATCAAGACATACAATAATTTCTGAAGCATGTGGTCTAGATTGAAGTTAGAAAATCAAACTACGATAAGTTTTCGTATCCAAATCTATGAAGAGACTTGAAAGACCAGCTAGCTAACTGATTTATCATCTGAAAAGCCTAAACAAGCTAAGAGATGATAAAATTACCGAGCGATTAAATTATTAGCATACTCTTAACGCGTCTCGTCGGTCATGACCCCACCATATTCAACTTATTGCTCACATAGCATTGGGTGGAATACAAAATTGACCAAGAATCGCCTAATTGAAGGGGTGCTCAAAATACCTAATTAGACCCCCCACAATGGTAAAGGATTCAAATGATCATAATTGTGTTAGGTGAGATATGAAGTTGTAGATATTTGAAGTGTCAATTTTAAGATACATGGGATGGGATGGGACATAATGAATGATAATCACAATGTGATTGAAAAAACCATAAAGCACGCCAACACTATAAAAACAACGAAGTAGTGAAAGCATAAGATAGGAAAAATCAAATTGGATGTCCATGAATCTTAGCTCAAGTAACATCTAAATGTTGTACTTGAAATCAGTCAACACTTGGTGCAAATCTTATTGGTGAAGTGAGAGGGTCTTACGTAAAGGCCGAAACCTGAAATCTTTTCATAAGTTCCTCAAAGATGTTGGTTGGCCAGGTGCGGGAATCCTTGACCAGAAAGCAAACCAAGCAGTGGGTTAAAATAATCTGGAAAAATCTGTTATTTAATATTAAAATAAATAAATAGTTTATCTTTCAAAGAGACCAGGGAACAAGACGGGCCTATGAGACATATGAGGAAGATATATGAAGCATGATGATAATAAAGACAGAATTTAATATTTCCATTTCTGGGAATTCTTCAATTCCCAAGTGAAAAAACTTACACACCACCTGGTTTTTTTGTAAGACCAATCCGTGAGACTCTCCACTAAAGTCCATGCCTCTCTTTTTGCAATAAATTTCTTGCTTCTAAAATTATTTTCCTGGGAAAATTTTTACAGAAAGGAAATGCTCAGACTCTGGGGTTTCTGAAACTGTTAAATTGATTATTTTTAATTGAATATATATATATATGTATAGGAGGAGGCCTGACCAAACTGGCAAACAGGTACCACAAAGGCCACAATCAATGTATCAAAATCTCTAGGTTGATACGCATCTGAAACTCGACTTTCATATTGCTAATTCAATGGACATGGCAGATTCTTATTTTGTTTATATTATAAATATATGATTATATTCTTCTCGTTACACGACAATGGCCGAAACCCAGTATTAATCTCAACTCAGAAACCCTACGTTAACTTACGTTCAATGATCTTCAAAAGACACCACAATTCAACTCCAAATTAACCCTATCGGGAGGGAAGCTTATCAGCAATGCGAAATTTTAGATTCTTCTTCATTCATTTGTTTACTAGCATGTTAAAATAATTTGAATCCCAATACAGACATTGACTTATTATCATAATTGGATGATATTTGTGAAGGTGTGAGGATATTTGTGAAGGTGCTTTTGGGTTTTAGAATTTTCAACTTTCCCCACAATAATAAAATTGAAGCTGCAAACATCCCATATTTTATATTTTATATTTCAGCTGTCGAAAGTGGGGACCTTGGATTGGTCCTCCTCACATGAAGAATGCATGTCTTGTAATGGACCACATTTTGGTATCTGTTCACACCTGCAAATTTATGCAGCCGATTTCTTAGACCTAATTTTCTTGGGTGATGCCAGCTTAAGCAATGCAGAGTATGATTATATCTTCTTTCAACTTTAGTGATTAGCTCCAGGTGATATGGGTTCAATTTGATAGGGATATGGATGAGGAGGGAGTGGCTGCAACATATTCAGAGGTGCCTAACATTGAAACGATGATCGGCAAAGGTAATATTAACGAGCATGAGAAGCTGCGCTGCGCACATAGTTGTAAGTTAATTTTGGCCGTTGATAAGTGTAGAATGCATCAACAAACGCATGATTAGAAGATACGTTATAATTATAATTACAACAGAAATGAAAATAAAGTGATTTAATATGGTGAAAGGTATGCCACCATAAGTCGGCGAAAGTTCCGACATATCAGACAAAAAATGAATTCGCCCAAGAAATATATTAGTTGGCCTGCAATTTGAAGCATTTAAAATCTCAGAAACAAAACACCAAAGTTTCTCGCATCACCCATCATCTCTCTTCTCACTCCTGAGTGGGTTTTTACTAAAAATACAGCATCCAAACAAAGCATGCATGATGAAATACCTGGCACTATAGACTTACCAAAAAAATACAAAACAAAAAGAAACCATAATAATATTAATTTAATTTCTAGCCAACTTCCAAGCAGCCAACAAAATTAAATTAAATAAAAAGCAAATTCCCAAGGCATATGTCTTTTGCAGGAGCAAATGTCTCATAATTCAATCACAGCCACACAGCTTAAGTTAACATGGAGTTTGGGAAAACAATAAAAAATTGCAGGATCCAAAACTATACGGTGCTCTGGCCGACCTGCCCCTAAATGTCTCGTGAAATTAATTTATTTTCCCCTCCCCTTCCCTCCTCTCCTCCCCCTTCCCTTCCCTTCACCTACCAGAACAGAAAGGCATGCGAGGCCTCCATCAGCAGGTAGGGTCCACAAGATCAATATGTTTCTTTGTTTTTGAAGTGGGCCCCTTCGTGTGGGGCCCGCAACTAATGATGAACCCAAACCCATTTTCACTCTTTGTCCATTTAACTGTTTGGCTGGCTGGCTGGATGCGAGGCTCTGCATATACATTACTATTATCTATCTGCATGTGTTTCCTCCTGTTTTTATTTTATATCTTGGGTGAAATGTGAGCAAACAGAGCAAAAGAAGGGTAAAAAATTTGGAACATCAGAAGCATGGTGGTGCAATTGGGTTATTGACACGTGGCTTGAGGTACTGTAGAACTGAAAAAATAACGTATGTCGACCTGGTGGCGTGGTGGGTTTTTAGTTTTAGGCTGGGACCATAAACCATACCATTGTAGGGTTTTGCAGAGGAATGTATAGGAAACTATGGATGATGTATGAGTATGTATTTGGGTCTCTACTCTCTGACCAAAAAGAAAAGGGCTTGAGAAGGGTCTTATTGAGGTCTTGACCCTCAAATTGCCAAGGAATTGAATTGAGAAAGATTGGGACATGGGTGGTGAAAGGGACTCTGTCAACTTGCCTTTCAGAGGTTATGGCGTAGCAAATTTTTTCAATGTTGCAGCAGCATGCGTTAGGTAGCTTTTATGTAGCTTGTATCTCATTTTCATATGTTCACACGTAAAGTTATATGTATATATATAATGTATTTGACACCATATTGAGTTACCCATCAAATTGTTCTTAATGATAAACCAACTATTCTAGTAGTATTTCTCTTCCTAATGTTAGAAGAGGTCTTCAAATTCCAGTAAATTTCATTTTTTGGTTTTTCATTTTCATTTATTCTTGCTAAAGATAAAGAAAAATTATATGGGAGAAATTATGAATAAAGAATGGTGGAGGAAGGGCAGTGAGAGGAAAGAGGGAGAAAGGAGGAGAATATAATGTAACAAAAACTCGAGAGAGAACAAACCCTACTAAAAGTTGTTTTCCGTTCTTAGTTTTCATTTTTGGTGTCATTTCATTCCATGCTCATTTCTTCCGCTCTTTTTCATTCCTCTTTTCTTTCTCGCATTCCCCCTCTATTTTTAACAACAAAGTGAAAACTAGAAACTAAAATAAAAACAATTACCAATAAATACCTTTTCTCACTTCTCATCCCCATAGACATTCTCAACCTTGTATCCCTTCGACTCCTATTATTTTCTTTTGTCCATATATACAAATCGTTTAACCCAGGCAAAACTTGTTCTACTCTAAAGACTTGTTTCTACGGCATGATGAAATAGATGAATAATTTTTCCACATTTGCGTAATGATCATGTGGTCCATATGGTCATACATATCAATGACTTTCACATCACAGTATTTCACTATCAAAATTGTCTTTGAATGGAAAACCCAACCTTTACCAAATTTTGAACAACGAAGAACCGACCCTTTTGCTGCATGACCCCAGCTGCCTAACTTTGAATAAAGTAAGCTGAACGGGGACCTTGCCCATCTATTTCACTTATCCAGAATTAATCAGTAGCATGCACTTTTTAAATCAGACATTCATGCCTGTGCCTCCTTTTCTTACAACACTTTTTTATACACATGACATATGTCCTGTGCTCTGCTCCTCCTAATAGTAAGTTAGGTATGATAATAAAGTTCCAAAACTAGCTCAAGCTGGAGGAGAGAGAGATATATAAGTCATCACTAATACCTAACTATTGGGTTCTGTCATTTGATTGTAGGAGCATCTCCTGTTTCTGCAACAAGGAAAAAATCTAAGGGGGGGTGGATAGGAAAATAAGGGATTCAATTGGTGCATGTAAATGTGCTCCTAATATATTTGGATTTTTCACTGATCAATTGGGCAAGAAATTAGAAGTGAACAGTGGTATGTGAATAAAGAAAAGAAAAACTAAAAGAGGAGACGGGAGAGAATGGAACACCATAGATGAATTGGCAACACCACGATCGATCACACTAAAAAATATCGTTTAAGTGGCTCACGCAGAGCTATAAATCCCCACAATAATACTACACAATTTTTTTAAAAACTATGGACGTCCCTTAACTTTACCTTGAGTTGCAATTGAGTCCCGCAACTTTTTTTAAGGCAATTACACCCATTAACTTGACAAGTAGTTGCAATTAGGTTATACCATGATAGTTTGTCAATTTGCCCTTCAAAATGAGGGCTAAAAGCATAATTTCTAGCTCAATAGTCTCCTAAGTTGACCTAGTCAGCCATCAAGTCCCAATTGCGCTCCATAAGCCGTTAGAAATCCCAAATGAAGAAACTCTTGAGGAAAAATGTCATAGAGTTTCACATACTCAAATCGTAGCTATTGCTATTGTAGTGTGGGTCGGAAATCAAACGTTGAATTTCATGGACGGATCTTAATCCTGAAAGAAGGTTTGAGGCATGCGGCAATAATCGGGTAAGTTTGATATGAAATTGGTGTGAGGTGTTGTTTCAATTGCAGAACACCAAACGAGGGTTGCAAATTGAACTCCAATGTCTGACAGAAGGCTAGGTTCACTAGTACGGAAAAATCGAAAAAGCCCTTGCCCTTCTCTCTTTGTGCCAAATTCCCCTATATTTTGCTTAACCATTCCTAATGTCCAATATACCCCTAACAACGTGCCATTCACATGGTTAAACTCGGCAGATTTTGTCAAAGTAGGATCTAATTCAAACTACGTGTTGAGTTAACAGATGTAATTGTCTAAAAAAAAGTTGCGGGACTCAATTGAAACTCGAGGTAAAATTCAAAGACGTCTACCGTTGAAAATCCTAATTTTATTTGATATGTATTTCATTTGGTGCATATAAGTTAGTGGGCTCCCTTTCTAATTTTATGTTTTTTTTAAAGTTCCGCTCCTGCTTTTGGGCTCCAGTTTGTTTCTGTCTATTGGGCCCCTAAAATTTCTTTTTGTGTTGAAAATTTCTGATATTGGGCTTTTACTCTGCGCTGAAAATTTCTTATAAAAATCTTTGCCTTCATTTTCTTCTTTGCTCAATCCCACTACAACAATCAGAAGGGCTTTTAAATTTCTGCAGCCTATTTTCTTTTGAGGCAAATAAACTTCATTGACATTGCTTACAAAAAAACAAAAACAAAAAAAAACTTCATTGACATTCATTCTGAATGCGAAATTCAATAGTTATGGTATCATATGTGGACTCTTTATGTGGACCTTCATATTAGCCACATGATTATTTCATTAAACATAAGTGAATTTATTATTCAAATGAATTATATGACCAATATGAAGGTCCACATTTATAGTCCATATATGACACTCTCATCATAAAACCAAGGGTGGAACCAGGAATTTTTAATGGGTGGATTAGCTAAAGTTATTAGGTTAAAATCTAATGATAATTTTTTTATACTAACAGTTTCTATAGTTTTTCTAGAAATAAAAGTATACATTAAATCATATAAATCACCCTAGTTGTGAACATAAGAAAAAAAAAATGGAATTAGACCCATATTATTCATGAAAGGGTGAATTTTATTTTAAAAAAATGCTTCTCTTTTGGGGATACGTTAATGGAAAAGGATTAAAATTGATGTTTGGGACAAACTTTAACACCAAATACAAATGTAGAAGGCAGGACTATGACTATTGGTGTGGTAGAACTAGCGGACCTAGGAATTTTTTAGCTGATGTGCAATTTTGAAAGGCTAAAAACTCTTTGTTGATTGAACATCTAAGGCTTTTTACTTAGATTGACCTTAGGTCCCTTCATGCATTCATATCATACATGAAAAATTGTTTTATGTAAAAATATTGACTAAGTATGAAAAATGATTTTTCAGAATAATTATTTTCTCAAGATAATTTTTGGCAGCTTTTATTCCTTACACATCGAAAACTTGATTTTATGGGATTTTAATATGAAGTATAAATTGACTTAATGAGCCATCATTTTAGCATAAATCGTATTTTGCACTAAAACCAGTTCTTCATATTTTGATTTGGTGGGGATTTTATTTCCTAATATTTTTATTTGAATCAAAATGGGGGGTAAAATGACAAATCCAATTACTGTGTGGTAGGATCTGAATATATATGATCAAAAGAGTTGAGCAAGGTCATGGTAATATTGGGAGATCCACTTTGCAATGATCTTGATCTCTTGTTTCCTCACATCTTGAAGCCATTCTGGATCCTCACTGCTCTTGAACATCAAATCTACATGGTGAGCACCTGTTAAGAACCAATATACCACAATCATACATGTCAATATTCACCTTAATTTCCATCTATTTTTATTATTATTATTTATTTGTAATTTTGGTATCAAATTGTAACTACTAACCTTCTTTTGCAACAATGGCTACTATGCTCTTGGATATATTCTTCAGCACCCTGCCCAAAAAAAAAAAAAACCCCAACAATAATATTAACCATTCATTAGCCAGTTTTACCATGCTGACAAAACTGAGAAATTGGAAAGCGGTAATTATATTATTACCCTCCACCACTCCAAGGGTCTCTTAAGCCATTGAAGAAGATAATATTGCTTCCATATCTTTTCAAAACCCTCTCAATAGCCTGCCAAAAATTAAAAAAAAAAAGTAAAATAAAAACCAAAAATTAAAATTTTGGTAGAAAATAATGATAGAAAATGATGGGACTAACATGGCCGCCGAACTCAGTGGTGATCCAAAGGGGCCTAGGTTCAATGCCAAATCTGCTTTTGCATACAGAGGCTTGGTCTTTGTAATCCCAATCAGAAGCTGGGAATATGCTGTCCTCACTGTTTCCACCGGTTGGCATTATCATCTCTGTACAAGCCTGCACCAAATCAAAAAATTTCAAGTCATATTGCGGTATAGCTCCGTTGGTGGAATTCTTCTACCTTCACTTATGTTGATAGACGTTTGAAAACTCCAGGCACCTAATGAAATTTGTGTAAATCCCCCATTCCCAATCGCTTGTGCTCAAAATTAAAAAATTAAAAAATTTCAAGCCAAACTGAGCAACATGTGACCAACCCATCAAAATTTTCAGTACACTATGATGATCATTATTATTATGATGTTAATAAATAAAAAAAGTTAAAGAGTGGTAACTTTCTGCAAACTTACATGGTGAGATAAAAATCTAATTTCTTTTCTCAGGCTCCAAAGGGAAAATGATTAGTTGTACTCAATTATGAGTTTAAGGCTCAACTTTTGATTGTGAGAACATGCTTTTCTTGGATACTAATCCCATGTGCTCTCTCTATTAGTCTAGATGTTTTTATTCTAACTCACAAAAGTGTTTCTTCTTTTTTATTGGGTTGATAATTGATTCCTTGTATATGGACCTTATAATAAGATGATCTTTATTGGGGTTAATTATTAAAATTTCTAAATTATAATATCCTTTAGTCGTATCAAGTTTGACATTTTAGTCATCATTAAAAAGCATTGCGTATCTACGAAAATTCATTTTAATTATTGTGTGTTAGCCTAATTTGTTCGTGACCTATTATGTTATCACATACATTAATAAGTATAAAATTCATGTGAGATAACGGTTGACGCTAGCATAATTCTTTTTTTCTCATTGTAATCTTAAAAAAGAACCCCCACCCCCCAAAAAAAAAAAAAAAACACTTCGGTATTTAGAGAAAAATGAGGAATGTTCTCCTACCTGCCAATACCATCCTCCAAGGTCGTGAGGATCAGAGTTATCATCAAGTTCGAAACACGTGACTGTCCCACTGTAGTTATAGTATACATTAGCTGCACCGTACAATTTCGCAAATGTGTCATTTCCAGTCGTCGGATCATCTATCGCCTCACACATCTGCACCCCCAACAAAGTCAAATTACTATTATGCACCTTCATGAACTAAGAAATATAAAAATAAAATAAAATTGTATTCTTTCCTTTTCTTTTACCTTCTTAACTGGAAATGCTGGCAAGGGACATAAGAAATTTGAGGGAGTAGGATAATCCGTCATTGCTGTGTAAGCGTATGCAGTGGAAAGCCAATCTTCAAGATAATCTAAATCTGCGCCACTTCTGAAAGAAATAAAACAAACTTTAATAATTTATAATTAATAAACTAAACTAGCCGTTAATTTACCGATATTTCTCTTTTCAAAACTGAAAGACGTCAAAACAATTTTTTTACGACAAAAAAAGAAGAGAGAAAAGCCTAGTTTTAACATTATGCTAGGCTTTATGGGTTGGGTTGTGGTCATACTTGCATAATTTAAATGATTTTCGTAGTAGCTCAAGCCCTCCAGGTTGGTTTGCTGTGTTTTCGATCTGTTCCCATGAGCCTTTGATCACTTTGTAACAATTTTCACTCACACTCTAATACACATGCAAACAATAACATAATTATTCAGAAAAGTTTATTAGCATTAATTAAGGTTAATTATTATGCATGTGCTTTGCAGACTGTAATTAAAAATCTTAAATATGCCCCCAATAATAACATTACTTTATCAGAACAGTATTATAGGTATGTGTGTGACACGTGCATTGCCACATTAATATTGGACCATTTATAGATAAGATATTTAAGTTTGTTTGTTTGTTTGTTTTTTACAGCAATTATAGTCTATATGTGATTTCAGGCCTTTGAATCATTTCGTTCAATCTTAGGCAAAATTTCGTTTTATGAAATGTGAGACTGTCAATTGTTAATCATGTATAGCCGGTTGACTCGACTGTCCCACATTTCACAAAAATAGAATTCATTTTCAATAAAATAAAACAGAGAGAGAGAGGACCTTAAAGTCTTGAGTGACGATGTTGCGGAAGCTATATGAAGACGTTATATTCTCGAAATTGAGAATAGGTGAAGATGATGCCAAGGCTCCGATTGTAACGTGCGGATACTTCAACCTAAACCATGCTGCCAGCACTGCATTTTAAACTTAAATTAATTTGATCACCCGACGAATCACAGGCAACAAATCCAGCCAGCTGTTCAATCAAACGTACATTATACAATATTATAAATACATAAAAAGATGAATGTATTCACATACTTCCTCCGTAGGAACCTCCGAAGACCACCACAGGAGAGTCAGTTGCTGATAAATTCTTCTTCAAATCAATAATTAAGGAAGCATAATCTGCCAATGCCTGTGTTGAGCTCAGATGCCCAAGTGTAGATGCATTGCTATAAGCCACGCTCTTCTTGCCCCCATAAGGTATAGACTTCCCATAGAACCTATGCTGCAAATTTGATCATCTTATATATATGCGTTACGGTTTTTCAAATTTGCATACAAACCTTGTTTTACCGGACAGTCTGATGTTAATCAGGTACTAGATTGACAGTGCAACAACATAACAAAATCATCTCGAATCTGATTTGGGGATAAAAATTTTACCTCAATGAAAACGACTAGGGATTTGAATTGGGGTGCTGTCTCATATAGAAAACCGAAGTTTTGTGCAAACCATTCTATGTTTCCTTCATTCCCTGTGTAGACAAAGATTGGAGCATTGTTCTTGGCTCCTCCCCAGAATGTGTCATTGATCAAATACCTTTGCTGGAAAGTTTGGTAGCTTTTGGGGTAGAAATTGAAATGGTCAAGTATTTGGGTGAAGTATTTGGTTCTGTAAAGTTTGTTTTGAGTAGAAGCAGAGACCTTTTCAGGGGTAATGAGTGAAGATGGAAACCTGGCACCAGCAGGTGTGGTTTTGGAAAATGAAATAAGAGGAAACTGCAGCAAAAAGAAGAAAGAAAAACAGAGAAATGGGGACATGGATAATTTTGTTATCTTCATTTTTGTGGGTTCCGTTTCTTGGCAACTCCGAGAGAGAGAGAGAGAGAGAGAGAGATTCCAAAGTCCAGAAGGTTTATAGGATAGAGTCAACGGAGTTGGGCTGTCATGGACAAAAAAAATCACGAAAAGTTTGATTTCCTTTTTGTTGGGAAAATCGACTACTTTTTTCTGGAAATGAGACTCACAAATAAAAGGAAAATAGAGTGGTGGGTAGAGAAGTAAAGCACATGTAATTCATGGAGATGGGGTTTACCTGCTGTGATTAAGTCCTATTTAAGTTTTGATATGGGGTGTGTGGTGTGGTGGGTGATAGATAGTATGATTCGTCGTTCTGTATGTGAGGAATCAAACACTGGGCATGATCTTAATGCTCGAGTTACAATTCTTTACAGGATTCATAATCTCCTTTTGTTTCCCTATCATTTTGCTTCAATTTAAGTTTAAATCTAGATTTTTGAGAAAAACAGAAAAAAGGGGCAAAAAGAATAAGAGTGCGCTCTTTCATATTAGTATATTAGGATAAAAAGACTTTCAAATCGTGGTCAATGCTAGGTTTCTTTTATTTTATTAACATAAAATTAGTTTTTTCACACGCACTTCTGATCATTTGAGAGATTTTAAAAATTAAAAAAAATATATTTTATAATTTAAAAAGATAATGGATAGTTGTATTCTATGAAAATATGATCAATTATTTAATTTTTTTTAATTTTAATTTTTTAATATAAAAAAATATAAATTTATTATATTATCTTTATTTAATTAATAATTTTAATTCTTAATATTTACATTAACTAACGACACTTTTTGATATTTTGAATGTTATTATTTATCTTTTATTTTATTTATATATAGATGAATATTAAAATTCACTTGTCCATTTTCGGTGACTGCGACATGACAGATGGGCTTGTTGCCGACCAAAATTCAGTTGGAACCAGCTTTTCCACTTTGTTTTTATTCATGGGATTAGCTAGCCTCTTAGACACACAAAATTGGGTGGACATGGAAGTGCTTAGTCATTCCCATACAAAATTCTCGTCCCTGTCATGCTGTGTTCTGTGCCTGCCGGCCATTCTGGTCAAGAATTTCTCGTTTGATAGTGATATTAAAGTTACAAAGAGTTTGCATTAAACTCTTTTTTCTTTTCTTTTTTCCATTTAACCAAAAAATAAAACTTTTTTTGTTCTTTCCCAAATTGGCATAGTGGCTTGTGTATATTATTTAAATAAAAAAAAAAATTTGGGGTTGTCACGGAAATTTATTATAAATTTCATATTCACACGATGTTATTAATTCACACGTTATGTCATTTGACATAATGTTAAATATATGACAAAATTGCTGTTGTGGGTTAGTGTGTCTTCTCCCTTACACATGAATTCTATCTTCTGTATAAATACGAGTAGTTTAGACTACTATTACAAGTAGATAAAAAATAGTTATGACAAATTTTGTAAAAGAAAAGTTTATGTACAAATTATATTTTTCTTCGTGGGCCAACAAAGGTTCCAGTTTAATCACAAAACAAGTTTAAAAAGGAACCAACCACCAAACAGAAACAGAAACAGAAACCTATGCATATGAGTTGTCCTTTAATCCATATTTTTTTTTCCTCCTCTCTGTAGCTCCTTGGACGCATCAAAGGGACTTCCTAGGTCTTGAGAAAAAGAAACCACATGGGATCTGGCTGGTTTTGAACCTCTTATTCTTAGCATCAATTGGGTAATAAATAAAAAAGAGTCCCACTGTTGACAAAAGCCTATATCTTTAGTGAGAGGGCACAGTAAGAGGAGCAACGTCAGCACCAAGCTACAAAATATGTCCTACTTTAGAAAGGAAACCAATTTGAAGCAAGGAAAATTTTGGACAATGTATCACATAAAAGTCTATATTATAGGCCATATGGTATGGCATAGGGTATAGCCATTAAGATTATAGCCACAGGAAAAAACTGAATGAAGGCTTTGATTTTCACCGACGCCAAATGTTTCACGTGACACACAGATAGTACAAGATGAATGGGCAGCCAAGGTTTTATGTAAATCAACGAGAGGGAATTCGTACTTGAGATCTGTTTTAATATTAGGAATGGAGTTACTATTAGACTTGATAAAATGTTATCACAACCTTAAAATCACTTAGATATGTAATTTTCTTTCGAGCCTTAATAAAAAAAGACAATTCTTCTGTTTGATAAAAAGGAAGGCTGAAGCCTAAAAAACATTACAAAACTTATGGACCCGTTTGATAACTATTTCAATTTTAGTTTTTAGTTTTTGTAATTTATTTGAAATTGTTTTCACTTTCACGTTTTTGTTTTCACTTTTGTTACTCTCTCTCCCATTCTTCCCTCTCTATCTCAATTTGGAGAAATTTTTGTATGTTCCGGGTATACTACGTGGCTGGTGTACTATCCAATACATCTAAGACATAGAAATATTTTATTTTTATGTCCTATATGTATTGGTCAATATTTCCACAAGTTTCATGTATATTGGATGGTACATCAGCCATGTAATGTACCCGAAACATGTAAAAATTACTCAATTGATCATCTCTCGTATTATCATTCTCATTTTCCTCCATACTCTAACACAAAATAATAATAATAATAATTATCAAACGGGCCTATAATTCTTCTAGCTCCCATATAAATCTTCAAAGAGTAAATTCTAGGCAAACAAAATCAAGTATAAAATTCTCACTTAAACTCACCAGTCAAATGAAACTTAACTTATAATTCTCATTTTAAACTCACGAGTCAAATAGAACTTATATTATATATTATGTGTTTAGCTGAAATCGAAAAGAATCCAAACCTAACCAAACCAAACCAGCTCATTGACATCCTAAAATGGCCTAACAAATATAGTATTCTTTTTATTACCAAAACAATAGTATTGTTTCTTCACTTCAAGTCTCCAACCAATATATATAATTGAATTGACCGGCAAAGTTTGAAGTTCTCCAGTGATCGAAGGAGGAATCTTTACCTTTTCCTTATTGTATATTAAAAAAAATAATTATTTGTTTGAAAAGGTGAACTGGTAGAAGTGGGGTGAATTTTGAATTGCACACAATTGAAAATCATTGCACTTGAGTCATTATTTAAAGTTGCGCTACGCTTCATGTCAAATTCAGCCTTGAAAATTGCAATAATGATGTTAAAATTCAATGGCAAGCAATCAAATTCTAAACCATCTTCCAGTCAAACAAACAAAAAAATTCATCTGAAACACCAATTTGTTTTTTACACTAATTGCTGATCTGCTACTATTTTTTGCCTCTTAATTGTATTTACTTGACCTCCTTTGGAATGTTAGATGAGATGAACATCTCTTAATAGAGATTCTAGAGAATAAGATTATGCCTAACTCAACTCGAGGCCAATGCACGGTTAGATTAATGCAGGGTTGTCTTAGTACTCTTTGGTCTAATGAATTTTTTTATTTATACTAATAATGGAAGAAGTCTCAAATTCGAATGTTTCATTACGCATAGATAAAAGAAATATTTTTCTTAACCTTTTTTTGAAAGGAAATTTTTTCCTAAAACAACCGAAGTGGACGAAATTTTATCCAAGTGGAAAATGCTTGCTGGATTTATTTATTTATTCAAACTCTAGGAACCCCAATATATATATATATATATATATATAATTTTTTGTTGTTGAAGGAACTCCAAAGCTTAAAAAAATCCAAAAATCCACCCAATTTTCGCGAATTTTAAAAGAAGTAGAGCGAAACCACGGCCACACGGTTGCTTGAAACATCAAAACCCATGAAAAGAAAAGCCCAATCAACGCCACCCAATAACTGCCCGCCGCGGTTTCAGTCTCACCTGATCTCGGCCTCACCCAATCATTCCCGCGCCTTCCACCTTCCCTTTCCTCTTTAGCCCCTTTACAGGAGAAAGTCCCCTGCACAAGCTCAATACTCTGTCTCTGTACTGATCAAATCTGGAACTTGAGCTAAGTGGGAGCCATCAAACCTCTCTCTCTCTCTCTCTCTCTCCTCTTATAAGTTTCTAGGGTTTCACTCCTCGTTTTCCTCTCATTCCCACCATGAACCAGACGGTACGTTTCATCACCCCCTGAACCCAAATCTACCAACTTCCAAATTTTTTCCATTTTCTTTTTTTATTTTGATTTTTGGTTTTCGAAAAAATAAAAATGCCGAGGCAGAACAACGGCTTGGGCATGAACCTGCTGATCCCTGGCAAAATCAGAAAGCGAGGGTGCTCGTCGTCAGCTTCTTCGTCGTCTTCGATCATCCAAAACTACAGATTCAAGAGGGCTATACTGGTGGGCAAGAGGGGCCGATCCAGTACGCCCGTGCCCACATGGAAGCTCATGAGCTCCAGGTCACCTACAGCGTCGGCATTGCGCGCCATGGACTCCCCCAACTACGCCGCCTCCTCCCAGAACGGCGCCGGCAGGTCCAAGCAACAAGCGCCAGTGTCTGCCAGGAAGCTCGCCGCCACGCTCTGGGAAATGAACGACATGCCGTCTCCGAGAGTGAGGGAAGGGTCGTCGGACGAGAGGAGGCTGAGGAAGATGGAGATTATGAATAGTAAGGCCAGAGAGAGAGAAAGGATCGCGAGATCGGCGCACTCGGGTTCTCTGCCTCCCCATCTCTCCGATCCGTCTCATAGTCCTGTTTCCGAGGTGGGTTTTCTCTTTGCTTCGCGTTTTGTTTGGTTGGTGAGAATTTGCGGGAATCTAATGGAAAATGTAGTTTGTAGACTTTGTGCTATGTCACTTTTGTGTTGGGTTTAGCTTAAAGTTTCTGTTTTTAAGTTGCTCTTTGGGTTTTTTACGTCTCATCAAACATACAATTTTTGAGCAAGCTTGCGTTTTTTTTTCTGAACTATTAATTAATAGAATTGAATTGAGAAATTGATGTTGTGGTTAGATAGTCGGTTGATTGTTAGGTTTTGTTAAATTTGGAGTTATGTAGGTGTCCCATTCTAAAATGATGTGATACATTCCCCTGATCAATGCAAGTCTGATTGTACCTGTTATTTGTCACTATCAGTTAGGCATGGTGGAGAAATTGCCCTTAATTTTACCTGTTATGCATTCTTATTTTGTAGAGGACGGACAGATCTGGAACTGGTAGTTTCCATCGAAGGACGCCCTCCATTTCACAGAGGCTCAGGCTCACAGACCACCATGCTGGAATGTTGGATTCTCATCGCAATGGCAGCTTAATGGAGGTACATTGGTCAATGATCTACTTGGTTCTTGGAAAGGACCTTGCTTTCCTCTTGCTCTTTTCTTAACATTTCAAAGTTGTTATAACTAGAGATTTTTGTTTCTGATTAAATTGTATCAGATGGTATTATTATTAGATGATAGTTTTGTTCTCATCTTTTTGGTATACAGGTTGAGACTAGATCTAGAGCCCAGACTCCTACTGCTTCCACTGTTGGAGTCAAGACTCATTTGAAGGATGTTAGCAATGCTTTGACCACGTCTAAAGAGCTACTGAAAATTATCAACCGCATTTGGGGTAATGAAGATCGGCCTTCCTCAAGCATGGCCCTCATCTCAGCCTTACATGCTGAGCTGGAGAGGGCTCGTTTACAGGTCAATCAGCTTATCCAAGAACAACGCGCAGACCAGAATGAGATCAATTATCTCATGAAGTGTTTTGCTGAAGAAAAGGCAGCTTGGAAAAGCAAAGAGCACAAAGTTGTTGAGGCTGCTATTGAGGCTGTTGCAGGTGAACTTGAGGTAGAGAGGAAACTGAGAAGAAGGTCTGAAAGCTTGAATAAGAAACTTGGGAAAGAACTGGCAGAGACAAAAGCCTCTCTTGTTAAGGCGGTGAAAGAACTTGAGAGTGAGAAGAGAACTAGAGAGATAATGGAACAAGTATGTGATGAATTAGCCAGGGACATTGATGAAGATAAATCTGAAGCAGAGGAAGTGAAGAGGGAGTCTTCAAAAGTTCGGGAAGATGTTGAGAAGGAAAGGGAGATGATGCAGTTTGCAGATGTGTTGCGTGAAGAGAGAGCTCAAGTGAAACTCTCAGAGGCAAAACATCAGCTTGAGGAGAAGAATGCAGCTGTTGATATATTGAGGAGTCAACTTGAAGCTTTTATGGGAAGTAAAAGAACCAAAGAAAAGGGACGTGGTTCTGCTCATCTGAATGATGAAGAAATTTCTGCGTATCTAAGCAGAGCTCATCTTGGTTCCCATCAGGATGATGAAAAAGATGAGGATGGAGGAGAAGTTGAAGATGGAATAGAATGTGAAGAGGATTCTGCTGAAAGTGATCTTCATTCCATAGAGTTAAGCATGGGCAACAACAACAGAAGCTACAACTTGATTCATGCTTCTGGGGCTGCTCGTGATCCAAGGTGGGCTGCACTTGATGTTGAAGAAATTAAAGGGAGGAAGTCTACATCTGGGAAGCCACCAAGAAGAAGCACTTCTTTGCAAAGAAGCATATCAGATGGAGTGGAATGGGGTATGCAAGCTGAAAAGCTCCAAAATTCAGGAGATGGGATAGATTGGGAGAGATTTCCTGAACTGGAGAGGCAAAGACAAGAGCAAGGAAAAGGTCGAGGAGATGAAATGCAAGGTTATAAATCATCAAAGGGTCTTAGGGACCAAATGTTGTCTGGTTCTAGGCTTGGACCGGCTAGAGTTCATGCTAGTCCAACACGGCAATGGGGGCAGCCATGGCCTTCACGGGATCCTACCGGTACATTTCAAGATAGGCCTCCCAGTGCGCAAGGCAATGGTTCAAAGTCGAGGCTAGGGGAAGCTAGAGGCGAAGGCCAGAATGGCAGAAGGTCAAAACGGTGAAAATTTCTCTTTTTTGCCAATGCCCTGCCATAGTCAGAGCCTTTTGTTTTGCCACGGTGGTTTTGTAAAAGCCCAGGCTGGTGGAAAACGATTTGGCTCATCGATGCTTTTGGCTTGTGATCACCAGGTGCTGCTAAGTCGCAGCAATCTCTGCTCATTTTGTGCTAGACCATTCTCTCTTGAAATGCTTGTGTTGTAGATTTTTTGAAGAAAGCTGTGATAATCTAGCGAGCTTGTCCTGTACAAAAGCTTCTAGTATGTATCATGCATGTCTCAATTTATACTAGAAATATTATATATTTGCTTTTGTTTTTTTTTTTCCTTCCTCGTTTTGTTATTTCCTTTTCAATTTTCGCCCTACAGTTTTTTTTTTATTCTCTTATATGTATTTGCCATTTGTTTTTCTTTTGTTTCTGGGCAACTTTTCAATCTTGTGTATGATTATTAAGGATGAGGCAACAAACTTATAATTAGCCAATACCCAACAGCATTATAATACTGCAGTGACAGATGAAACGCGCATATCTAGGGGTACTTTGACTGTGAAATGAGGATTAGATTTACAAAGTACTTAATTCGAAAAACATGCAACGCAAGGCGGGATCATGCAGTCTAGAATATTGGTTCATATTATATTATGAGCTTATTTAAATCGAGGAATGGTCAAGGGAATTCGTATAATGTATGGAGGTGTAGGAGGCCATTGCACATTGTACAATTCATGCCAATATGTAAATGGTTTATTTTTTTGTTTGGATGAATTTAAATTGTGATACAGCTTTCGGAGGCCGATTCGATCATGAGCTGCCAAAATTCAGAGCAAAAAAGATCGTGAGATGTTACAACTTCAAATTAATCTAACCAACATCTGATCAACTGTACAATATAATCTAATAGGCAGGCATGAGCCGGAGAAATTTTTTTATATGGGTACAACAGTCACTAAGTTCAAAAGCTTACTACAAGACACTTCCTCGTTTCTTGACCAAAAAAAAGACACTTCCTCGTTTTAGTAGATTAAGGTGGCTATTTTCAAGCAGAGTGTACATTAGTAGTTAGAGTCGGGGCACTACAAGGTAGAGTCAGAGTCATGCATACAGCACATTTGCATGATCAGAAACTTCTGTTTTCACGGTTGCAGCAAACAAATCGGGATTCGGTATGCTTGTCCTCCTCCAACCAACAGCATTTGGCCCTGCGTTGTGCCCAAGCCCAACTCCGCCAAATTCTAGTTTTGCTCGAGCAATCTCTACAAGATCTAAGAACATCAAATAGTAGTTTAGATATCATCTCAACTGTGTGTGTGTGTGTGTGTGTGTGTGTGTGTGAGGGAGGAAGAGAGATGGCTGTTTGCATATCATCCTAACTGTGATTTACATGTTTCTGAAACAAATTGTTCATACCTAGATCAGCTGAGATAAGGGATTCTCCTTGGTAATTAGGTCCAGCCAATATGGTTCCTGATGGGGAAACAATAACACTCCCACCAGCACATATGATATCCAAGGATGTCGCATCATTTGAATCTCCAGAAACACATTCCAGTGGCAGTGGATAGTCTTTTCGTCTGCAGAACTGGTTTGCAGATAGAACAAAGCAGCCACCTTCTAGGGCAATATGGGTCATGGATGAGCGCCAAATCTCCCTTGCTTCAGCTGTGGGTGCACAATATATTTCAATGCCTAATGATATAGGGGCAAGAAATTAAGATCAGAAACCAAGAACTCTTGGACTACAATTCCAGTGAGTCCCATGTTAAAGAAAACAATCGTAGTATTCTAAAGGTGATAAAGTAACTAGTGGACTTGAAATCATGACCATGGCTGCGGCAGATAAGTGGAACCTTTTCTTATGTTGGATGGTCATGGTGATTTTGGTTGAAAAGTTGAAAACACTAAGCAAGAGTGTTTATGTATGATAGCATATTTACCCTTGCCATATAATTGAGTTCTTAGATCTGGCATTCTGTTGTCCCAACAAACAAGGCCACCTATTCTCCCAATTTCAGTGTCATACACAGACAGTGGCAATTTTGGTCCAGAACACCATACTGGAGATTCTGACGCCAGTGGTATTTGCTTGGGATGTTTTCCAAGACACTGGCCAAATGAATCGAAAAATAACACTGTGCTACAGAGATAGAATCCAACTCTCTCCACTACTCCCATTACTAAGTGAACTTTATATTTACTTGCAATTTTTGCTAGCCTGTCCACTTCAGGACCTGCATATCAAACACCAAAGATAATTTCATTATTCAAATAAAAAAGATAGAATGTATTATATGTATGACATAGAATTTCAACAGCCACAGATAAAGTAAATCAATGATTTATCATAAAACTGAAAATTCAAAGACATTGACTAGATAAAACAAATCAATAGTTTATCAGAAAGCTAAACTTACACAAGCTTCCAACTTTAGCCGGGGGTCAAGACAACCACATATAAAGGTACAAACAGCTATGTGCATCTGAGAAAAGATTTACAATAGTTCTTAACTTCTTACAAAGTATATACCAAATTTTTTGACTGCCAGAGACTTGATATAAACCAGCTTGAAATTGTTAAGAGTGCTTCTAAACATAGAGGGAAAGATTATCAACAATTCTAAATGTCACACATGCTAACACTCAGAACAAGCAGGAAGGTAATATTATGCAGAAGACCACATTCAAACGAAAACTTCATCTTCAGTGGAAGGAATCTGACCAGGCACATCAATGGCTGAGGCATAGTACTTCTCGAAGGCCTGCTTCTCCTCCGGCGAAAGAGTTGCCGTTGCAGAATCAAACATCAAACCACGGGGATAACCACCAACAAATGCTTCAGGAAACACAACCAATTGCGATCCATATGCAGCTGCACCAGCAACCAGTCTCTCTGCTTTATCTGCCAACAACCCACAAATGACAGAAACCCAAATTGTAAATGGTTAGGAAATTAAAATATTTGGGGATCAAAAAATATAATATGAACTTGCAATGGCCTACAAGGTCATGGTCCCAGAGTACATAACAAAACCTCAGGTCCACAATCTTAAGGAAGGAGGAGGGTAGTGGGCCCTTAATCTCCCAATCTTCATACAGAAAGAACATATTTTGACCCACAAATCCTGGTCCCACTTAACCAAATCATAGAATATAAAGAAAACAAAGATCTTAAGCATCCCATAAACCCCAGAAACCTCAACAAGACCCCAAATATGAAAACAAAAGCAACCCATTTGAGAGAGTTGGGCAAAGTGGCTACCTAGAGTCGCTGGAGTGTCGAAGAACACAGTGGATGCTTGAACCACAGTAGCCCTCACAGTGACGCTCGGAAGACGAGCCACTGCCTTGTGATCCAACCCATCTTCTGCTGCACCCGGGTATCTGCAATTGGGTTGGGGAACCGGGTCGGGTGGAAACCGACGGGTCCTGTTGTTAGGTTGTGGTGGGAGAACGAGCTCGGGTCGGACCTGGGAGAGGAGCCACTGAATGGTGTCGCCGTCGGATCGGTGACCCAGTTCTTGGGTCAGCCGGAAAATACCGGGGCAACAGGTCACGGGTATTCTGACCCGCCTGTGACGGCCGTTCACTGTGGAATGCTTGTCAATGTAACGACGCCGTTCTAGCTGTTGCTGCTCTTCTTGTCGTGGCGGTTGAGTTTGTAAAGAAGGGTTCTCTGGTGGGTCTGTGATGGCGAGTGTGTTGGTGGGTAAGGTTTGATTGATCTCCATTTGAATTTTCTCTCTGCTTTTGGTTGGTACTTAGTGTAGTGGCTTAATGCATGTAATGTGGCTGAGCAGACGACTTATGGGCAAAGGACAAGAGCTTTGCTTTTCTCTTTGGCCTTTGGGCAAGTTCAAATAGTAAAGTGTCTGTCTTTTACTCTGCTCTTCATCGTATTATAGAGAAAACAAAATTGAAAAAAGATTGCATTTTGCCACGTCAGTTACATGAACATGTCATTAATCTTGCAAGAAATCTAGTGCCTGGTCTGGTCAAGTCTTTCTCCATTTTGCTTTTGGCCAAGATGAAGATGAAAGGTGCAAGTTTGCATCTTTTTCTACTGTTTTTAAAAGAACACCTGAACTATGGAAAGATTGATATCAACAAGGATGTTTTTCCATCAATGGACCAAATGCAACTAGGTGAGATGCATTCATGAAAAAGAACCAAAGACATCTTTCTCAAACAAACAGCTGGTTGAATTAACTTTTGAGGATCAGGGTTTTTCTTGAAAAATTACATGGCATTGGCAAGAAAGACTCAGTCTACATATAAACATTTGGTGATCATAAGTAACTTAGAACTAAAAAAACATCACTCAATCAAGAGTTGAAATTAACAACTTGACAACATAACATTTCTTACTCAACTGTGAGACAAAAAGGAACAAAATTCAACGCTTGAAAAGCATCAAACCAATTAATCATCCAGGAGCTTTCTTAGTCGGTCCTTGACGAAATTCCTGCGAGCCTTGACCCGGTCCTGTTGTGGGCCCACGTTGGCCAGTGAAAGATGAGCTCCGACGGCGAACAGCGCCACCCCCGTCACGAAACAGCACGCCGTCACCGCCAACTGCTTGGGCGTCGGTGGATACGACCACACCGCCATATATCTCTCTTGTGTTTCGGTTTTTGGCGTCTCTCTAATATATTTATACCAGTGAATAAGAGTTGCCATTTTAAGGAGAGGACAAACGACATGTCGTCAGGTGAGAAGGCTCTGTGTCTGTGCGACGAAAATCCTGACGAGGAAGAAGAGATTTTAAAGCCATGCAAAGCACAAACCTTTTTTCAATCTCATGCCTCCCATCCTCTTCTGCTCATCGTTAGCTTCACCCAGTAGCTTACCCAGTTCGTTTTTGCCCTCAATCGCGACTTTGCTCACTGGGCATGCGAGTGTTGGGGATTTGGTTGGGGCCTACCGGCTGTTTGATCAGATGCCGCAGAGAAATGGAAGAGCAGGGAATTAAAAAGATAAGCGGTCGCAGTTGGATTATTTCAAAAGGCTGAGTTTCTTGCCTAACTCTCTTGATGCAATGCCTAGAGTTTATGCAGATGACAGCCAATGCTCTCTGACGTCTACATTATGGAGTTGGAATTTGATTAACAAATTTTAGTGATTAGATGATGTGTTTAGATATGGCTGGGGCTTTATGTGTGTCAATTCTCTCTCCTTCTGACTTCTGAGTGCTTAGTGTAAGTACGAGAGTTTAAGGCTACATATTTTTTTTAAGTGAAAATAGAACAATGCTCCTACTCTGTCTTGGCACCATGGCTATCCAAGTATGGCTACACACTAGCACAATCACCAAGTGATATGAGTACTGCATTTGTGATTTAGTAAGACGGGATTTGCAGCATTCATTTTCTTAATTTTTATTTTATTTTATCATTTTATAATCTTATTCCTAGAATTGTAGACCGAACCATGTTCCTACTGAGTGTTAACATCATCATGGCCATCCAAGTATGAGATTGCAGCTGCAGTATGAAGTGCTGCTCCTATTGGAAGAGCCTCCTCATCGATAAAAAAGTAGGGCGAGTGCAAGTCTCGGTCTGATTTCAGAGTCTCATTCTTTATCCCAACAACAAAGATTGCAGCAGCAGTCTTCTCCGAGAAGAAGCTGAAATCCTCCGAACCCATTGTCAATGGCAGAAGCTGCACATTAGGTTTCCCAAGAAGGACCTCGCCGACCTTCTTCACATGTTCATACAGCGCGTCATTATTAGTCATTGGTGGATGAGGCAGTGGTCTGTCCTCCATGAAGTCCACCACCGCAGTACAACGATGCACAGCTGCTTGTTGCTCTATGATCTGTAAGTGGAATGTATTTAGTGAAATCTACTTAGATTGAATATGCGTTTAAAATCTTTGGACAAGGAAGGCATGTCTACCTCTTTAATCCTTTCTTTGAGATATGAGAGGCCCTCAGAAGTCAAGCTCCTAAAAGTTCCCCCAAGTTTCACACTGTCTGGGATCACATTTAGTGCTTGACCTCCCTGTAGATACCCAACTGTTACCACCTACAAGATACAAGATGATGGATCTGAATTATTGGTTGTCAATTGCTGGTAAGATGCTAAAGCCAATGACAGCCCTCATTCTACTTTTTATTCGGCTTGTATCACGGGTATATAGAGGCTAATGTCAACCATTGTATCGACTGGTTCGAAACCATATCAATAGTAGTCTACTCATTTATGAAAAGCTTTTAACTGAATTTCAATGTCTTAGAAAAATTTGCAGAAAAAAGAAGCAATTAAGAATACTCTGGATTCAAGCGGATCCGTCTCTCGAGACACAATCTGTTGAAGAGCAAGGGTTGTCAAGGCTGCTGCAAGAATTGGGTCCCTTGTCTGATGAGGGGATGCTCCATGCCCTCCTTGCCCTTGTATTGTAGCTGAGAAGAGCCCTACACCAGCAAGTATTGGACCACGCCTCGAAGCTACGGCACCAGTAGGCACTGATGGCAAAACATGTAAACTCAAGATGGTATCAATATCATTTAAAACACCATCTTGTAACATATGGTAAGCGCCGGCATAACCCTCCTCTCCAGGCTGGAAAACTAGTTTCACAGTTCCCTTCAATAACATATTGAAATATTAGGACCTGCAGAAGTAGATTGGTAGTTTTTTGGCTGTTAAACATAACATAAGAGATAGATTTTCATCTACCTTCAACATATCTCGTTTGTCTTGAAGCAACTTGGCTGCTCCAAGTAGCATTGCTACATGAGAATCATGACCACAAGCATGCATCTTCCCATCAATCTTGCTCTTGTATTCCCAGTCTACCAATTCCTTCCAAACAAAATAAGATTGGTTTCAAGGAATCAGACATCTATAGTAGCAGCTACCTAAAAATTACTACTGCGAAAGGGAGTTCATCATAAAACGCAGTCATGAGGAACCAAGTTGACCCAAATGTGACACTTGGCTAAATATCATACTATTATAAACATATATAATGAACTGCTCCATATCACATTCTCATGCATAATTTTATAATGGATGTCAACCTTTTCAGATTGTAAGGTTGCGACCTACTTCGTGGGTTGCTTAGCAGAGTGATTGAAGATATGAAGCAGTAGAATTATGGCAACTCTGTGAGAGAGAGAGAGAGAGAGAGAGAGAGAGAGAGAGAACCTGCAGAGGGAGGGCATCCATGTCAGCTCTCAGAGCAAAGACAGGCTTAGAGCCAGAGCCAATAGAAGCCACCACCCCAGTTTTGGCTACAGGCCACTTGTACTTAATTCCCAGTGAGTCAAGCTCGGACCTGACGAGTTCACTCGTCCTGTGCTCCTCAAATCCCAGCTCAGGGTGCTGGTGAATTCTCCTCCTCAACCCTCTCATCCATTCAAAGAACTCGGGATCTCTTGCCGCTTCCAGCAACTCCCGAGTCAAGAACTCGAGCTCTGATCCATATTCAGCCCAAGTTTGATGAAAGAGTGCAGCTTTTAGTGATAACAAGAAGCACAAGGAGAAAGTGAAATTGAAACCCATTTGAAAAATATCTTCTGAGATTCTAAGAACACCATGTGTGCCTCTTTTAAGATTGAGATCAGAGGGGTAGGTCAGATTTGCACACGTGCCTGAGAAAGTTGTGTTCTTTTCATTACTAGGTAGCTGCATTTACCCAAAAATGGAAACCATTTTATTTTGAAGTGGTTGATTAAGTCAATTTAAAGTGCTGGTTTAGCCAAAAATGGAAAACAATTTATTTTGATATGGCTGATATGTCAATTTAAAGTGCTGGTTTAGTATGAATGATCAAAGCAAAAGAATAATTCTTGGTTCAGATAAAAAAAGAAGAAGAATAAATCTCGGTAAAGTAATGGAGCAAAATAGGGGTGACATTGATACTGACATTTTTGGTGTATAATAGATAGTGGTAGGATTTGCTTTCAATAAGGTCATGTCATAGGGAGGCAATAGAAAACCCTACTTACATGCATTAACCAATCTGGGATGAACTTTTTGAGATGCCCTTCAAAATTGCTTCGTTGAGATGGGAAATAGCATTAAAAAGTCATGGAAGAGGAAGGTCATTCTCTGCTTTAACAGATGATTGAAATCTTAGACTTCGTACTGACCTGACCTGACGGTAGACGCTGATCTAGCAAGGAATTAAGTTATTGATGTCGAAAGCTTTTATGTTATGCTCAAATGGTGAGAGTGTCGGGAAAATGAGTGAGGATTAGGTTAAGTTAAGCATTCAATCCCCTTTAGTTGTATTTAAAAAAAGAAAGACTAAATTGTAGCTATTGTCACTCAATTATACCTTGGTTTGGATTTTTCGTCCAACATGGGTTCAAGTTGAAGGACAACAACTATTACTGGAATTCAATGATGAAAATGCAAATGGCAGTGTAGTTCAAGGATTGTTACTACAATTTATTGGTGTAGATAACTTCATGGGCTGTTCCATTAGTAATGAATATACATGGTGTCTCATAATCAATGTGATTCTGGCACATTCAAGCTTTTAGTTTCTACAAATCCAAAAATGTTTTCTATTTGATACTCAAGAGGCCAATTTACATTGATAGATTTTGAATGAAAACCAATTCAATCTCTTAATGAGTCTCAACATGTGTACCCAAGTAAGAGATTGCCAAAGCAGCATTGAGAGCTGCTCCTACAGAAAGAGCCTCTTCATCAATGACAAAGTGAGATGTGTGCAATGGCTGATCTGATTTGAGACTCTCATTCTTTATTCCAAGCAAAAAAATTGTTGCAGCAGACTCCTTTGGGTAGAAGCTGAAATCCTCTGCTCCCATTATCAATGTGCAATGGCTGATCTGATTTGAGACTCCCATGTATCTCGTTGGTCGGAAAGTACCAAAGCTTTTCCCTGGTTAACTTCGCAGTCAGAGAGAATAGTAAGAGAATCATCAACTGAAGGAGCTGCCATGGGCAAAATGCAGCACGCCCACCTTTTCCATGAATTGTGACTGAAAATCTACCAGAGCCTGCAAGCATTGGACCTGGGCTGGAACCAATAGTACCAACGGGCATTAGAGGTTGAATATGTAACCAAAAAATGCCTTCAATATTATTGGTGTAGATAAGTTCAGGGGCTGTATCATTAGAAATCAATATAACGGGTGTCTCATTAAGTTTCAAGGTAATTCTAGCACATTCAAGCTTATGGTCTCTTCAAATCCAAAATGTTTTCTATTTGATACTCTGAGGCCAATTTACATGATGGATTTTGAATGAAAACCAAAATTCGAGGTCTTAATGAGTCCGAACAACAAGTGTATCCAAGTATGAGATTGCCACAGCAGCATTGAGAGCTGCTCCTACAGAAAGAGCCTCTTCATCAATGACAAAGTGAGATGTGTGCAATGGCTGATCTGATTTGAGACTCTCATTCTTTATTCCAAGCACAAAAATGGTTGCAGCAGACTCCTTTGAGTAGAAGCTGAAATCCTCTGCTCCCATTATCACTGGGCAAAGCTCCACATTAGGTTCCCCAAGCAGGGCCTCTCCAACTTTCTTCACATGCTCATACAACGGTTCATCATTGATCATTACAGGATAAGGCAATGGTGTGTCTTCCATGAAGTCCACTGTACCTTCACATCGATGCACAGCTGCCTGCAGTTCTATGACCTGCAATACTTTTTCGGTTAGATCACTCCGACTGAAAATTGGTACTTTATTCAATTGAAAATTGTAATGGAGGAAATTCATGGTCATAGAGTGATTGCCTATTTTACCTCTTTGATCCTTTTTTGGAGATAGGTGAGGCCTTCATTAGTCAAGCTCCTAAAAGTTCCCCCAAATTTCACAGATTCAGGGATCACATTTCCTGCTTCACCTCCCTTTAAGAATCCAACTGTCACCACCTACATAATTGATAATTCAAATTTACCAAGAATGGAATTATGGGCTCTTCCTGTCACTGGTTTTGAATATGAAAATTAAAACGTGTGAAATTATATGCTTAATCAAATTTCATTAAAAGGGAGAAGAGAAAAGATTACTCTGGCCTCAAGAGGATTTGTTTCTCTTGATACAATCTGTTGAAGGGCCACCACAGCTGATGCTGCTGCTAGAATTGAGTCCTTGTTCTTATGTGGGGCAGCTGCATGTCCACCATTTCCTCTGATTGTGGCTGAAAAGAGGCCAGCACCAGCCAGCATTGGACCAGGCCTTGAAGCAATCACACCAGTGCGTAGTGATGGGGTAACATGTATAAAGAAGAAGGCATCAACGTCGTTAAGAACACCATGCTGTAACATATGGTGAGCTCCGGCATAACCTTCTTCTCCCGGCTGAAAAATCAGCTTCACAGTACCCTTCAAAGCATCAAACAGACATCAAATTTTATGACTTGGGTTTGTTGTTAAAAAGGTATTTACATCGTCCATGAGATTTGAACTCGGAACTTCCTCCACTCAAATAGAGACTAAATGCTATTATCAGTAATTGTGACAAGAGAATATGCACCTTTAATATGTCTCTTTTACTTTGGAGTAATTTGGCTGCACCAAGCAACATTGCCACATGAGAATCATGACCACAAGCATGCATTTTGCCATCTATTTTGCTCTTGAACTCCCACTCTACTTGTTCCTTCCAAATTCAAGGGTGCATTTTGTTTATCAGTGACCCAAAAAAAAAAACCAAATATAAAACAGTACCCAGTTTCCATTTGCTGGTCAACAAGAAGTCTAAGTTTCATAGCAGAGAGAAAGAGGGAGAGAGAACCTGAAGTGGAAGGGCATCCATGTCAGCCCTGAGAGCAAAAACTGGTCTGGAGCCTGACCCAATAGAAGCCACCACACCAGTCTTGGCAACAGGCCACGCGTACTCAATCCCAAGCGAGTCAAGCTCGGACCTGATGAGTTGACTCGTTCTGTGCTCCTCAAATCCAAGCTCTGGGTACTGGTGGATTCTCCTCCTCACTCCTCTCATCCATTCAAAGAACTCAGCCTCTTTGGCCGACCCCAAGAGTCCCCGAGTCAAGAACTCGAGCTCTTGACTCGGGAGCTCTGACTCAGAAGCTTCCACAGCCCGAGAGTGGCCCAAGATTGTTGACAAAAATAAGCACAAGAGCATCAACCCCATGGTGGTTTTTGGTGAAATTTGAGAGCGAATGAAGCTTTTCTCCTCAAGCACTGCACTTGGTTTACAGTTTTGCGCCTGAAACTTTCCCTTTCCGTTTTTGGCCTTTTGTTTTGGTCTGAAAGTTTCTGCTCCATTTGTTTGTTTGTTAATGGGTTGTTTCTGTTTGTAATTGCCACCTATTCATGTGTGGTCAGTTCACCCACTCACACCTATCTAGTCCAGAAAATAATATGTTTATACGTAAATACAGAAATACTTTTTTAGCAGACGGAAATCTAATTACAATAACAATTTTAAAAGTGCAGGTTAAAAGAAAATATAGGCTTCAAATAAAAAATAATCTATGGTGTACCCTATATATGTCAAGGTTATTGTGATTTGAAATTTGTTAAAAATAGCTTATGGTCTACATTGATCCGTTATAATCTTAATCGAATAATCTACTTGTGTAACTAAGTATCTATGTGCCTCTCTTTTTTTTCTGTGGTCAAATCTATGTGCCTAACATGTGTAAGGAAATGAGCCTCCATGATTTAGTGATTCATGCACCCATTACAAAAGTTAAGACCCAATGCAATGCCCAATTCGTCTTAAAACTGAGCCCTACCACAAATAGAGGATCTAGGAAGTACAAAATTGTGGTCCTAATTTTTTTGTTTTATATCTATTTATGAACACTGCTATTAGGCCGGCATATAAAACAAAATGATAGACATGAGGAGATAAAGAAGATTTTAAAAATAAGCTCTGTGAGGTAGAAAATTTGGAATCTTTTCCTACATAAGCTAAGCAGAGTCTGAGAAGTAGTGCAAAGCAATTTCCTCATTTTCAAAAGTAGTGGAAAGCAACAAACACTCAAAGCAAGATCCCGGGATATAACAAGCGATACTGTCATGATGGTTCTCACACACACACACACTACAAATGTGTCACGGAAATTCGAACCTGAGACCTTTAGGCTAGACCTCGTTGGCATCTTCATCTTTATTTAGTGATGTTGATTGGTTTGCTTCTCCAACTCTAATTCAATTAATTGACTTTTAAAAAAAACTCCACTTCAATTATTTATGAGTTATTCACATAAATAGATTTAAAAGTTTCTAATGAGTTACAGCAGCATCAATATTATCCAAGTAAGAAATTGCAACAGCAGCATGAAGGGCAGCTCCTATTGGAAGAACCTCCTCATCAATTACCAAATAGGGTGAATGCCAAAGTCTTTTTGGGTCCAAAGTCTCGTTCTTTGTCCCAATCATGAAGAATGCAGCTGCCATTTTTTCTGTGTAAAAGCTGAAGTCCTCTGCTCCCATAGACATTGGGAGAAGCTTCACATTTGGTTCCCCAAGCAAAGTTTCTCCCACATTCTTTGCATGTTTGTACATTGCTTCATCGTTAACTGTGGCTGGATAGGGCCTCATTTTTTCCAGCATGAAGTCTACCGTTGCCATGCACCGGTGCACCGAAGCTTGCATCTCTATGACCTGCCAATCATGTACACATTTATGCTCTATCCCAATTGTTTAAACTAAGAATTCTAACAACATAACATGTCAAACTGTCTGACAACGTAAAACGTCAAAACTCCATCTTTGTTGGAGTAAAAAACAATTATATATTGCAGGCTTAAATTAAATTAGACCTCAGATTATACCTCTTGAATCCTTTGCTGAAGATAGTATAGACCTTCTGAAGACATGCTTCGAAAAGTGCCTCCAAGTCTCACTGTCTCTGGGATCACATTTCCTGCTTGGCCACCCTCAACCATCCCAACAGTGACCACCTATAACCGGTCCAAAACAAAAAAGAAATCGATATACGGCACAACCTCTCACATAATGCTCATGTATAGACTAACCATAACAAAGTAGAAAGTAGAAAACTAATGAGAAAATGCAAAAATTATACCCTGGCCTCTAGAGGGTCTGTTTCTCGAGAAATAAGCTGTTGAAGGGCAATGACGGCCGAGCAGGCAGCAAGAATTGGATCTGTGGCCAAATGGGGAAATGCAGCATGCCCACCTTTCCCATGAATTGTGACTGAAAATCTACCAGAGCCTGCAAGAATTGGACCTGGCCTGGAACCAATAGTACCAACGGGCATTAGAGGTTGAATATGTAACCCAAAAATGCCTTGAATGTTATCAAGAGCACCCTCTTTTATCATATGGTAAGCCCCTCCATGACCCTCTTCTGCAGGTTGAAAGACAAGCTTGATTGTGCCCTATAATATTGTACAGATACATGCAAAAACCTTAAGCAATGTATAAAATGGTATGTATATATAAATAAAACAACAGGAAAATATCTGATTTGAGCGTATATTTCAATTGGTTTACCTTGATTTCTTTGCTTTTGCTCTGAAGTAACTTAGCTGCTCCAAGCAGCATTGTTACATGAGCATCATGCCCACAAGCATGCATCTTTCCAGAGTTCTTGCTCTTGTGCTCCCACTCAACCAATTCCTAACAAACAAGAAACCCGATACAATCAATTTCGATAATGTTACTACATTTGCTAATTTTGCTCAACAAATGTGCTCAATAACACTACATTCACTAAATATGCTCCACAAATGTGCATACACATGTCCAAAAAAAAAAAGAAAAAAAACGGAAAATAATGAAGTTTAGCATTGGAGTAAATTCAAATACAAATTTGTTAGGAATGTTAACGACAGTCTTTCACTCCCATTTCGATTCTCAAAATACTGATCAAATGTATCCAATCAATTCAGAGTGCTTAGGTGCGACCCACATTGGCCCTCCACAAGAAAGACACTTACTTGTATTTTGCTATTCCCAGTGCTATTGGATAGCAAAAAATGTTATCTCCTTTGTATGAGAATTTCTCTCCATCTGTTATGGGTCCACTTGGGCAAGGTGACCGGATAATTTTGGGTTTTTTTTTGGGTAATTTTTTGTGGGGTTGTTGACATTCTAGAAAAGAGAGAATATTGGCAAACCTGAATTGGGAGAGCATCCATGTCAGCCCTCAGAGCGAACCATGGCTGCGACCCAGAACCAATAGAAGCCACCAACCCAGTCTTCGCCACCGGCCACGTGTACTGGATCCCCAGCGAGTCGAGTTCCGATCTAATGAGTTGACTCGTCTCGTGCTCCTCGAAGGCTAGCTCTGGATTCTCGTGGATCCTCCTCCTAACCCTTTTCAACCAATCAAAGAACTCGGGCTGCCTCGCCGAGTCCAGCAGCCCCCGATTCAGCTGACTCAGCTCCCATCTCGGACCAGCCTCCAAACCCCATGAACATGACACATGATTTGTTATTGCTAACGCTGATAGCAACAACAACAGACGCAGCCACTCCATGCAAATCGGAAAACACAATAATTTGTAAATAAATTAAAAAAAATTTGCGAGTCTTTAGGCAATGTATTGTTGTGGGTCTGGTCCAGCTACAACCAAGAAGGGTTTGAAATAGTCTTTTTGTTTTTTCGGGGTCGACAAAGAATATTATAGTAACAAAACTAATCGAATTTACGTAATTGAGACAATGACTTTCTTGTTTATTGTGGCCAAGTTACATTTTAATGAGTAAATAGCTTATCTTTTTTAATTTTTTTTTTAAAATTTATTTTAGAATTAAAAAAGATACTAGATAGTTGTGTTTCATAAAAATAGGATATATTATCTGATTTTCTTTTTAATTTTAATTTTTTAAAATATGAAAAGTGTGAATTTACCATATTATCATCATTTAATTAATAATTTCAATTCTTAATGTTTGCATTAACCTAATGATATTTTCTAGTATTTTGAATATTTTTCTATTCTCTATCTTTTGTTATATATATATATATATAGATGAACGGATCAAATTTGAACGGCTTCAATAAAATAAGTTCGGATCAATGATCTCTATATGTTGATAGTTTATTTTTTATTTTTTTTATAAATATAAACGATAGTTGAAACTATAATGAGAGTGTATATATTTTATATAATTATTTCTTATATAAACTAGTATATGTTTTTCTTCAAGATAGAAACTGTGAATCAAGTTCTCTACATATACTTATACTTTAAATATAAAAATATAAAAAATTCTTCTATACATATGCTAGTGCCACAAATTATATTTTTAAAAGGATGAGTATATGCAGAGAAGTTGATTTCCTTTTTGGCAATTTTTTTTTTAAAAAAGAAAAAAGAAAAAAAAAACAAGGTAAGAGAGATTTTATTGGCACCTTATTATTTGCTCTTTGCACTCCATACTAATTTTAAACATGAATAACATATTTTACCCTTGTACATAATTACCGTTAAGGACAAAAAACATTTAAAATAAAAATTAAATTCGCTCATTACACCTTACACCCCCCCAAATATGTTCTTGCAACCCTAGTTTGACTTTTTTTCTCAAACCATCATGTTCTTACAACCCTAACGAGGTTTATACGCTTATATTGGTGAAAAAATATGTTGTATTTATTCATGAAGGGTGAGAGTAAAGTTAGAGAGGCTTCGAATGAGGTATGAGTTTATTTTTTGTCGTTTTTCAAGTTTAGGATTTCATTATGTTCGTTGGTTGCGTTCAGCACACCAACAGATTCGGTGGGATGCCATTGAAAATGTATTTCAGTTATGTTTGACCGGCTGTTAACTTAAGATGCGGTGGAGATCCACCATAACATGGAATGGTGTTCAGTAGTGTATTACCGAATTTTTATCTACAGTTCAATGGCAACAAACTGAAATATATTTATTTTTTCAGTAACTTATTGTTGATCACAAATTTAATAGAAGCTATTTTGGCCTTACTCCCATTGAAGGAACAAAAACAAGGTGATGCCCCTACTGAAGGCAACAATGTGGGAACAAAATGTGTAATGGACTATAGTGATCAATTGACAACTTATTTGGTAAATATTTTGAGTTTGTTTTTTGGTCTGACATCCTTTTTAGTATCATTAACGTGACATTAACGTTTCACATTTTAACTTTAAATAACATGAGTTTAATGTGTAGATATTTGCTGGTAGAGATACATTAATTAGATGAGCTCGTGTACAAAGAAAATGAATAATGTTGTAATTGTAATTAGAATGTCTGATTATGGAGGTGAGGGCAAAATGAGACATCGAGTAATACTTGCTTGTGAGATGAGTGGTAACTATAAGTCTTGCAAGTCTAGTGAGACAACTGATGTAAGGTCGGATGCAGATGGTGATATAACAAAGTTGGATGACATGTAAGAGAAACACGCCTGATTAGCATTCAAAGCGTCAAGTTGTTGTCTATACTTCTACACGTCTACCGATGTTATCCTATTGTCTCGACTTGGAATCCAACGAAATGCACGAGGCTGGACCTCTAAATAATCAAGGTCATGATTATGTACAACAATACCATGCATGTGCTTATATATCCATTCCTCTAGCAAAGTCATGTACCCAGCAATCTGCTTCACCTTAGACCTCGAAGGTTGGCCTAATTGTCTATACAACCATGCTAAGCACCTAGACCCCTATGAATAACCAACAACACTATCAAGGTCTCTCAGTAGTCTAAGGTACACTATTTGGACTCTCGTGCCAGTCTTGTCAACAAACAAAGTGCAACCCAAGAGATATAGCAAATATGCTTTGGCCGAATACATGATGTGCTCCTTTGAATCTGTGTTTGAAACATCGGAGAATCGTACTCGTAACCATGACAAACTCACACACTCATCACTGTATTGGTGCAATTGTTGAGTAGCCTATTCATCAGTCACTCCTAAGTAATTAACTAACAACTCAAAATTTGTGTTGTTATCATCTTCAAGTGGAGCAACAGCTGCTCCAGAGACAGGAATGCCTAAACTAGATGACATCATCCAATGTGATGGTCATCTCACCAAAAGGTATGTGAAAGGTGTTCGTTTTTGGGATGCCACCTCTCAAAGAAGGTAGATACCATAATCTTATCTGCATTCCGATAAGAACACCTAATAAGTTACTTTAATTTAGACCTCTGAATGTATCCTTTGAATATACCATTATTTGGATTAGCCCACTAATTCTACTCACGAAGGGTAGATGTCTTCGACATGCACCTAAGGAGCTCACTTTCCTAGTCAAATACAATAAATAAATAAAAATTTAGGTTAATTACTATGAACCATACTTATATTCTGTCTTATATTGTTACAGTAAAATGACTTACCTGGTTATTCCAAATTGCAACTGCTATATGAGTTTTAAAACTCGTAAGTAAAGATGGATCAACATTATTATCATGAGTAGAAGCTGCATCTTCAACCTCTGTGTCAACATTACTATCATGAATAGGAGTTACATCTTCAACCTCTGTAGTATCCTCAAAGTGATCTTGGGGAGCCGCAATATGTCTCCTCGTTGAGGCTGTGGGACGTTGTCTATCAGATCTAGATGATGAAGCCTCAGTAGTACCTCTGTGAGTCATCTTCATATATAAAAATAATAATATTAAGTACAAACTTAGTAACGGATTCGGTAGATGATCAATGAAACAAGAAACTAATTCACTAAAACAAGAAATGAATTTAGTAGACTACCACTAAAAATGGAAACAAATTTGATAGACTACCACTGAAAAATGGGAATACATTCGGTGGACAGCCACTGAAAAACAGAAACAAATTCAATGGACTATCACTGAAACAATGCAACAATTTCGGTGGTAACCCACCGAAAGTAACATCTATTTTCGTAAAACCAAGTTCGAACCATACACCCACAAAGTTGAAATCAAAATTGAAATCAAACCTTGGCTTTTCGGAGGATTTTGAGGTCATATGAGTTTGTAAAAACTAGAGAGATCGGCGATGAGGGTTTAAGATGGGGTTGGGGTTTGCTGCAATGGGTTGTGCGATGGCTCTGTTTCAGGTGGGATGGGGTGTGCGATGGAGTCTATTGCAAATCGGATGGGGTGTGCAATGGGCGTGTCTGCAAGAGGAGAGAATTTTTGATGGAGTGGGGTTTGATATGGGATGGGGTGTGTCTGCAAAATGAGGGAATTTTCTATGGGTGGGGTTTGACATAGGATGAGATTTACACATGTAAGTTAGGGAATGAGGTTCATAAGGGCAAATTAGGAAGAAAAATGGGGTATAATGAGTAATTTTAAATTTTACTAAAATTCATGGAGTGTAAAGAGAATGTGGGGTGCGAAGAGCAAATAATGAGGTGCTAATAAAATCACCCAAAAAGTAATTGTTTCTTTGTTATGTTCTTTTTGGTCATTATGCATACTAAAAGTACTTTTAATACAATTTTACTAAACACTTTAACTACTCACAACACTTTTCCATGTACAATTTATCAAAACCTAACTGTTTTATTTCATAGCTGATTATTCTCACAGCATAGCGGAAGCATTTTTTTTTTTTTTTTAAACAAAACAGTACCAAACTAGTTAAAAGATTTCTAATAAGTTACAGCAGAAGCAACATTATCTAAGTAAGAAAGTGCAACAGCAGCATGAAGGGCAGCTCCTATTGGAAGAACCTCCTCATCAATTACCAAATTGGGTGAATGCCAAATTGTATTTGGGTCCAAAGTCTCGTTCTTTGTCCCAATCATGAAGAATGCAGCTGCCATTTTTTCTGTGTAAAAGCTGAAGTCCTCTGCTCCCATAGACATTGGAAAAAACTTCACATTTGGTTCCCCAAGCAAAGTTTCTCCCACATTCTTTGCATGTTTGTACATTGCTTCATCATTAACTGTGGCTGGATAGGGCTTCATTTTTTCCAGCATGAAGTCTACCGTTGCTGTGCACCCGTGCACCAAAGCCTGTATCTCTATGACCTGCCAATCATATACACAATTATGCTCCATCTCAATCGTTTATACTAAGAATTTAACAACATAACATCTCAATCAAATACACAATTATGCTCTATCTCATGTAATAAGTTAACAACATGTTCAGTCGTCTAAACTGAAAATCCTAACAACATATAACATGTCAGACTGTCTAAGTGCATAACATGTCAAAGCTCTTTGCTACCATAGCTTAAACAGTTACTTCTCAGTTTTGTTGAAGTAAAAACAATTATATGGCGGGATTAAATTAAATTAGACCTCAGATTATACCTCTTGAATCCTTTGCTGAAGGTAGTTTAGACCTTCTGAAGTCATGCTTCGAAAAGTGCCTAAAAGTCTCACTGTCTCTGGGATTATATTTGCTGCTTGGCCACCCTCAATCATCCCAACAGTAACCACCTATAAACGGTCCGAAACGAAAAAATCTAATATACCACATTTTAGAATTCTACTACTCACACAATGTTCATGTATAAACTAACCATAACAAACAAGAAAACCAACGAGAAAATACATATATTATATACCCTGGCATCTAGAGGGTCTGTTTCTCTAGAAATAAGCTGTTGAAGGGCAAGGACGGCCGAGCAGGCAGCAAGAATTGGATCTGTGGCCAAATGGGGAAACGCAGCATGCCCACCTTTTCCATGAATTGTGACTGAAAATCTACCAGAGCCTGCAAGAATTGGACCTGGCCTGGAACCAATAGTACCAACGGGCATTAGAGGTTGAATATGTAACCCAAAAATGCCTTGAATGTTATCAAGAGCACCCTCTTTTATCATATGGTAAGCCCCTGCGTGTTCCTCTTCTCCAGGTTGAAAAACAAGCTTGATTGTGCCCTATAAAATTGTACATATGCAAAACCTTAAGCAATGTATAAATGGTATATTTTAAGCATATTTCAATTGGGTTACCTTTATTTCTTTGCTTTTGCTCTGAAGTAACTTAGCTGCTCCAAGCAGCATTGTTACATGAGCATCATGCCCACAAGCATGCATCTTTCCAGGGTTCCTGCTCTTGTGCTCCCATTCAACCAATTCCTAACAAACCCAAAACCCGATATAATCAATTTCGATAATGTTACATTCATTTAATTTACTCTACAAATGAGCTCGATAATGCTACATTCACTAAATTTAAGCCACAAATGTGCTCGATAAGGCTACATTCACTGAATGATCATCAACAAAACCCCAATCAATACAGAGTTATCTTTAGAACAATTTTAAAACTAGATTTATCTATAGAACAATTTAAAATGAAACAACCTGAACCACCCCACCTCCCCCAACTTAGCAAAACAAAAAAAACAAAAAAACAAAAAAAAACCTTACTTCTCTCACCTTCTCTATTTTTGTATTTTTTAATCAAATCTTTTTTATTTTTGCTGTATGTTTCACTAATATTATTATTATTATTATGTTAACAAAATTAAAACTTCAAAAAATTCTCAAATCCGGGAAGAAAAGAAAAGTGTTCCACCTCCCATCGCAAAAAACAATTAAAAAATTAAAAAATTAAAAATTTCACACGCACACTTTCTTTTTCTCTCATTTTTTTTTGGGTTCAAATTTCTCTTTTCTCTCTTTTCCGCTTCTTCCTCTCTCAGAGAGAGGATATTGGCAAACCTGAATTGGGAGAGCATCCATGTCGGCCCTCAGAGCGAACCATGGCTGCGCCCCAGAGCCAATAGAAGCCACCAACCCAGTCTTCGCCACCGGCCACGTGTACTGGATCCCCAGCGAGTCGAGCTCCGATCTAATGAGTTGACTCGTCTCGTGCTCCTCGAAGGCCAGCTCTGGGTTCTCGTGGATCCTCCTCCTAACCCTTTTCAACCAATCAAAGAACTCGGGCTGCCTCGCCGAGTCCAGCAGCTCCCGACTTAGTTGATTCAGCTCCAAACTCGGACCAGCCTCCAAATCCCATGAACATGAAACATGATTTGTTATTGCTAACGATGTTAACAACAACAACAACAGACGCAGCCACTCCATGTAAATCGCAAAACACATTAATTTGTGTTTTGTTTTTGTTTTTTTTTGAGTCTTTTAATCACGCAACATATATATTGTTGTTGGGGTTCAGCCAATTCGATTTTTTTTTTTTCCTTTTATGGGTCGAAAAAGGAATATTAAAGGTAAAAACGAGTTGGATTACGTAAGTTGAGATAATGACTTTCTTGTTTGTATTGAAAATAGTCAGAAAACCAAGAACTAGAAAAGACTAGAAGATACTCATATCGTATGTGCTGGAATTCCACTAGTGTTCATGGCACTAGGGAGATTAATATCTATGTCGACAGAACATGTGTCTAGGATTTGATGATAATATTCCACGTCTGTCTTCATTAGATTTTTGTTTCGTTGGCTGCAATGTCCTTATTAGAACCCTGTTATGTAATATAAAACTGCTCAAGATGCATACACGAAACCAGTAATTATTATAGTAATGCTGATGCAGGTGGCCAAGCCCAAACAAAAAGTCACGTTCCTATTATATATGGACATTAGAGCCAACCAACCATTTGTTTATGGATCCAATTAATTAACCAACTGTTAATTAGCATAACCCCTTCCCATATACCTGAACCTGTTGAACACCCCCTTAATATTTGATGATCATATAACATCTAATCAGAATGTGCCATGATTCTGTGGGTTACACTAATTGACTAGGGCAGTAAACCCGCTTCCTTGTACTTAAGTTTGAATCCTCATTTTCGTAGAGTAATTTGGACCATTGCTTTAAAAAAAAATATTTGCCATGATTCTACAATTGTGGGTGATGGGTCACTTGGTCTGGTCTCTCTCTCATATAACTAATTAATTACTTTTTTTAGAATTGATAAATATATCACTCTTCATTGCTCTATCTCTTTCTCTCTCTCTTTCTCTTTTACAGCAATAGCATTCTCCTCAGTACTCTCTGCAGTCACAGGAAGGTTAGCAGAACATGCTTAATTAATCAAGTTTTATAATTATCTGTTCGTGCTTATATTTCTGTATCTTTTCTTGGTAAACATATGTGATGTGGTTGTGTATTTTTTTGGTAATTATCAAACAAAATTAGTTCATCACAGAAGGTGGCTAGTGTCTTGAACACCCAGTTCTGCAAATTTATCCACAACCAAATTGCTTCACCAAAAATAGGAGTTTCATGGTGATCATTCTTTAATATGTACAGTTTATATAGACCAATAGTGGCAGAAAAACTTGTGTGAAACGAGGATAATATCGTTTTGCTATCCCAGCTAATAACATACTGCCACGTGAAAAAGTTATCATGCATAGCTTACAGTGATTCACAGTAAATCTGATAAGCTGCAACCGCCACTTCCCACTTGTCACGCCGCCATCGTAGATCCATAACCATCAGAGATAGATAACCAGTAACCAGACAGACTAATGTTTAGAAAGGAATGGTGGTAGATGAACCACCCATGCAAAAAGCGCTACCATAATCCTAGAAGCACTTACAAAGAGCACTTTTGAAGAATCCTCATCAGTGGAGCCAATGAGCAGTTGTTGGTGGTCAAGACCTCGGGTCAGGACACAGTATGAGGGAATGTGTGGAGGACACCATAACAGAGAAGGGGCAAGGGATTTAGAGGTGCGAAGTGTAGGTCGAAGAACAACATTTATGGGTGGGGGAGAAAGAGGAGAGTGGAAGTGCAGATATGGGTTTTCCAAATTTGGGCATAATGTAGGGAAATTTAAGGTGAGGGTAAAGAGAAAAAAAAGTAGAGAAAGTCAATCATAGGGAAATGGGAAAAGGAGAACTTGAGGGAGATGTAATGGATAGATGGGGGCATTTGGATATAAAATGAGTTAGAGATGAGAGAGATCAGAGGGATGGGAAGGAGTGAGAGAGGAGATTCAGAGAGACAAGGAGGAAATACAAACAACAAGAAAAGTAACATAAACTCTCATAGAGGAGAGAGAGAAAGATAGAAAAATAGGAGATGAAGGAAGTGGGAATGAGGAGAGGAGCTCCTCCCCCAATGCAACGCTGAAAGTGTTTCCAAGGAAGGGAGGCTAGGGTTCAAGTTACTTTGACATACTTAGTATTTGAATTATGTCAATGTTTGATAAGAATTTGTGGCCTCACACACCTCGCTTCTCAAATCTCGCCTCTCATATCCGACCTTTCCTAAAGTGGCCTTTTCCGTGTGGTCTTTCTCATGTCACCCTAACATTAATGGAATTCTCAACCAAGTTAGAAGCTCTGAGTGCACGATGTCTCACCACAGGTCGAATCATACACTCAAAAGTCCAAACCCAACTCAAGAAGCTAACTTCAGAAGTTCCGGCAGGAGTCTTCTTGCAAGTGGTAGAATTCAAAGATGGGAAGACTTGTAGCCAACCTACAAGGAGTTATTGCATCTCAAATCAAGAAAAGAGTTTCACAATCCCAATTCCACTTTATTGACCCATATGGGTTGGTGGTGGTTGGGAAATTCTCATTAAATGCCTAGAACTCCAGAAGACATTAATCTTGGAAGGACTTTCAAGGAAAAACCAGTTGATGCCATTTAATGGCCAAACCCACGAGCTGAAGAAAGCTTTATAAATAGCTCCTCAGAAAAGGAAAGGGCCTTGGACTCAACACACAAAACCTATCTTTTTATCGTGCACCTTTCAATTCCTAGTCTAGAATTTTATCTTTCAAGCACTTTAGATTATCCAAGTTCTTCATTTTCCTATTGTAAGCTTACTTTCTTGCAATTTACTTTCAGTTGTCTTTAAATTCAATTTTTATTCAAGTTTTTATCACTTTAATCTATTCTATTGCATTTACATTACTGTAATTCTGTTCTTGCATTTACATTCATTGCACTTATCACCAAAATCCTAAAAATAGTCATACAAAACTCGATCATCCTTGACCTTGAGGAAGTGAAAGAGCTTAAGTCAAGAAAAAGTTCCTTGTTTGGCCGATCAATCATTTGATTAGAAGTCAAAAATGCAAACATATTCACACAATCTTTCCATCCAAACCATCAAGAGGCTTAGTGGTGGCACGCTTACGCATCTCAAGAGAAGAATTACCAAATAAAGGGAAACACCAATCTATTAGTCATCGGTTTCCTATCATAAGCAACTAAGCAAATTTTATATGTTATTAACATATATCAAAGAGAATTTCTAACAACAAATTAAATCAAGTTAAGAGAAATTTATAACAAAGAAGACGGAGACGTATTGGGTGAATGAGTTAGCAGTTTTTGTTTTTAACATTATAGGTATGATATCAAAGAGTAAGATGCAGACAAAATAAAACATGAACGATTTGGTTCAGTTAGGTCTAAAATTACACTTGTTAAGCATAGAAACCAAACTAAATAGCACGAATTAGTTTGATTTGATTTGAAATTTGATCGGGTTTGAGCATTCAATCCTATAATATGCATAAGTAGAGAAATATTCATTTCGATATAATTAAATTAGCATAGGTTTATGCCACAGGAAGATTCCCGTGACTCGTTAAAATGATTCCCATCTCAACCATCCGCGTCTTTGGTTCTAATATAATATGTAATATAAAATTCGACCCCAAAAAAAAAGTAATATAAAACTGTTTAAGATATGCATGAAACCAGTAATTACTTATTATAGTAATGCAGGTCGCCTAGCCCAAACAAAAATTCAAGTTCCTATATTATATATGGGCCAGCCACCCATTTGTTTGTTTATGCTGATGTGGCCTGGCTCATATTTCCATATGCCTCATCCTATAAAAATTAAGTAAATTTAGATTTTAGTTAAAAAAATTTCACTTTTGGAAAACGCCAAAGCTTTTTGAAAAAAACAGAAAAACCTCTCAACTTTCAAATCAAAGACATGCAAATGTAAAGGATTCCTTAGGAAATTCAAAATTAAATAAATGTAATTTTGTCTATTTTTGCTTATTTTACAAAATTTCTCTCTCTTTTGTATTTTTTCAAAGTCTCCCTAAAAATTAAGGACTACCTTAATCTGTTGACCACTCCCTTAATACTGACTTTGATGACCATATAACATCTTCTAATCAGAAAGTGCCATGATTCTGTGGATTAGGCTAGTTGGTTAAAGATATGAACTCGTCCCTTTGTATTTAAGTTTATATCATATTTCCGTATATTAAATTAATTTAAAATAATTTTAATTATTGCTTGTATTATTTATTTAAAAAAAAATGTCATGATTCAATTGTAGGTGGTCGGTGGCTTTGTCTGATCTCTCTCTCATGGTTGCGTTTTAAAATTGATAAATATTTAACTTTTAAGGGTTTGGGTCCTCACCCTCCCCATTTCCAAACAGAACCAATTATCACTCTTCGTTGATCTCTCTCTCTCTCTCTCTCTCTCTCTCTGAGCTATGGCATTCTCCTCAGTACTCTCTGCAGTCACAAGAAGGTTAGCAGAACATGCTTAATTAATCAAGTTTTATAGTTATCTGTTCGTGCTTATATTTGTGTATCTTTTCTTGGTAAACATATCATATGTTACATATGTGATAGTTTGTGTATTTTGCTGGTCAGAGTTTGTGTATTTTGCAAACTTATCTACAACCAAATTGGCTTCACCATTAATAAGAGTTTCATGGGTGATTATTCTTTCATTTGTCCAGTCTATAGATTTGATGTTTAGACTCGACAGGCCAGTATTGGGCTCTATTTTGCTTGGGAAGCCATAGGTCAGTGCCTTAGGCTTCTTACAAGGCATGAATAACATTAACATGATTAATTATGTTAGACATTCCTTCGGAATCATTCTATAAAATTGGAACGATACAGAGAAGATTTTGTTATTTTGTTTTGGTTTTGTTGTTGTAATCAATCCGAGTTCACTAAAATCCCCAAAAATGGAAGGAAACAAACAACTCTTACAAGCACACAAGGACAAAGAAGATTAGACTAAAACCAACACAGTGTACTGGTACGTAGTAAAACAATCTTCCCCATCACAAAATCAAAACAAATACAACATAAAGCCATCATCACCACCAAGAAGACGAAGACCGCACCATCAAGGGCACAAAAGAGTGAATACACACCCACCACACGGGACAACACTACTACACATAGAGACCAACCGATCATCCGCCAAGAAGAGAAGCTCCCCAATAACCAAAAACACCTCAGCACCAAAGCAATCCTCCAAAAGTCACAATCTGCGAGACACCAAAATCCGTCATCTCATAGAAGATTAACATGGCCCGTATGCAAGAATGACACACATAGATCAAGATTATGTTAGATTGGACCAACAATGTATATATGAGCTTATATATTTAAATTGGTCAAAGGAAACAATAATGGTAAAGAAACAACCAATTTCATATCACATTAGTGAAGTTGAAATTAATTATATGATAGTTGACGTGTAAATTAGTAATTGATTATAATAATTATTGCAAATGAATCCGATTTGATATATAATGTGGTTCGCTAATATGATCTAAAAATGGTACCTCTAAAATCAGCGGGAAAGAAAAATAATTGGATTATGAAGTATTTTTCCCATAAAGAAATCACTTTTTAAAAAAGTGTTTGTTCTTTTTTGCAACTGAATGTAGGCTGGAGGGAAAGGTGGCTCTGATAACTGGAGGAGCAAGTGGCATTGGAGAATGTACAGCGAAAATCTTTGCCCAGCATGGGGCCAAAATCGTCATTGCAGATGTCCAAGATGATCTGGGCCATTCAGTCCGGGAATCCATAGGCCCAACAGACTGCACATTCGTCCACTGTGATGTGACAGACGAAGCCCAAATAAAAAATGCAGTACACAAAGCTGTTGCTACATATGGGAAGCTAGACATCATGTTCAACAATGCAGGCATAGTTGATGACAACAAGGCACGCATAATCGACAATGAAAAGGCCGATTTCGAGCGCGTACTAAGCGTCAACGTCACCGGAGTTTTCCTCGGGATGAAGCATGCTGCGCAGGCCATGATCCCAGCACGAGCGGGCAGCATTATTTCAACTGCTAGCATAAGTTCATATGTTGGTGGTGCAGCCTCACATGCTTATTGTTGCTCAAAGCATGCCGTGAATGGCCTGACTAAAAATGCAGCTGTTGAGCTAGGCCAGTTCGGGATCAGAGTGAACTGCTTGTCGCCCTATGCGCTCGTGACGCCTTTGGCTAGGAAATTTGTTGGGCTTGAGGATGAGGAGATGGAGAATGCGATGAGCGCATTGGCTAACTTGAAGGGTGTGACACTTAAGGCAGTAGATGTGGCAAATGCAGCTCTTTATTTGGCAAGTGATGAAGCTAGGTACATAAGCGGGCATAATCTTTTAATAGATGGGGCTTTCAGTATAGTTAATCCTTGCTTCAACATGTTTCAATACCCACCAGAGCCTTGATCTGCTTGGCTGCTGCAGACTTTTTTACATGTTTGAGCTTGAGTTCAACTTTAATTTGTCACAAGTTCATCCTAATAATGGACCAAGTTTTCGACCATCTAGCAAGAAAAAATTCAATTCCACACTCATTCATTCTTCTTCAATGGATCAAGAGTGTCCAGAGAGAGATTGCGCCACGCCTTCTGTACAACGAAAAGATTTTACAAAAATTATTATAATTTCACATTACACCAAATAAGACTAACTTAACCCTGCAGGATGGCTGTTCCTCATACAGGAGGAATCAAGTCTGAGTTTTCTTGCTCAGCCCACTTGTTTAATTTGTTGCATGCACTAAAAATATTCGATCCACAAACAGACAGCCTCAGAACATATTTAAGTAAAAAGGCACTTTTGATTCTCCAGCAGAGCTTCTTGAGAGCATATAAATGTTAGATATATCTTCCTGACCTTGCTGAACACATTTAATTAAACTGCAGAAAAGAAATTAAAATACATTTAATTTCAAAAGGTTGTCGACAATTAAGTCAAAGCCATGGTTTTTTTTTAATATCTTCCTTGGTTGCACTCACTTTGTTTCTTCCAGCTCCATTTTTATTCAATCCGGGAGGAACTGTGGTCCAGGCAACAAGATAAGAAAATATAATCCTCCATACCCTGTCATTCTTGCCATGTATGGCAAAGCAGGTTCACTTTTTTCTTGTCACCACATGGCAAATTGTTTGCAATTATTTGAAGGGACATAAGTAATTTGGGACGTTTCTGGTTGGCTTTTATTTGTTGCTCAGTTTTTTCTTGTTTACAGCAAATGTACACAACCCATGAAAAGAATGCAACCTAATAAACAACACTTTGAAACCAAACTTACAGCTTCAAAACTGCGATCTGTCACATGCCTTCAAATCGGGCTGCGTAATCTTGTCGGTGACTTAACAAGCAACTCTCACTCTATCCAATACTTTTTCATGCTATATATATAAAGATATATGTATGTATATATATGAAATCAAGGGCCTCTATGCATTTGCATCAATTAGTGATGTTAAAGATGAGCAGTTCTTCCTCTTTAGCTCCGAGTCCCAAAAGGTATGCTTAGTTTTAACCCCTCTTCATTTGGTGTCTAAATTTCTAACCTTTTTCTTCATCATCTTCTAAATGTTTGAACATCAATTTTGCAGGTTGGAAGGCAAAGTGGCAGTAATCACTGGAGGCGCTAGCGGCATTGGAGAGAGCACTGTAAGACTGTTTGTCAGCATGGTGCCAAAGTTATCATAGCCGATGTCCAAGACGAACTTTCTCTGTCCCTCTGCAAAGAACTCGACCCGGATGAAGAATCCGTTTGCTACATCCGTTGCGATGTCACGGTTGAATCTGATGTGAAAAATGTAGTGGATTTGGCTCTGTCCAAGTATGGCAAGCTTGACATCATGTACAACAATGCCGGCATACCTGGCAACTTGGAGCCAACTATTTTAAGCGCTCGTGCCGAAAACTTCAAACAAGTGTTTGACGTGAATGTGTACGGAGCTTTCTTGGGCGCCAAGCATGCTGCTAGGGCTATGATCCCTGCCAAGAAAGGTGTCATTTTGTTCACTTCAAGCGTGGCGTCCGCGAGCTGTGGTGAGTCTCCACACGCTTACACCATGTCGAAGCACGCGGTGGTGGGACTTATGAAGAGCTTGTGTGTGGAGCTGGGCAGCATGGGATCAGAGTCAACTGCATTTCCCATGTGCCATGGCAACTCCATTGCTAACAAATGTTATGGGGATGGAGAGAGATGCGGTGGAGGAGTTGATTTGTGCTGCAGCGGTGTTGAAAGGGGCGGTGCCTAGGGCAGAGGATGTGGCGGAGGCTGCGGTGTACTTGGCAAGTGAGGAGTCCAAGTTTGTAAATGGACTGAACCTTCTTGTGGATGGAGGTTATAGCACCACTAATCAATCTTTTAGTATGGTTTTGAGAAATTTGATGTCCTCAAACCAAGTTTTGTAAGCACCACATGCATTTTGCTTTGCTGCACTATAGTCTTGCTAATGTTGGATCCCTTTTGCCCTTGCTCTTCTAATGGCACATGCCCTAATTAGTTGTAATGATCAGTCAATTGCACTTTGGACTCTTGTGATTTTGAGTGAAATTGCACTTTAATTAGTACCTAATGTTTAAGATGTTATGATATCAAACCCAACATTTTGAAAATTTAATCCTCATCGGCAAGAATTTAGGTCAAGCATTTTTGTCTATGTATGCGGCATGCATACGAACACTATATTACACCATGTGGACAAATAAAACAATAAGCAAAAACTAGGTTGCTTTCAAAAACATTATGAAAAAAATGTAAATAAATCAAAATTAAAGAGAAAATTCTTTCTGGAATTATGGACATGCATGATTTGATTATGGCACGTGATAAATAAAAATGAAAAATGAAAAATATATTATTCTCGCTTGAAATGAGATGCTCAAGCATTTTCCATTAATTAAGAGAGGGAATCCATCCACGGGTTCAAAAGGAGAGCGCTACTCTCCTACAAAACAGAGTCTTAGAAAGGGATGGAGTTTCGAACATGAAATTATGGTTGGCAAATCAAAGCTCTTTTTCAACGGGCTAGCTAGGCTCCATTAGCAGCACACAGCACAGATTCATTGACAAATTTAGTTTCTCCAGCTTCGAAAGTACCACACTCGGCCAATTTTCGAAAAATAATGGGCCAAACTCTAGGCCCAAATATTTTCCAACTGGGCCGAAACGTCCAGCAGCTAAGACCATTTTAGGGATTTCCCAGATAAATACCCCAAAACCCTAGCGTCCACCTTCCCCCCTCATTTTGTCTTCTCTCACTCCTCACCGGGCTTCTCTCTCCTCCCAAAACCTCCACACACAAAACACACACATTCACAGAGAGAAAAACCAGCACAATGGGCCGCGTCCGTACAAAGACCGTGAAGAAATCCTCGCGCCAAGTGATTGAGCGATACTACTCGCGCATGACCCTGGACTTCCACACCAACAAGAAGATCCTGGAGGAGGTGGCCATCATCCCCTCCAAGAGGCTCCGCAACAAGATTGCCGGGTTCTCGACCCATTTGATGAAGCGGATCCAGAAGGGCCCGGTACGCGGCATCTCCTTGAAGCTCCAGGAGGAGGAGCGCGAGCGCCGCATGGACTACGTCCCCGAGAAGTCCGCCATCAAGACTGACGAGATCGAGGTCGACAAGGAGACGATCGACATGCTCTCTGCTCTCGGCATGGGCGATATGCCCGGCCTCAAGCGGGTCGACCCGGCTTCTCTTCAGCCCCAGCAGCTCGGGTTCGGGCGCGGCGGGCCCAGGAGGTACTGAAGAAGGGATTATAATGAGTAAATTTGGGTTTTTGGGAGAGTAGGAAGGAAACATTTGCTAATTTTCTGTTGCTATGCGTTTTTAAGTTTACCATGGATCTCTAATGTGGATTCTCAATCCTTTATGGGATTTTGTTAATTTTGGATTTAGAATCGAAAGCATGCATTTTTGTTTCTTTTTGTCAAATGAATCTTTTGGGTTTCTTCTGGATAGCTGCTTGCTTGTGCAATGTTCATGATCATGTTCTTTTGGGTACTGTTGCTTTTTCTAGGGCATGGGTAGGTTTAATTTAAGAATGTGATTAAATTAGAGTTTGGTTTCAAATTCTTTGGAGAATGTGATTATTTATGGCTTTGTTTCTGATATGCCGGAATTCGGAGCCTCCGTGATGTCCATTTTAATTTCATGCTTATTGGGTTTGGAATTTGGAACCCCTATGATGATGCCCAACTGCAGTGAAGACAATGCTGCTGTGCATTTACATCAAATACCAGCTCGTGAATGTTTTAGAACCATTTGTTAGGCTTGTTACAAACTCCAGCCGAAGAAAGAAAAACCTCATTATGTCGTTAGAGTCCCGGAATGGACTATGATTTTGTTGCACCCGTTTACCTCGCATACAAGCTTTGCTTATCAATATGTGGTGTAGCATCCTTATCAAGAGATGTTTTATTGGCTAAAACTTAGATACAGGAATTCTGCGTCAACATTCCTACTTGGCATAAGAGATGGGATTGGGTTTGTTTTGGCACATGTTCTAAAAGCAGAGGTGAAGCAATTCTTTTGGAATAATGTGTAATGTTCCCGCGTAAATGCCCCATTGCAAAAGGCTCTGCTTTTCACTATGGGAGCTTTGCATGCCGCTCACAATGCGGCATGTGGAATTTAAAGATTGTGCTAAAAGATAGAGCTTGTTTGATGCTCAAAAAGCAACAAGAAATTGCGAACCACCAAAATTCTTTTTACTTATAAGCTAGGCAGGCTACACGAGCATCATAAATTGTGGCGCTTCCATTAGTAAAATTATCTGTCCACAAAATTTTCAGAGGCATGGCATGCATATCTGTAACCTAATTGCAAGCACACAGTGTTAAAGTCACACCAGCCACATCTTATGATTATAAAAGTAGTAGAAGGAAAAACCATGCTTTGTAAAGCAGATAACAAAAGAGCCTCCAATATCACACGATGAACTTAAATATACAGTGTTCGGATCCAAAAATAGAAAATAAAAGGTAAATACAGAGTACAGAGTACAGAGTGAGAATGCTGTCTAGAAATTTGTGGCAGCATAAACCACACCAGAAACATGATGCCTCTTTAAACTAGAAGAAATAGTTTCAGAGGTGCAAACTGCAGCAAGCATGTAATTCCGGGAAACTACAGCAAGTTACTCACTTGCATTTGCGAGACCAACCATGTTGAGCATATGACGGTCCTCCTTAAATCTCTCCAATACAGTACCTTTTCCGCCGTCATGTTTTTCTTCGTCTGCTACTTTAGTAACCACTCCCCAGCATTCTATCACTTCTGGGTATATTCGGTTGGTCTTGGAGAGGCAAGGGGAACCAAATGTGGTACAGGAGAAAGTGTGCCCCTGATCTAAGGTGGCCGAAAGGAAAAGGCCAAAGTGATTCACTTTTCCTCCAAAACCGATACCATTTGGGATGCTTGCTGAACTGAAATTCACAGCACACTGCCAGTACACAAAATAACAAGTTCTTTATAAAATAATAAAGCAATTCATGGTTCATAGAAACTAACTGATTTACAAAGCTGAACTTCTGTTACAATGTGATGCAGTTCAGTTCATGACTCTAAAACTTAGAGGCAACTAAGAAACCAAAGGCATTCCTCATCCAAATGGATAAACATAATGAAGAGAAAGATATGGTGTTTTCTCTATTTCAGAGCAATATAACTTATAAGATCAAGTAGCAACTCACCCACTGTAGATTAGTGTTTGCTCCAGTAGGCCTGAATATAGATGCCGTGGGATACAATTGGAAAAGAAATGACTTCAAATCTCCATAGAAATCACCATGCCTCTCCCATGGCAGCGAAGCATAACCTCCATATACATAACCTTCTTTGTCCTTGATAATGAGTACAGTCGGCCCCTTATCCTTTCTGCAGTTCATTGAACAATTACTCATTCCAGCCCAAATTAGTTGCAGCAACCCACAAGACTGAAATTAAAATAGGAAAAGCTTTTAGCACTCTATCTTAATATGGGAAAAAGGCCAAGTATAAGCATTTAACAGAGCATTGTCAAGGTCCTTATACATGATTTGAGAAGTGAACACAGGCTTTAGAGTCCCCTCCAATTCACATTCTACACATTCTAAACCAGAAAAGGTTATATTATTTAGGACTTTTGTTCATGTACTATCCAAGAAGGCACCAATTACCTCTCCCCCTTAAACTCTAAAAGTATACCTACAACTGCCAATGCTACCACAGTGGTTGTGGCCCTCATCCTTCCCCACTGCTTGGCACCCATCCATGTTCATGCCAATGCGGGGTTTCTTTTCCCCCAATGTAACCCAAAAAAAATGTATACCTACAACTCTAATGCCTATCTTCACTCTCAGAACATTGATAACATCACAATACTGCTAGGACATATTCAACTCAACAGACATAAGAATATAATTGGATTAAGTGATTCAAAAAAGAAATAAAAGTATTAAGAGTATAAGAAAGATACTCACGATACGTTGCCCAAAAATGTGCTAAAGCTCAGACCATTTACAGAACTATGGTATAAAAGTTTCCATTCCTCCAGATCATGCTGCGGAAGGATTCCTCCTATATGCCAAGCATACATCTTCTTTAATAGAATCATATTAGGATCGATGTTTTCCAAATGCAATAATCGAGGAACCTGAGAACCTGGTCTTCCTACAAGGAAAGGTAATTTCAAAAATTATGGAAGGGCAAAACAAACTTCAGATTCTCCCAAACTATTTGGGAAACCACTTTAGAATGCAAAACCAACAATTAAAACAAATGGTAAGCTAGAGGATACAAATGAAAGAATTTGAGCAGAACACCTTGATTAGGCGGTATCAATAAGCTTCCAAGGAACTTCCTGACAGATGGGAGAAGACTACACCAAGTTCTGAAATCTTCAAAAGACAAACTTTCTTCGGCATGTCTTTCGTCATGCTTAGTGAACTTTGCAGCATTAAGAAATATATTCAGAGTGTCGTGATATGCACTTGATCCATGTTCGGAGTTGTCCATATTGAAGATGTTGTCAATCATTGCAACCAGAACACATTCCAGATCAGACCTGAATTTAAATTCCTAATATCATATACATAAAAGGAACAGAAAGATGGGTATTTTCATGATGCGTTTATAACTAGCAATCACCAAATTCTTCCATCCTTTCAGCAGCCACAGTAACAAGTAAAACCAAGTCATGCAATATATATCTCATGTTATCTGTTATTTCTAAGAACTTCAGATCATTGCAATGGCTACTTGCATGTTTCTGTTCAACAAACTGGAACAAATATGATACTTCAAAACTCACTAAAACTCAACAACATCAACTAAACTACTTGACACGCAACAATTGATTATGTAAAATAAGACAGGATAAGATCAAATCAAATACTTCTAAAAATTGCAATCAAAACATAAAACCAACTGCCTTAGAGTATAAAACTATATCCTATCATTCTCGCTACGCTATCGTAAGTGAAAGGTCGAATTCTACCTTCCCACAATGCCATTCCCGGATACGTCTAATAACTGATATATGAATTCTTCAATCTCATCTTTTGTTCCCTTCTCATAAATCCCCTGCAACACACACAAGGAAGCAAAAAGAGCAAGTGGGCAGATGAAAAAACTAAACAATACCAGATAAATACAGCAAATTCACAAGTTTTTTCTTTCAAGTAAATTACTTTGGCAATAACGAGGTCTTCGAAGGTGAGTTTTTGGTCTTTGCGTTGCTGGGTAACTAAGTCGAACATTCTATCTCCAAGAGGACCATGAAGTCCAAAATAATTCTGTGAAGGCATAAAGCTACGTCTAATTAGAGAGGAAATATCATATCACAACAAAATAATTGAAATTCAAGGAAATTGAGAGAGCAGCAGAGAGCAGCAATGAAGCAAAATGACCTTAAAAACTGAGGGAGAGACGTGTGGACCGTTGCTCTGAGATTGAGCAGCCAGGGACGCGTGCAAGGACTTGAGAACTTCGAGTTCCGTATGAGAAAAAGCTCTGCAATCATTTCAAAATCAATCAATTCCCTGTCTTTGTTTGCCAAAGTGTGTGTATACGATTACAGAGAGAGAAACCTGGAGGAGGAAGCAAAGCGAGGATCTTTGTGAGATGAAGGTGACTGAGAGTTGCCCATTTTTCTGTTTTCCTTCTTCACTCTGCACTCTGCAATACGAATAATCAAGATTGACATTTATACTTTTTCATGGGAAATTTCCAATTAGGTGCTTGTACTTCGCGCTATTTTATAATTCACCTAATTCTTTTTACTAATTGCATATGTTATAGGAAGTTTGGGATTGGGAAAAAACGAAATCAACTTTTTCTTTTCGTTGTTTAATTTATTTTTTATTATACGGAAGGGAGATTCAAACTTTTAAGACATCGTCTAACTCTTCAAACTCACAATTTAGATTTTTCTAACTTATATAGTTTTTGAGTGATTACACGTATTCAAAATTTATACTACACTCGATAAGAAAGTGAATATTCATTCCACAACTTAGACTTTCTCAACTTATGTGATTTGTGAATGATTACATACTTAAAATTTATGTTTGCTAATGATTATATGTAATAATCTTGTGTCCAATGCGTGCATTGTAATGTTTATATGATCACTAATTTTCTTCAATTTTTTAAGTCACATTCCCTTTAAAATAATAATAATTTTAACTAGAGACGACTTTCAAAACCATTTTGTATAGCTAGTGTGGATCAATCAAATAGAGAATATTAAAAAAAAAAAATTAATAGATATGTTTAGAGAACTAAAATATGGATAAAGAATAATAAATAAAGTCATGGGGTTGGGGTGTTAATTGTGAGAATCAAAGCTCTGTTGTGCTAAAGATGAAATCTTTACAAACTTCAAGGAGCGAATTGCAGAAATGAAGATGCTAAAGTTAAACACAACTGAAATGGAAAACAACTTTACTAGAAAATTAGCAGAAATATAATTCAGAACTGAAGTTTTAGAGAACAACGCCTTATACTCAGAGGCCCAACCAAAAAGATCGAAACTTTATTAGAGCAAAAGCCTTGTGTGTTTCTCTTCAAGACTTGAACAGTTCAACAACAACTGAGATATGCCCTTCTTCTTCAGCTCAGATCTGTAAGTTCCATGCTTTTTTGCCTTAACCTCATTTGCCTCTTTCTCTTCAATATATTTTGCTCTTCTACTGATATCCTTTAGTATTTATTAGTAGTGTCTTAGATTTGGGGTCGTGTTTGGTTGGTGAGAAAATGTAGGAAACAGAAAATTAACCAGAAAGTTACTCTTTTTAGTGTATGTTTCTTGAATTCCATTTTAGCACTTTTTTTGTTCTTCAAAATATTAATATTTGAAAATTTTCCGCTCCTTTTCTTTCTGGGTTGTATTCTCGGCAACTGAAAAGAGCAGAACTTGCTGAAGCATTGAGATGATGAGGAAAGGAAGGCTTTTAATGTTTTATTTTTTTAGTTTTCATGCTCCCGTGGAAGAAAGAACCCCTTTTTGAATGATCCCTATTGAAAAGAGAAATTGAAATCTTTAACTACTGATTGTAGTCACTTAATTGTAGAAGATAATTAATACTTGTAAAAGGATAACTAAAGATTAAGTTTGTTGCTAATGTTTTTAGGATAAAACCGAACTACAGAATGAGAACATACCTTCTTCTTCTTTAAAAAAAAGTAAAATAAAATGAGAACATAATGGTGTAGTTTCTTTTGGCAAACCTGATAACTTAGCCTTTGTTAGACACAAATTAATTGCTTATTCATGATTGTAAATTGTGAGTTGCCTCTCTTTTCCTTTTGGCATTTTTAGCTTAATATCGATATGCTAATCTGTTAAATGTATAACAGATTCAGTGAGTGCTGCTTGTGACAATGTCAAGACCATGGGTACTGGTTTGTCTGCTCCTGTTAATTGTGTTTACATCACAGTTTGAATGGAAGCAATATGGGAATGATGAACCAAGTCCAAGCACTTCCAAGAAACATCAATATATATCTGAAAGGGAAGAAGCTGTGAAAGAAAAAGTGAGTGCTTATATATGACTTCTTTTCTCTGCCTAGCATAACCCTATTGTGTGGTTGTTTTTGAATTGGAAATCTATGGTTCTTTACGTTTACAAGTTTTAGTTTGAAAGAAATCTACTTATATTTTTCAAATATTTAGGGTTGTTAACTTCGGGCAATGTAAGAAATTTCAGTAATCAATACTATTCTGGTATTTGAATTTGGAACTTTGTGCCATATGAAACCCATGGGATTGAGACATTGGTTGTCAACATATGAGTTTTGGACACTTAGAGAGTATTGTTGTTGTCAAAACAAAAGATCTGTGGGATTGCCCTGTTTACATCATGATACCCTTGCTTTGATTCTTTTCCAGAGAAAGTAAACTTTCAAAGGCAATACATGAATTATCTGGATAGGAATCCTTTATTTGATGCTCTGTGACCCATAATAATGCAGTTTTCTGCAGTGTTTGCCCATTCCTCTAAACGACTTGTCTTTGATTTCTCAGGTTGGGCTTTAGAATTGTTTAGAGAAGGAAAGATGCAGAACTATCTTGAATTGTGCTTCTTAATTTAATAGTTCTCATCTTTGTTTGACCTAGTTTCCTTCTATTGAGAATGCTTCTCCATTTCCACAACTTTGTCTAGGTTCACATCTCACCAATTGAGAGATAGAGAGGGAGGGAGGGACACCCAATGAGGGAGAATACTAAAATGTTTTGTTTCCATTTTCATGGAATATAGTTTCAAACACCAAAGACAATAGGAAGAACTTTGTGAGTATTCACTCAGTTGTAAACTAAGGGTGCTAAAGGCAGCATAGTGAATGCATCTGCGTGACCCAACATGACTTATTGCATTAGGCCCTTTGTGAATCTTGTTAAGTACTTCAAAGGCAAGTTTCAAATGGGACATTCTTAGTTTTTCTTGGTGTACACAATTTACTACTTATGAGTTATGACATCTCAATTTCCCACAATTCAAGTGTCTCTAGTTTCCTTCTAGGGCTTCAGGTACCGAAACATCACCTTGTACTCCTTTCTGTCTCTTGCCATGTATTCTCAGAACCCCATCTACTGTATTTATTGACCCCTATTACCAATCAGTCAGAAGAAAACAAATTCCACAAAATTCTAATTGCCGGGTTTACTTTGTCTTCTGGCATTATTCCCTTATTCTTTTTTTCTCTCTCTGTGAGTATGTATTTAGGATATAGTTTTTATAATGGCTTCATCTTCTAAAGAGTTAACACCTATTTACTACATCTTCGCTCTCCAATTTGGCAACTTTAACATAGGATCAAGTTTATATATGATAGAGAAAGTCCTTAATTAATTGTAGTGCCCCTCAGCTTGATCCCTTTCTCCATATGCTTTCACTCTAATGCGCAAAGCATGTATGTGTGTGCTTGTAAACCCCATGTACTATTTAGATATGTAATTAACCTGGCGTGGATGAATGAAATAGCAACAAATGTATTGTTTTAATTCAGTTTCTTCTAATTGAAAGAGCAGCAATTTTGCAACTTAAGTACCTGCGGCCTAATTCCATAATTTTTGGTAGACTACAACTTAAACCTGGTAGATATGTTCATTAACCTCATTGACTGTCAACTTTACTGCAGGTTATCCTCTCTCAAGAGAAAAATATACAGAAACTTAGCGAGCTTGTGCGGAGTCTTCAGGAACAATTGCTACAATGTAGAGGTGAAAATGAGATTGTCAATGGCACTGGAGCCCCTTTGACTGAACTTCTTTCTGAGCTTGAAAGGCATCCACTTTTGGAGGATTAGTCACAGATCATACGTGTTAAACATCAATATGTTTGTATTTGTAAGTAGAGAATCCAAATTCTTTCTTATTGCTTAGCTAATGTGAAACTACACCCGTTTAGAAGGTGAATTGCAAAGTGCAGTATCAAAACTGTTTTCTTTTGCCAGTATGTTATGAATATATAAGGTTCATATGTTTTACCTTTTTGCCTTTCCCGTCAGTATACGTCTTCTGCCGCAGTCACTGGTAGTAAACTGATTTGGTGTGTGATGTCTTGGTAAAATGGTGAATCAATAGTAGGGTGGTGTTAGAATCTTGGTGATATTGCTTAGTGTATGTTATGGTGGTCATAAGTGAAAACCAAGCTTGATTTTTTGGAGTAAAATAACCAATAAATGCAGAGAATATGTATTCGAAAAGCATCATGTTATTACTTAACACCTATTACTTCAACATCCTAACATCAAATAGAGGGAATCTCAGTTTACAAGTAATTTCAACTTGCATCAAGTGGAGAGAATCTCAAGTTGCAAGTAATTTCAATGTCACACAGAGAGTTTCCTATATGCTGAATGTGGGGATTGTTTATTATCATAGTGAACCTTTACATCCTAACATCAAACAGAGGGAATCTCAGTTTACAAGTAATTTCAACTTGCATCAAATGGAGAGAATGTCACACAGAGAGTTTCCCATATGCTGAATGTGGGGATTGTTTATTATCATAATAAACCCTTTCAATAGTTGTGCCGAGTGTCATTAACACTCTTTATTAGCTTTACCCTTTTATATTCTCATCAAAGTTTCCTTCTCAGTATCAAACTTTTGCTAAAAAGAAAAAGTACAAATGGAAGTGTGAAGTTGACCGAGGAAAATTCCTTGCAGCCCTCATCTCAAGTTTATTGTTTGATGTCCTTCAAATTTTTCATGAAGCAACCTTGTTGAGGTTCATGTTAGGATTTAGTATTTGGATGAACAGACATGGTTGCATAACGACTCCGGAACCTGATGAGTGTAGGCACATGATCGTTTTAGAATCCTAAGCTTCTAAGAGGGAAATGTGGGACATCATTCAAGCAAATCCTAGTATTGTAAAAGAACTTGAAAAGGCAAACAATTAGGCAGATTGATAACTTTCTTTTCTCTCTTTTTTCTTTCAAAATTTAAGAGATGGAAGAGGGGGTTAAGATTTGAACTTTTGGGGGCCAAATCATAAAACATAAGCTAAGAACTATGAAGTAACTTCAAAGCTTTTTGGTGTTATTTAGTACAAAGGGAAAAAGACTCAAAAAAAGAGATGCAATCCACAGACAATAATTGTTAAAAGAGACAAAATATCCTGTAGAATTTTGTTTCTCTTGCCCACTTCTCTATCAGTAACTAAACAGGTACAGATAATAATTGTGATATGAAGTTTACAATGTCTGACACTTCAAATTATGGTTCTGTGAAGAGGCATTAAAATGTGACAGCGTTTTAACTTTCTATTACTTTTCTGGAAACACCATGATAATGGTGCTTGCAATTTCCTCTCTTACCTACTTCTTCTTTCTATCTCCTTCACATATCTATGATCATACTTACTGTGTTCTTGTTCATTGTTACAGTTGTAGTTTGTTGTACCTACGAAGATTCAAGGATGATGATTTAATTCCCTCTCTGTCTCTCGATTTAATTCGTCAACTTGTCTTCTTTACTAGTTGTACCATGAAAATGGTCCCAATTTCTCACTAGTTGGTGATAAAACTTTAGCATGAGGCCCTTATCTGCTGCTGATTCAATTTTTGTAGTTTGTGCATTTGGTAGGAGGGTAGGTCATTTATAAATCAACTTTGTCTGGACACATTCCAGCTGTTCGCCGAAGTGTATAATACATAGTTGCTTGATGCAATGTGGACAGTTACTGTGGTAGGATTGTGAAGTGAGATCATGCTATTAACACCCTAACTTCCAAACTTAGCCTGATTGTTGAAGTTAGGACAGGCAAGTTTTATATGGCAGTTTATTGCACATTCAACCTCTGGCAAAGCAGTAAATAAACCGAGTCAAGTACCATTAGGGTTTAAAAAACTGACTGTAATATGAAAGCTAACCATATCAGAAGGCAGAACCTACATTCATAGTTCGGGACCTTACAAATCAATATGAATCTTTAGATTTCTGGGCAAGTGGGAGTTAATAACTTCCTCAAAATAGACAAAAAAGACTCGTTTTAGGCCAAAAAAAAGATACCAGTTAATACCATCTGTCACATGCAGAATTAAGAGCACACCACTAAGGTCTATTCTGTTGAAGCTTTAACATCTCATAAAACTTCATTCAAGCTTTAAAAGCTATCAAAGTTTCATAAGCATTTCCTTAATGTTAGATCAAATGAGATAGACAGATAAGTAATCAAGAGCTTTTAGAGTGATCTCTCATATGCTTAATTAAATTGAAATCAAGTTTTCAAAATCCTTAAGTTTTCTAGAGATGCTGTTGGCATTGTTGCACAGGGAGCATAAGGTGAAGGCTTTACTTGTTTCCTTTCTGCTAAGTTTTGATGACAATAGTGAAACTGATTACAAAAGAATTCATTTCAAATTGTTTGGAAGTGATTTGTATTGCCTTTCAAATATAAGTTAGAAAAGCTGTGCAAAAATAAACGTCACAATTTCTAAATAAACTAATGTTTGGAATTTGGGATCCCGAACCTTCGCATTTAGAATTTACGCATTTTCCCGTATTTCACTTAATCTTAGTTGCTTGGAGGTGTTGCATAAGGAGCATAAGGTGAAGGCTCTACTGGTTTTCTTTCTGCTAAGTTTTGATGACAGTAGTGAAACTAGTTGCAAAGAATTCATTTCAAATCATACTTTTTTGTATATTTTGGAATCATTTGCATTGCATTTCAAAGATAATTGAGAAAAGCTATGAAAAATAAAATCTAGATAAACTAATCTTTGGACCTGGGAATCAATCTAGTCCTGCAAATTCAGTAAAGTTAATAGGCATTGCAAATATAGATCAATCATATCCTGGTAGATTTCCTTTCGTAGCTAGTAGAGGATACTCAACCTCCTTGATCCTGAAAATGGTTCAATCAGGGCTAACTATAAACTAATATCACCCACATAAATAATTTTCTTTGAATTTGATCTGATATCAAAGTTCATAGGCAGGGTTGTTTTCATATTTATGTCTTTGCACAAATCATCTATATATGGGAACCTCAACCACCCAATGAATGAGCCTCCAAAACATTTTTATTCAATAATCCCACAAAAATAGGGAGAGAAAACAACAATACATGTGTAATTCCAAACCAAAAAACCCCAATCAAAATCAAATGCAGTTCTCAGGAAAAGTTGCCAATGTTGGTTTGCCATTCATTGGCTTAATCTATGGTTGGAAGAAGAAGACGAATTAATCTTGGCAGCTAATTTGTAGCCTTCGATCTTTATCACACTAATGTATGGTTGGAAGAGGTACATTAATGGCTCCTCTAATTTTTCATTCCATGTGCTGCTTAATTTAAAGAGAACCAAAAGAAATAACCCGTCAATGTAGTGGTTTGGAACAAATGTCCTCAAGAAAGGTCTTGGATTTTGCTATCGCTTATCAATAAGAAACGTGCTAAAAACAAATAAAGATAACCAAATAAGAGGGACATTTCAATTCAAGCCTAAGCAACTGACCAGCTTTATGATTAACCACATATTCTACATTAGGAAGCACTGAGGCACCAACCACGAATGAAAAATAATTAAGACCAATTTATTGATCCAACCCTACCCACCTGCTGGTTAGGTCTACAACCTTTAAACATTAAAATTAAACAGATAAATGAACCCCTCGGGAGGCAATAACGTAGCGGTTTGGAAGGACGAGCTCGGACCAATTGTAAATCCAGAAGTTAGATGTTCGATTCCTATCGTTGTTGCGCAAATTTCTGATTTACCAACACGCACATTGTGTATCATTCATTGCACACATATTAATCATGATTAATTTGTTTTATTTGAATAAATAATTTTATACATGTCAACCATAATAATAATAATAATAATAATAATGTAACAGTGCTGAACAAAACCTTTATACTTTCTTCCCTTTTCTTTTGTGCTATAATTCACTGGGGCTATAGGCTATGAGTCCATTAATGGTCTAGTGGGTTAAGAATTCACAGAGGGAAGGCCCATGAGGCATTTCCTCTTTTCTTTTCTTTTTTTCCATTTTCTTTACCAAAAAAGGAAATTGCCCCCCATTCATTCGTACCCAAATACCCCTGGTTTGAATATTTACACTAATTCTAAAAACTGGGTTTGCCTCGGAAATTTTATTGTAGCTAGATTGCCGTTGAATTTGTTGGAACTTTTTTTGTGTTCAAAGAGAACTTCTTTTCCATTGTATACACACCTAAGAGCACTTCTAGCGGAAGGCTGTGGCCCGGGCAAGAGGGGGCCCAAACCCTAGGCAGAGGTTCCAGTGCGCAAATGCAACCCAAGCACCTAAGTGGGCTCCACAAGCTTGGGCAGGCCTGAAGGCAAGAACAACCTGAGCTGTTGCCTAAGTTGGATGACGTCAGCAACGAAAAAAATACTAAAAATTACATAATTAAAAAAATATACTTAGTCATATTCTTCACTTCCCACACCAAAATTATATACAAATTCCTCTCCTCATATCTCATGTGAATAGTGGATGCCCTTGAGTTGCCATGGCAATGGGTGAAAACACCACAAGCCTATTGCAATGGTTGGCACTACTCATGTGAATAGTAACAACCATTGCCTTTTGCCATGGTCAAGAGGTGGAAGTGCTCTAACAAAGTCAGAGTCAACTAGCTAAAATGGTTAAGAGCAGTTACCTCTACAACTGAGATTTTGTGTTTGAATTCCCACTTTAACCATATCGCTTATATTAAAATAAATAAATAAAACTAATAAAACAAGAAAAATGTAGCACAACTATCCAATTTATTCTTTACCCCAAAAAAAAGAAGAGAAAATATACTTAACCCACACGTGGATGTGCAAAATCTCATGTGACATGAATAATTATGGGAAGCATAGCAAATCTTTATCAACCGTACAAAATGGGTCTCATATGAATCCATCTTTATGATAGATAAGATTAGTGAACTGTGATTGCCAAATCTAAAAGCATAAATATTGAAAAGACCCTTCATTTGAAAATTGCAAGCGGAGTTGAATTACTTCTTGTTCTTGGTGGTGTTGATGATTTAAAACCCACATTTAATTGCTCCCTCTGTGTTTCGTTCTATAGGAAAAAAAAATTGAATGAAAAGAAAAATATATACTTTATGATGACCAAATAAATGGGTTTTAAGGCAGAGGAAAATTGAATGTTCATAAATTACTCAGAGGCTCATGGCTTCTTGATGGGGTTTGGTTTGCAAGGTAGCAATATTGAATGTTCATAATAGCATAGCAGGCATCACTTTGATATGTTCATGGAGTTTTGATGATCTGAGAAGAGAGAAACAGAGGCCCTCTTTCTTCAAGATTTAGGAGAAATACTTACATGAAACAGAAATAGCAAAATAGTGTTATTCCCGTTTCACACAAGTATTTTTGCAGATTTAGAGGCTAATCTGTAGGTATGCCAGAAAATGCTTTCGCATGCATTTCAATGAGGAGGAGATTGAGAGAATTCAATTCAAGTTTCATCAATAGAGTAACAAAATTTATAGTATTGGATTGTAAAAATCATTATATGATTTGTGTACCTGGCGCAAGTTGCTACATGTCCTACATAGCCAAATTTAAAATTTTCATTAGACCAATATTAATGGTGGCAGGAAACAGGGGGTGATCCTGATAGATATCCATCCACCTCTGAAGAGAAATTTAGATTACTAAATGTGCTCTTTATGAGTTTCTGTTCATCCTTTAATTTTGGATGGGACTACAGCTGCTATAAAAGAAATTGTCAAGTTAATGTGAAGCAACATAGTGTTATACATCTCCAACTTATACTTCACTCTTTCTTTTAAGCTTTAGAACTCGTTTGGGACTACTTTTATAAAAAGCACTCATGTTCATTAATGATTTTATTAGAAAAACACTAAAAATTTTGTTAAAAATCCAAGTACATTATGAAAAAAGCATTTAGAAGCGCCTTTCAAATATATTATTATCTCATGTATGGCACATTTGTATGCTATATTTCAGAGGGGGCAAACCGGTTAAATTAAACCTTAATTATCGGTTTAGTTTGATTTTGACAAAAGTTTTGAAAACCAAATCAAACCGTATATGATTTGGTTTGGTTTGATTTTGAGGTTTTATAAACCAATTTAAACCAAACTTGACCGTTTATGTGTATATTTATTTATTTATATTATATTTTACATGTGTAATACTCTAATTAGGTAAAAACTATATAAGGATATTTGAATTGAACTATATTAGTTATTGAAATTTGAAGTTTTATGGCATGTTGAGTTTTAGTATGGTTTCGTACGTACTCTAGAAAATGATTTATGTATGAAACAAATTGTGAATTTGTTTATTGTAATTAGGGTAACAATGTTGAAAAAATACAAAAAGAAAGAGAATTAGGCTTAGGTCCAACCAAACTCAATCAGGCCGTCTTAAATTAGTTTGGTTTGGTTCGATTTCTTTCATAACTTTTGTCAAAATCAAACAGAATCAAATTGTTATATTGTAATTAATTCAGTCGTAATTTTAAAATAAAACCGATCCAATACAAACCATACCCACCCCTTTATCCCACACTATTATAAATAGTATATCAATAAGACTTTCGGTCCCTGCCTTAAAAGAAGGATAAATAATGAAGGCATTGTCCAATGTATCAGAGAAAACGTTCTCTTTGTCACTTATTTTTGCTCCATATGACATATGATAACCGATTCATTTTTGGCTCTAATCATATGTATGAATTGGATTGGAGCTTATTTAATGTCAGTTTAGACGACACAATTGATGAGGCTGCACGTGAAGTAGTTTAGACGATTTTCTTTGTTTTTCGAAATGATGTACTTTAATTTTTCTTTAGTTTAATAATACAATTTTCTACAAAAATTAATACTGGAATATTTGCATTTTACTTTCTTAGAACCAACTCTTTTCTTATGATTTTAGAGGGATGCTCTTGTCGCATTTGATCACTAGAGAAGTTGTATTTATATTCGACACGTTATTCTCTTCAAATAAACAAAAAATCACAAACTACCTACTTTCTCCCAATATTAACTTCCTTTCTACTTCTTCCACATTTTTCTCCCTCCTTCTAGGTGTAGCTCTCAAATCTCAACCATTTATTACATTTCTGTCTTCATTAATTCACTTGATAACAATAAAAGCAATCCAGTACTAGCATTTATAAAGAAATACAAAAATTAATGCAATGCTCATCAAAAAATTTATTAAACTTTTTTTTTTTGGGAATTAAAAGCGATAGTAATTTTATTGATAATACAGAGAAAAGTACAAAGTTGATACGGTCAATCAAAGCAATAGTAATTTTTTGACTAAACTTTTTATTAAACTTTAAATAATTCATTTTGGGATTTAATTTGAATAACATAAATCACTGCAAATCTTTTGTCATTTCCATTCTGTATGTCACTCATCTGCTTTTGGATTTGTCTGAGGTAGGACGCCAAAGGCCACGGTCAATCAAAGTTATATACTTTATTTTTATTATTTTCATATAATTAACTCCTGGATATATAATTTGTAAGGTTTTGTTTTCTGATGATTATGTTTTTCTTTAGGGCTTGTATTATGGACGGTAGCTCCTAGTAGATTGTCCAAGGGAGACTTTGGAAGAAACCAAAGGAGAGAGAAATTTTTTAAAAGAAGTCAAAATGGACAAAATTGCCCTTATTTATTTTTGGATTTTTAAGGAATCTTTACATTTGCATGTTTTTGGTTTGAAAGTTGAGAAGTTTTTCTGTTTTCTTTCTTTGGAAAAGCTTTGGCTTTTTCCAAAAGTGAAAATTTTTGTGCGACTAAAACCTAAATTTACTATTGTCCAATCGGTTTGTTTAACTACTAGTTATTGGTGTCATTTCTCTTCATATTATTTCGAAGAACTTCCAATTTCATATCCCATTCCATAAGTTCAACAAACCATGACATTATAGTCCAATTTAATTAAATGTCGAGCCACCAAACGAGGACTAAGTAGAGTCAAAGTTGATTAGTACTTAGAGCATCCACAATGGACTCCCTAAACCATCTCCTTAGACAAATTTTAGGGAGGAATGATAAAAATGCAACTCCAATCACGCTCCCTATCCACCTCCTAAAATATGGAGTCCTCTAGGAGCTTCTAAATCTGAGGAGAGAGAAAGGACTCCTAGTGGCTCCCTATAATTTAATGCTGCTTTATTTAATGAGTATTTCAAACCTTTATTTAATGCTAACCATTTTTTATTTTATTTTTTAATAGAGATGGACCAATCAAAAAAGAGTTATAGCATTTATGACTCTCCAAATTAGGGAGTATGGTTGAAGTTGATTTTTTAGAGAGCTCCTAAAATAGCTTTCTTATATTCTTAGCCAAATTTTAGCTAAGAAATAGAGAGCGTCATTGTGGATGCTCTTAGAGCATCCACAATGTACTCCCTAAACCATCTCCTTAGACAAATTTTAGGGAGAAATCGTAAAAATACAACTCCAATCACGCTCCCTATCCACCTCCTAAAATAGGGAGTCCTCTAGGAGCTCCTAAATCTGAGGAGAGATAAAGGACTCCTAGTGGCTCCCAATAATTTAATGTTGCTTTATTTAATGAGTATTTCAAACCTTTATTTAATGCTAACTATTTTTTATTTTATTTTTTAATAGAGATGGACCAATCAAAAAAGAGTTATAGCATTTATGACTCTCCAAATTAGGAGTATAGTTGAAATTGAAAGTTTTTAGAGAGCTCTTAAAATAGCTTTTTTTATATATTTTTAGCCAAATTTTAGCTAAGAAATAAAGAGCATCATTGTGGATGCTCTTCGACACTAATAGCTAATAAACTAAAAAGGGTGAGGAAGCGAGAAGGGATATTGGTGTTACCTTTCAACTCTTCAATTTCGGCCAGATTTTCAGGATCGAAGCATGACACATTATTTTATTTTATTTGGCTGCAAGATATATGCATTTATTCATATGCGATTTTGAAGGGTCAAAGGCCACTTGGTGATGTGTAATGGATGGTTGGTAGTGATCCATCCCACAAGAAAGCTGTAATAGTTTCAAAAAATACACTTGAAAATTCCTTCGATGATGGAACTTATAATTATGATTAAGAAACTTGTTTGATTATGCCATGGAAAAACTATTGGGCATGCATGTCATGTGATCTCTCTCATCAAGTTGAGCTATAAATGTGAAGTCAATGAGACCTTCAAAACTGAAATGTGATGGGTGTGATTGTGAAGTCTTAAATATATCCCACACAGGTCCAACATTGACTATTTCTATTATTTGGCCTCAAAAAACCACACATATAATTAAACTACTACAACTTGCCAAACTCTTTTGTAGGAGTAAAATTTATATGTCATGGGAATAAATGCATGATAAAATTTTGTTAAATTTTAAATGTGATATTTTATATTTTTCAATAAATTTCACATGGTGAAGTGTGATTAGATGAGAATAGTAAAATACTGATATTCCCGTTACATGCAAGTTCTTGCATCCTTAATTCATAGGCTACAGTAGAAGGAAGCTTCTGTTTGGCCCTTTCTTGTGAGTTGTGATACCACAAAACGTTTGTTTTAGAAATAGTATAAAAGCATGAACATTAAGCTTAGTGACCACTTTTCCACAGCATGTGACTAATTTTGCACAAGAAAATACGTATGGTTTATGAATGATTTTACGAAATTTCTACCAAAAGAGGGAATGAATTGTGAAGTTTTCGGTACTTTAAAAACTTATTGTTCAAAAAAATATATGGGTTGGAAGGCATTTTTCATAATATTATCATTATTAAATATATTATAACTTATAAGAGACTAGCGTCCATTATACATATGGCATGGAATACTAGTCGAACATTTTCCTTTCTTCGTGTGAGTGAAAAGAACACTCCAGCTTAGGACATTGATTTTGATGTTACATTGGATCTTTTAGGGTTCGTTTCAAGGAAAGCAAAGAGGACTGAAATTCCATTGCAAGATCCAGAGTTCTGAATACATTATACTAAGTATTTCACTATTTCTCTACAAATAAGTATTTTTCTTTTAATGTTATTTTTTTTTATACTCCCCAAGTTCTGACTACATTATACTAGTTGGGTTATATACTACATAAACTTCCTTTAATTTTTTTTATCAAAAGGAAAAAAAATATTGAGAGAAGTTACCCTTATTTTGGTCCCATTAATTTTATTTATATATTGATCTTTCCCAAAGGTAAACTTCTTTATTTATTTGTTGTCAAAGAGATTTATTTATTTATTTTATTCCAAATATTCATAATCATATATGATGTAAATGGCAGATATAAATACATACTTATCCATGAATGCCTTAAAATAAAATAAAAAAGAAGCAGGTAAAGTGAGCCGCACTTCCTTGCACCCAAATTCGAATCTTCTTCTTTGTAAACTAAAGTAATTTAGACTATCGATTTAAAAAAAGAAAAAAGAAAAGAAAAGAGAAGAACTAGAATAAAGAAGACACACAGCACAACCTAATTTTGGCCTTTGGTAGCTTTCATTTAAGTCACTACTTAATACTCCCATTAACTGATGCAGCTTACGATTTATTACAAGACCAAAAGGCCAGTTCTTAAAAAGAATTATTTCCTTATTGAATACTGAATGTTCTGTGAGAAGCATGTAAATCCTTTTGTAGAAGATAAGGTCTTGCTCCTGCCATAGAGTAGTTATACTTACAACTACCCAACATTTGCATATCACACCTCTTATATATGTGTATGCTGAATTCATAGTCAGGTAGTTAAGAGCATTTAGCTTGTTGGATTCACTACAAATTTTACTTTAATAATACATACGAATCGTCTAGTCTATTTTAAGTCTTCATTTAAATATCAGCCTTATAAAAATTAGACAAATTAAAACCAATAAGACACCTAGTTGTGTTTAACAAAAATAGATAAACACGGTGTTTTAAAAAAACTCTAAAATGATAATCATTTAATTGAGTGGTTAAATGATAATCTCCCATTCAAGTGATTTTTCGCAGAGATGGTCTTTAAGGTAATACCTAAACAGTAGATGGTTGGATCATTGAAATGAAATATGAGGATCCAACTTATCTCTTTTTTAAGTCTTCATTTATAGATCATCCTTGAAAAAAATTGATAAATCATAAATCATTAAGATATTTAGTTGCGATGAAATAAATAGACAAACACAGTTTCTTTCACAGGCTCTCTCTTCTTCTCTCTTTCTCGTCTCCCTCCTCACCAATAAAGATCCGGCCACTCTAGAAGTTGAAGAGAGAGAGAGAGGGCAACGCTGGCTGTGGTAGACTCGCGGACGTTGATGTGTCGGTCGTAGGGCTGTGCCGGATATTTGAGTCATTTTGACTTCTTCTTTTTTTTAATATATTTTTGTGTTCAAAAAAATTGTTGGGTATTCTAGAGATATACCATGCATAAATAAGGCAACCTATTTTAAGCATTTAAGAAAATGTTGTAAATAGCTAGTATAGGCCAGGGTACAACTCAGTTGGTTGAGTTCTTCCACTTTTGTTTTGGGTAAACATTTAGGCATCTAATAAATATTTGCATAAACTCCCTCCTCCAATCACTTGTACTAAAAAAAATTGTAAATAAAAGTCATAACAGATTCATCAAATTTTTCATGTAAATGGAGGTTAGTATATATCGGCATAATTAAGGTCACGTTTATATTTTTTTTAAAGGTAGGACTAACTGCCAAGCGGCATTGTTATCAATATCTTATTGAGAATCTAAGGAGTTTGTGACTATATTTATTTTTCAGAAATACCTTTGTGAACCAAGCCCAAGTGCAAGGAGGATGATTGAGGGTTCACAGAATCACTGTTCAGGTGCCATAAACAGTCTTGAAAAGGACATGCTAGTTCTTTCAATTCAATTATTTACTTTCATTTGTCTTTTCATTTGGCTTTCTCACCCGAAGGATATTGATGTATGAAGAAAATAACCATTGGGAAAATAATCTACCTACGTTAAACGACCCTTTTAATGAACGATATACATATTTTTTCAAATGGTGATAGTCTAAGCAACGTTAATTTACGAAGTAGAGAATTCGAACATTGGTGTAAGATTGCAGACACAATATGTGTCAAAATAGCTTATAACACTTAGGAGTGTTTTTGGAAGGGCAAAAAATGCTCTGATAACTAAAAGCGCTTTTGACAGCGTTTGACAGAAAAGTTTATAAGCGCTTCATGGAGAAGACCTACTATGTGCTTCTTTAGAAGCACTCCCCAGTGCTTTTCCACGAAACATTTTAATTTTTTATGAAAATTCTAAATTTTTATAATAAAAGCACTTTTGTTAGAAGCACTTATGAGCAGAAGTACTTCCTAGAGAAGTAGTCCCAAACGAGCCCTAAGTCATTATGTGCTTTTTACCCTATTAATTTATATTCTACTATTTTAACAAGTTTGAATTTATAAAGATATATAATTCAAGTATTCAAAGAAACTTTTTGACTTGTGGTTACACTGGGGACCAGCTTAATGGTAAAAAAGTTGCTATGTCTCTGTTTATACCTGATGAGAATGGGATTCATTCTTACTAGTTCTTTTGCCTCTAGTGGTAGGGTGTAGTGAGTAATCTTGGTGGGTGGGGAAAGTAGATTAATGAGAACAGAAGCTCTCACTTACATGAAGCTTTCCAGAGATGTACAGTAAAGCTCGTACCTACTGTCAATTGCAAAAGTGTTCAAATCCGTTGTTGTTGCAATTAATTATGGGCTCACGCAAAATCATCTATCTTTGATCAAAACGTGAGCTTGACTTATAAAACAATACAAAATAAAATAAAATAAAATAAAACATCACCTACTTCCTCCTCATGCTTATCTATGAACAAGTTGTTTCAACTTTCATGCTCATCTACGACTCAACTTTGAGACAAAAAAGCTCATAAATAATATGTGACGTTGAAGTTGAAGCAAGTTATGTTTTAATTTCACCAAATATAATATCCAACACCACATAGGAATTGAATTCGAAGCTTCATGTGAAAGAAAATTTCGATTTCGATTTCGTATACTTTGTATAACTTGAGGCCAAATTAAAATTTCACAAATATTTTTTTATTTTCTTCTCTTTGTTTCCAACTGTTTTATTTAATTTTTTTCAAACAAAAATCAACACAGTGATATGTTTTTCTTATTTATTGTACATGACCCTTTTTTTTATGTATATATTGTCCCTCTGTGCAAGCAACTTCCAGTCAAACATAAATACAATGAGATAATATGATTTAGATGGGACACCTCAATGCACCCCACTTATTCATTGCATCCAAATTGAGTAATTGACCATGCTAAGCCCAATTAAACTCAGCAAATGACATTGACACCTCCCCTTTCTCCATAATCATTGAAAAAATTTAAAAGAAGTATATGTTTGGTTTATTTATTTATTTATACAAGTGATATTCTAAGTTAATCTAATCTAAACTATGGGAGGGGGATTCGAACTTAGGTAAGCTCTAAACCAACATGGCTAAGTTCATGTCTGCACAAGAAGTATATGTTTGAATATTTAATTAGTATATATATCTTAATTTGAGATTAGGGTTGTTTGGGTCACGGACAATGATTTAGATGCCCTCTACTGTAGGGTACTCCTGACTTTAGAAACTCTAATATGTCTATTGCTAAGCTTGGACACTCAGCTAACTTAAAAAGGAAAAACCCTATTTAATCAGTTTCCTTTCTCTTTCGAAAATCAATGAAGGAAAGCTTAGAGACACGGGAACACTGTGTAAAATTTATTAGTACTAACAGATTTGATAACAACATAATTTCTCTGAAAGGCATTGTTGGCCAACGAAAGGACATACCTGACAATGCATATCTAGCTAGCTAATTGCAGGACTTTCAATTTAGACAATCTAATGTAATTTTACCTTCTTTTTTTTTTACTATTTTACGAAAGAAGAAAAAAAGGAACAAATTAAGGCATGCTAACTCAGCACGTAAATTATGGGAGTTTTTATTTTTATTTTTGCAGGTGTCAATAATATGATAATGAAAATGCTGGAAAAACACAGGGTCAATGCATGGCTTGTCATTTAATTTTCTGTATCCTGCAATGTAATTTCTGGATGTGAAGAATTAATGGACTGGTGTTTTTTAGTGTTTAATTAAATTTGAGGGTGCTGGTAGGATATAATTTTAAATTAGGGTTTAGCTGTTACACTACAATTTTCCAAGGAATCCATTTAAGTCTTTGGTGTGTACGTTGCTTGTGTTTTTTTTAAAAAAAAATTGCAAGCTAGATGGGGTTTCAGAGAGTTCTTGAATTATTTTAATACTGGAGGCGGGCAGGGTTTAGCTTTAAAGCCGTTGGGTTTTTCCTGTGCTGTATTTTGATATTAAACACCGACTAGCCTAAGCAATGAATGAAGGCAATGCCTTCCCCTGCACTTTGTAATTGCAATATTTACTGCAAATTTCCATTTCCTGCATTCTTATTGGGATCTTTTCCAACAATTAATACATTTCCTGGCCTCAATTTACACTCTTCTTCTACCCAAAACTTGAATTCAATTCAATTCATCAATTCAATTCCTATCACTCTCTCTCTCTCTCTTTCTCTCTCTCTCTCATCCTACACCCTCCACCTCTCCCCCATAATTAAATTAAGCATTAAAGAAAATCCATCTTCCTCTCCCTTCTCTTTGTATATATAATGGTGTTTTGAGGTCCTTACCACCTCACCATGACCATGTTTTTGTTGCCTCATCTTTTCATGGTTTGAGGCCCTAACCCTTTTTTCTTCTCTCTTCAAATCCCACAATCCAATTAGATTCAGAGCCCCCTCCAGCCTCCTCTCTTAGCCACAACTCCCTCAACCCTAAGGTATAATTTTATGTAAACACACCCCTTTTTTTCATTTAAATTTTAGTCCCTATTCAATTTCATGTTATATTTGTTGCTAATTCAACATGTTTTAACTTTGTTGGTGTTTGTTTTCATTAGAGAGCCGGAAATTTTTCTTCAAGCCAAAAGCCATGAGTAGGAGGAATGGAAGTGGTCCAAAGCTTGATCTGAAGCTGAACCTGTCACCACCAAGGGCAAGTAATAATAATCCACTGGTGCAGTCACCGAGAAGATCAGCTACTGTTTCACCAACATCACCACCAAGCTCATGTGTTTCCTCTGAGCTCAATCAGGAAGACAATTTCAGATACTCAAACAGCCCTGAGGCCGAGGCCACTTCCATGGTGCTTGTGGGTTGCCCAAGGTGCCTCATGTATGTGATGCTTTCAGAAGATGACCCAAAATGCCCCAAATGCAAGAGCACTGTTTTGCTTGACTTTGTTCATGACAACAACTACAACAACAACCCAACAACAACCATGAAGACAAGGAGGAGCTAAAAGAGCTATAAAAAAAAAAGAAGCTAAAAGGAGCTCAGGGCTAGAGTAGTTTATCCCCTTTTTTTTGGGTTTCTGCAATTTTTACTAGGACTTAGTGTTAGGCTCTTTCTATTTTCAACCCTTTTCTTCCTTTATGGGGGTAGCGCTATTGGCGCTCCATTTTTCAGCTGCATTTCCACTATTTGGGTGGAAAAAGATTTGATTCAAACAGGGCTTAATTCAACTTGAGTTGGGTTGGGCCTTGATTTGTTCAGCTTCACCAGACACGCAATCAACGGAACTTTGATAGCGTGTTTGGGAAAAAAGTGGAGCGCGCATAACACTACCTATTTGTTTCTGTTTTTTCATTTTTCACCTCGCTAATCATAGAAATTAGGTTATGGACGATGGGCAAGCGGGCATGCAACATGGGGCTTGGTAGGGTTGGCTGTGTTTGTTTTTCTAGCTATGTGTTTGTTTCTGCTTTTGTTAACCCTTTAGCAGAGGACAATGTAAACCGGTTTTAACTGTAACTGCCGAAATTTTCATATGAAAAAAAATGTTAGGTCATATTTTGTCTTTACGTTTTCCCTTTTTGGTGATTGACTTTTATTTGTTGTTACTATACCCACTCACAGCTTGCTACATCAGAGATTGCCAGGTAGTTGCATTGAGTTTTATCTGACGCATAAAATAAAAAGATGGATAAAAACCTCAGAGTATAGTTTCTGTTTTTCTTTTTTCTTGTTGAAAAAGTGCATCTTGTTTGAAACTTGAAAGCAAAAATTCTGCTTAAGAGCTTCAGAGACTAGGTTTTCAGGTAAAATGGTACCACCTTTGGGGTCCCACTAGGTCCATATATACTTTGCTGAACTTTTGTTTAAATTACATGGGCAATTTCAATATGGAACCTTAACCCAAACATATGACATGAGTCTTGTCAAACCAAATAAGAAAATCTTCACAATAGTGGTAGAGTACTTGTCTCCGCATCCGACGAATTCGACTCTCGGTTTTCTCTTTCCAAACCAAATATAAAGTGCAAATATCAAAACTACCATACAAAAGTAAGCATCCAAACCATAATTTGTTAGTTGGTTAATTTCTAATTGTCTTCCTCACCATGACTTGGGTAACTGACAAGAATGTGTGTGTGGCTCATTTGTCCATATTAGGTGCTGCAGCATCTATAACACTTTGACTATTTTTACCAAATAATTCATCTGTTTTCTAACAGATTCTTATATATAATGGTCAAAATGAATTTATTTAGGATTACATAAAGGATAATTATGTAAATTAAATTGTGGGATGGTTTGGGTAGTTCGAGCATTGAAAAAAGAAGAAGACTATATTATTAGATTGACAGACCATTAAAAACACATAAATGCAAGAGTAATTGAGACAGTTGAGCATAAAGAGGGGTATTACGTCAGATAATAAATACAAATTTAATTCCACCTATTCACTCCCTTCTATTTTCTTCTTTTTTTTAATTATATATTTTCTCAAAATATTAAAATTTTCTTGTTTTCCATTGTTTCTGTTTTGGTAAGTTGTTGTTCTCTTGTCTTGTCCCTATCCTTCTTTTTAACTTCCTTTTCTTCTTCCATACGTTCCATTAACTTTTTGGTATAAGACCCTCTTAACTCATAGTCTCATGCTGATGCACTAACATTTCACTGGTTTAAAATTTAGCATTTATGGTATATGAAATACAAATAGTCGATACAGTTACAGCATGACATGTTGTGTTGTCATATTATGAATTTGAAAAAAGCTTATCCGAAGTCTTAGAGTTACAACCCTTTTAATTTGGTGTTCTGCTCGATCGTCGATCATGTAGCAGAACACAAACCATCTAAATTTGATGCAGACCAGCAGTCGGCTATGATCTCCTATTGATAAAATGTCTCAAACGAGAAAAGGGTGTGGCACCAAAACATGAAAGAAAGGGTCCACAGACCACAACACATGAGGTAGAGCTTAATTAAATTAATGACATACCTAAGCATCATTTATATTGGTATACAATCAATCAATCAGTCTCACAGCAGACAAGACTAAAAGAGCACGGTTCCTTCATTTAGCCTTCTTTTTAGACCTTGAAGCCTAACATGGGCACTTCAATTCAAACTTTGTAATTTGTCAAAGTCACACCAAGAAAAGAATGTATGTTTTTTTTTTTTTTGGGCTCTGTTTTATGATTTATTCAAGGAAATAAAATAGTTAATTTGCACAGCTTCGTGTATGGGAAAAATTAAACAGTATATAGAAATTGATTTCTGTAGGCCATTGCCTGAGTTGGCATCATCAGCATCTAGAATAGCTACAGAGGCAGGGCTGGCTGCGGGAGGACATAATTTTGTATGGTAAGCATCAACCATGAATGCAATTTAATTTTGGGGCCAAATCATGAAGCACAAGGCTGCCACTGTAGCCGTATCAATAGAAACTGTGAAGTAAAATTAGAAAGAGTCCTGTAAGTGTGTAGGCAAGAACTTGAACGCATCCACAGGACGATCGATGTACGAAGCAACAAGGAAAGGTCAAAATTGTTTTCAATTTGCTGATGCTAGGATGCTCAAAGCTTTCTGCAGACAGTACACAAGGAAAGGAACAGAGAGTAGCTGGTATTTTTACCTATTAATATTTGTACCCTTATTATCCATATTAATAATTCAGGTATTTGCTTTCAAAAATGTGTAATGTTTTCTAATATATCATCATCATAAAGTCATTCTATAATAAGGGCCTTAAATGAGGTCATATCTCTTAATCGCTTGATCAAACTAACCAATTTAATTCGACGATTAAAAAATAGGGTCTCATCCCTCACTATAAAATTCTTGCTATCATCATACATCCAAATTTTTGTTGAGCCAATTTGACCCAATGAGTTCGAAAATAATTTGGACCATCGTCAAGGTCTGAAGAACAAGCTTAGTTCCTCAAGGCCTAGTCAACCCAAACCCTGCCAAGCCCATTGTGAAGACACCTGAGGCAGTGTGCATGATCAACGTTCAAAGCAAACACCAATAAACCATAGACAATGTTTGAGGAAGAAAAGCGAGTTCTTAATTTAGATATTTAGTTATATATCCATTTTTAGTATTAGTGATATAGATAAATTTTACATCATTTAAATTTTATAAACAAATCCAAAAAAAAACTCAAAAAAAAGACAGCTATCCTGTTGAATTTAATTTTTATTATTAATTTTTTTATTGAATTACTTTGATACCATGTTGAGTGTTTTGAGTTTTTTATAAGGTTTTAGGGTTGGACTTATTTTAAGCAATCGATGGTAATTTTATAATTTATAGGAAGTTCGAAACCCATTTGTTATGTTGTAAATAGGCTTTAGGTGTGTTTCTAAAGTCCATTTCATGAAGGTTTTTTTAATTTATAATTTGGGTTCATATATTAGGTATAATAGTGAATCCCTCTTTATAATTTGTGAGAACATATAATATATATATATAATAATTATTCATACTACATATTAATTATTTATTAATATGAAATTTTCTTATTTAAATATTTATTGTGAATATTTATATGTTATTAAATCTTAAGACTAGTATGAGATTATCCCTTTAGTTGAAAGATGACATCATTCTTGTTATCCATGTGTAGAGACTTAGAATTGGTTTTAATCAAATCATCATTGCCATGCCACCTTGTATGCTAGTAACAAGTGATGTTGTGATATCATTTGCCAAAGGTGGATGACTCAAATTATTCCTTTATCTTTTTATCTTATCTTTTGGAGGTGGTGTTGTGATATCATTGGCTAAAGGGGGATGAGTTATATTATTCTCTTACTTTTCTATCTTATCTTTTGGTGGTTTAAAATATTGTATATATAAATATTATTTGGGTGCATCCATAGCCTCTCCTATAAGTATCATGCTTCCATACTTCAATCATTCATTCTAATCCTTTAAGATAGATTTCTACCATGAAGTAGTGTGTGTGTGTGTGTGTGTGTGAGAGAGAGAGAGAGAGAGAGAGAGAGATAAGGAAGAAAAAGAAACAAGATGAAAAGTGTGTGTGTGTGTGTGTGTGTGTGTTGTCTTGCAATATTTCATACTTATCATAGTGAGTGGTTATGTAATATGTTCTAAAAGTTCTTATTTTGTGATAAATGTGAAAATCATAGGTTTATTCTATTTACAAACCTCTCTCTATTTTCAAGTCATGCATGTCTAATATGTACAACATTTCACACAATATATATTATTTGGAGTTTTTGTGAAGTATGTATTATTTATGGAACATGAGAACTTCAGTGACGGGGTATCCGAAAGATAAATGTACCATGCGGGGACATAGGGTAGTGAGACCAATAGGGGTCACGTACTGGTTACAATTTGTGAAGGATAACCAAGATATGAAATAATGATGTGATATGATTTGGATTATGTATCTTTTATTATATTTTTATAGAGTGTGTAAAATGACATCGCTTGACTGACATATTACATAATATACTTATTGAGCGGTGGTTTGCTCATTCCTTACCTATTTTGTTTTTCAGATCAATTAGTGGGTAAGACAAAGCCGAAACCAGAGAAGTTGGATTAGTTTATAGTGATAAACTTTTATTTATATATTGTACACTTGTAAGATTATTATAATTTTTATTTATTTATAAATATAATGGTTGTAGGGGCTTTTTCGTTCCGACAACTACTGATGGGCCTGGACTGTTGTAAAAAGCCAAATGTATGAATTGCCCATTGAGTCTAAGTTCGCTGATCAGACCCTAAGAGTGTTTCGAAAGGGTAGCTGAGCCTCAGGAAACACCTTGGTCTTCTTCACCAATGAAACCAACAGTCGCTTACAGATAAATTCTTGGCTTGACATGAGAGGCTTGTGGCATGGGAGCTGAGCATTTATGAGTTTAGAATGAGAGAGAAAGAGTTGTGATTTCCTATAAGAAACAGAGGTTTAAAGCAATGGGGAAAGGATTTTAATGGGATTCATTGGAGAGAGAGAGAGAGAGAGAGAGAGAGAGAGAGAGAGAGAGAGAGAGAGACGAGAAGTGGGTGGTTTGAGCAATTTTCCTGCAGCCTGACAAAGCTTTGTCGGACTGAATGGCGTGCAGAGGAGAAAATGGGAGAAGATAGAGAATGAGGCTCGAAATTGCAGAGTTTTAAGGGATGAAAGATGAAGCTTGCTCTCTGGATGTGGGTTGCTTGCCCTTTTTTTTTGAGTTGTTTTACTGGGTAGAAGGTGTCTCCCTTTTATAGGCGATGGAAGCTCTTTTTTCCTAAGAAAACCCTAGTTAGTTCTCTCCAATTTTGCTAAGTTTTCTCCTCAATTTCTCTCATCTTCCTTCAATTCAACCTCTTTTGTGAAGCCTTCCTCTATCCAAACACACAAAGACAAGATTTTTTGGGAGCTTTAAGGCCTTCCTGCAGCTGCTTCAGTGTTAAACTCCTATTTTTGGGTACTACCTCACTTTCTTTCCTCCCTTATTTCATGGCAAGAGCTGGTAGGAGAAATGAGTGGGTAATGATGCTGGTCTAAAGGGTGTTTTACTCAAGTATATCCTTTGGTTTTTTGGATGGCTTGTGTTGGGATTTGTCTTTGGTCATGTGCTGGAGATTCTCAGCATCCTGTATACATAGGCAACCTTTGGCTTTTGTCGTTGGGTTGGTCTCCAGTTATGTGCTGGAGACTTTTAGATATTTTATAGTTCATTTGGGCCATTCTAAGGTGATGGGTTAACCTATTAAAGGAATGAGCTAATTTCCTAAAGTATTAGGCTATTTTCTCTCATTTATGCTTGCCCGCATATTTGGGCTCAAGAAATGGGCTTGAGTTTTGGGGCTTCCAAACAGCTCAAAACTTCCATTTCTCGACTCATCTATAGGTCTCATGAAAACTCAGTAACCATCCATACCACAACCCACTCAGAAGCCCCAGGTATTCGCGTGGCTTGAGTCTACTTACGCTTGTAGTGTGGCTTGTTGCTTATTTGCTTGGAGTGACAAGTGTGCAAGCATATATGACGAACTCTTGTGTACCAAAGTTGGGTTTCTTCCCAAGTTAGGTGTGTATTGGGCTATAAATATATTTGGGCCCAGCCTTGATTTTTTGGGCCTCAACAATGGTAATGTATTTTAACCAATTTTTCAGTCTTTTTATTTATTTCTTTCAATTCACTCATCTTGATTCTAGAATATTCTTTATTTCTAAAACGAGGCATGACATAATTCCTGTAACAACAGACAATATCTTAACCAAAATTACATGTTCAAAACTTCTAGAGCTATTGCTTTTGAGGTTCAAGATACCAAGGGTAGGGTAGGTTGCAAGTACAAGCAAACAAAAATAACTTCGAAATTGGATAAGGAGTAAGGTTGGAATCAAGGTTTTTCTAACTCCTCTCCAAATTTTAACTTTGGAGCTCAAGAGCTTATTTAGAAAGCGTATTGGAGATTCATTACTCATATTAGCTCCTAATCATTATAACTATCTCCTAACTAAGGGACATGGTTGGTTGTAGTCGAAATTTTATAAAGAGCTCATACCATAATTTTATAGTTTTTTGAACTAAAACTTAACTTTAAAATAGATATATAATTAGAGATACTCGTAAAGTTTTTAACTTTTAATCTTCGAACCATCGTAGGCTCTACCCTCCATCACCCTATTAAAAACAACATAACAAAATATAAGTTAGAAATTTTATATATATTATCCCACATCTCCAATTGATAGTGAACTTATTATATTGAGAAACTCGTTAAATTAAAGTTGGGCGAGTCGAGATAACATGTTTAGAGATCAAATTTAAGTTCAGGTTGAACCTCCAACCTATCTAACCCACCTAACATATTATAATTGGATCTAAAATAAAGCACAAATCAATCAAAACAAAAACATTTGTATTAATTCATCTATAAATATAAATCCCAAACTTAAAAAAAAAAAAATTTATTTCATTATCTAGGAAACTTTCAAAATTCCAATAAAATATTATTCCTTTCTTCTTCCCCATTGGGTCACCACCTTCTTGATCCAATAGTTTCTATGGGCCAATAAAGCTAATCGGTCCAAAGTCACTGTTGTGACCCAAAATCACAACCCAACAGGCTCAACCATGAAAACCCAAAACACAAATGAGCACCAATTGGCAATTGCAGTCTCTGTCCATTGAAGATAAGTTAAAAATGAAAACAGTCCAACTTTATTCCAAAAAATCCTAACCCATCTTTCATAACCTATCAAAATCCCTTTTGCCCTCAGTTTTTTCTTCTTTATTCCCACTTTGCCTTCGTCGCCCTACTTTCTCCAGATTCTCAATTCTTCACTCTCTGAAGGTCTGACCGCTCCACCATCCCGACATATCTTCTTGCTTACATTAGATCTCGGCACAGCAGCCTGAGAAACACCCCCAGTTGATCATCTATGACGCTAGGTTCAGGAGGATCGGGTGTCGTGGGTGAGTCTTTCATTACCCATGTCCTCGTTTGATCAAATTTTTCTTTGATCTTGTTGTTTTCATGCAGTCTTCAAATGGGTTTTTATTGATTTTGTGGTTTATGAGTTTTTTTTATATATGATATCACATGTTGGTAGGTAAGTCTGGCCTTTAGTTGAATAAATTATTGCTTTTCAAGCTGGTATTTTGTATTTTTTTTCCTGTTCATAACTTGTGTTATTGGAATCAAATTGAGCTCATTTCTGATAAAATTTTTACTTGCATAGTATTACAAGTTGGAAATGTAAGATTACATTTTTGGTTGTCTCTGTACGGAGTGCATTTATGGGGGAATAAGTCAAAGATTGTTTTTTCTTTTCTTCCAGTGATTTGTGTTTCATTACATAAATACCTTCCTGAGCCTTATTCGATGATGGTTCCTGTTTGTTCTTTCTCTTCATTGTTTATTAACCAATGTATGTTTAATTAGAACTTTTTTTTTCTTCTACTGATTCTCCATTGAACGGCGTACTAAAGAGACTGTTTCAAATCTGCCAACCAAGCATGATTTGGTCTGTCTACATGCAAGTTTCTGGTTATGTTTGTGTGTATTCAGAGAACTGTGAATAAAAGAAATATATAATTCAGAACTATTGGGGGTTGTTGCTTATTTTGTCTGCAAGATTCTATTTATGTTCCCTCATATTGTCAAGCATGCACGCATGAATTTCCTTGCAGTCCCACGAAACTTCAGATTGCTGGAGGAACTTGAACGTGGAGAGAAAGGTATTGGGGATGGCACTGTCAGCTATGGAATGGATGACGGAGATGACATCTACATGCGTTCTTGGACTGGTACCATCATTGGTCCCCACAATGTAAATTTCTCTTTTTTTTAGATTATGTCATGTTCTCGTTTAAGATTTGTTTTGTCAGATTACTTGTTTCATGCTATCTTATCAGGAAAAAATATGTGTTGCATTTGTGGTCTCTCCCGAATTTTTCGATCACTCTATTTAAACTTTCTGGAATTAGTCCATGCTTAGACCCTAAGGGCTTGTTTGATAGGGAGGAGTAGACTAGACTAGCTAAATGTCTACATTTCGTATGCATCTAAGGCATAATATGGATATGTTGTTTAACTTGGAGGAAGAATGGGGACTATGTATAAGAGGTTGATGACTAGAACTTATCCCCATGAAAATGGTGGGATTTTGAGTGATAAGTTTTAGTCATCACCCTTCTATGAATATTTCTCCCTCATCCTCTAAGTTAGACAACAATATTCATATTATGCCTTGATTGCACATGAAATATAGCCACTTTTAGTCTAATCCTCCCTAACAAACAATGCCTAAAAGGACTAAAGGTTGACATTGTGGAAAGCTTACTAGATCCTACCAAATAATTTGATCAGCATCGGCTGAGCTAACTAATATTTGCTCATCCTTAAGCAAATTCTAAGTACGAATTATATTGTCTTACCTTTACTTTTGATATTTATGACGTACTGGGTTTTAAGAAGTGATGTAAGACCTGCTTAAAAACTTATGGTACTTGTTCAGTCTGTCTTTATAATTATCTACTTTGAAAAGGAAGGGAAACTGTATGGGAGTCGGGGTCGGAGGTTCTTCAAATCTCTTGAATAAAAGGAAGAAGCTTTAGTTTTCCAACCTTTCAAACATACCCTATAATCTTTTGGTGGTCAATTCTTTCTTTATTCCTCCTCAAAGAATCTGTTTGGGATTAATTGATTCTTGTCTCCTGCTTGTTACTATAGCATTGTTCAGGCAATGTTTTCTTATCAAGTGTTATTAAGCTTACGGAAGTAATGAAAATGTTATATGCTTCTTGCGTATATTTTTTGTATAATGCAATAATGTTCTAATTTTTATTGTGTCCAGACCGTACATGAAGGACGAATCTATCAGTTGAAGCTGTTCTGTGATAAAGATTACCCTGAGAAGCCACCAAGTGTTCGTTTTCATTCACGGATTAACATGACTTGTGTTAACCATGAAACTGGAGTGGTATGATTATAATTTCATTAGATGATTTTTAATGCAGTTGTTTTGTAGTATGCATTTTTTTTCCCTCGCTGCAGTTAGTGTTTGCACTTAGCATTATTCAGACCCATTTCTGGTGGTCTAACAACCTCCCCCTTTTCATAAACAGAAGAGGAGAGAGAGGCGTTAGGTGTAGGGAGCATTTTTGCTCATCATTGAACCCAATTTGTACGCCACCCTTCTCAAATTTTTGACATATGTCCATGCTTGTAACCATATTTAACCCCTTTTAAGTATAACATTTATTTATATATAAAAAAACACTCTCTCCCCTTCTCTTCACCCTTCCTGACCCACCCGCACCAGCCACCTCCTCCACCTCGTTCAACCTCAACCACGCACCCCACCACAACCACCACCAACACCGACAAGACCCACGAAAAAGGCACATTCAATTGTCTGATTTTCTTCAATTCTTGCTACCTATATCCAATCAGCCACTCAAAATACGAACCAACCCTCTAGCTCTCCCTGCCCGACCTACCCCCAAAAATCAAACTAGACAAATTAGCCATAACCGACATTCAGAATCCACAATTCCCACCCAAAATAAAACACATCCAAGACTGGAAACAAAACAAGCATGAAAAAGTAACGATATCCAAATCAAAGATAAAACAAATTCACCATAAGAAAATTCCAGTGACTAAAAACTAAGTCCAAAAATTCCAGATCTCGACCAAAGAAATACCATTGACCCAAAAAAAATAAATTACCCAAAGCCAAATTGAACAAAATTTTCTGGGGTTTTCCCCCAGTTCATAAAAAATTCAAAATCAAAATCAAAATTTTAAAAACCCATGACTTCTTGTTGGGACAAGCCCAAAATTTCAGTAAGTTTTACAAGGATTTAATTCTGGTTTTACATTGGAGGGTGTGAGGTTGTTGTTGGGAGTAGACTTCGTTGGGTGGGGCTGAGGGTGATTGCTGGGGAATGGTGGCTAGGGTTGGGTGGCTGATATGGGTGGGTTGGGAAGGGGGAGAGAGAAGGGGAGAGAGTTTAAAAAAAAAATGTTATTTTACTATTGTTTTACTTTATTTTTCAGTTTTAAGTACTTAAAAAGATTTAAAGAAAAATGGTTAACTATGGTTACAAGCATGGACAAATGTCAAGTTTTGAGAAGGGTGGTGAGGGTACACATTGGGTTAAAGTGGTGAGCAAAAATGCTCCCGTTAGGTGTATGCATTAGATAAGGTATATTTGTCTTTTGTTTCGTTGTAAAGAAACCAAGGTATTGTATAGTCTTTTACTACAACTATCACAAACAATTCCAGGATTGGCCCTCATTCTTAATTCTTTAATGATATTGGTGTTGTTTATAAGAACATTGATGGCCCCGACCAGACAGCTTTTGGACCAGGTGTATGACTATCGAAAATTCAGTCCACTTGGTTATTTTTAGTGATATTTTTGACAGTATCTCACACATCCAATTGAATAGGTGGAACCGAAGAAGTTTGGACCTCTTGCGAACTGGCAGCGTGAGTACACCATGGAGGATATACTTACACAGCTGAAAAAGGAGATGGCATCCCCACATAACCGGAAGTTGGTCCAGCCTCCAGAAGGTACCTACTTCTAGCTTTCAAGACCGTATAGATATCATGGAACCAATTGCATATGCAATATGCAATATATAGTTTGTAACGTCCGTGTTGCTGATCCTATGTTAAGATCGTGCAGGGGAGTGCCCCAAAAAAGTTTCTCTTGTTACCTCTCCGTGGCTTCAACTTTGTTTTGTTTTCTTCTTTTTTTCGAACTGTGTTCAAGGGATGCTGTTTGATTAATGGGATTTTATGTGTGTCCAATATTTAACATACCCTTTTAAGTGGACTCTTCTATCCTTCTCTGTGTATAGACTTCTTCTATCCTCTTATTGTTCTAGTTTTTCGGTTGTTGCCATTTTTGTCAATTATATTGTGAGTGGGAGAGTAAACCGAACTCCTAGTTCCCCGAAAATTGTGATTGTAAGCAAAACAGCCACAGCAATCGCAATGACAGTTGAAGCATGTTTCACTATCTGGATATTCAATCACTCATTGTGGCAGTAAAATCGACTGTAAATTGTGTATGTTTTCGGTTCATTTTCATTGGAAGTAAATCATTTGTGATGTCGATCACCATTTGGATCTCAAGATGACTGAGGTCCGTTTAACCATCGACCATGATCCTGTTGGTACAGAATTATGAATTCTCTGTCGAAATGTGTAATTACTGTAGATTTTAGTTTGAGTATGTGTTGGTTAGCATTCCTCAATTGTAACTTGTAGATGATTCGTTTAACAATTTGCTTGGTTACTGCCTAGCAGATGCTTTGCCCAATTTTAAGTTTTATTTCTTACAAAAAGAATATTAAAAGCCAAATAAATTGACAAGGGGACTGCCAAATTTCTCGCTTTCGATATCGCCAACTGGGTGTTTGCTGCCAAATTTCTCACTTTCAATATCACCAACCAGAAATGGGTTTTGGAATTATTAAGAATGTTTATTAAAGTATTTAAGCAATTATTAGGATTGATGGATTGAACCTCCTCATTGTAATACCTCAACATAGCAGTTCTCTGGATATTATGGATGAGTCATTGTTGGGGCAGCAGCATCGCATCAAGTCGGGTTTTGTGGCATAAGGGGAATGCATGGGCAGCAAAATGAGGAAATGTGAGTGACCTAACTTGGCAACTTGTTTGCTTGGACCTATTTGTACTATTATTTTTTGGCTTTTGCTTGGACATATTTTTGGCCTCTATTGTCATTTTCATGACTGGTAATCAAAAGCTCAACGTCTCTAAACAAACAATAGCACATGGCTTTCACATTTCTGTAAAGCTCACTGCCGACGTTCGTTGTATGCAATTTAGTTTCTAAACACATGTTTTTGGCATTAATCAACACACTGCTGACTTGTCAAAGTCAATCCCTCCCTTCCCCTTTTTTGTTCTACATTAATGTTTGAAAAGAAATCGACCTCGAGTTCTCGTTAAAACAAGCATTGTTAACAAATAAAGAAATCGACCTCCGTCTTTTCTTGACCCTAGCATATATTCAGGTTGTTTAGTCTCAATAACTACCACTTACTTCCCATTGGTTTGTTTTTTCTTTATTGTGACACCATCTACGTCATCAAGCACCTAAGTTCTTACATCTTTGGTAAAATAATTCATGAGCATGGTTTCAATTATCGCCTTCTCAATTATTTTCTTTGCACTACTTTTAACCTTCTTTGATTACGCAACTGCGTCAATTGAGTGTTTCCAATCTCGCATATGCAAAATGTTAGTAGTATAATTGAAGACTAATTTTATTATCCTCGGAGCAATGGTGGAACTCGTCGAACAAATAATGATATGGAGAAATATTCACCATGTTCTATTTTGGGATCTCCATGATCTTGAAGAAATATTCAAATACAAACTTCTCATGACACAATAAATATTGTCAATATCCTCAAGTTAAAATTGATGAGGCCGACTTCGAGCGAATCTTCAAACACACATTATAGTTGCCGAGTCTTCGAAATGCAAGAGTTAATTCATCCAATTACCTTATCATTTTTATCACATACAGTTTGATTTGTATACTCGTCATGTTAAAAAGAAGTCTCAAATTTAATGGATAATAAACAAAAGTCTAAATATAATAAAAACAACTTTTATATAGCAACCAAACCTAATTCGAATGGCAAATATAAAAGGAAAATCTTCTTCTTTTTTTGGTGGAAAAAAGAAAATCTTAATCCAAAAAGGAAAGCAAATCAAACCAGAGGGGAAATCGCAAAGGAGCCACGAATGTAGTCCCCCAAGAAAGGTCTAGATTCGAGTCCTAGTATCCATTTAGTATGTGTAAATTTAGTATATTATCGTCCATCTTAATAGGAAATGCCCTAAAAAAACAAAACAAATTTGACTAATAAAGGATGAGAAATTATTGTTATGACCCAAGAAATGCCCCTAGATCCCCGCAAAACTGTTTGTATTTAAGCGCACGTCAATCTGACGGTGGTCAATACGGCCATGAGCACAACGACGAGTCAAAACACGACGGCCACCATTGTTTTCAGGGGCTCCACCACTTCCCCAACTTTAGCTAAATTTTAGTTAACACAAATCTACAAAAACACAAATTAAGGAAATTAACAAATCAACAACAACACCAAATTTTATAATAGTATCTCGCAACAAATCCAAAAAAATTTAAAGTAACAAAAATAATAATGAACGCTTGCCCCACACGTCTTGCGTCTATCTCCTCTTTCCATCGATTCTGTATAAAACTGCCCCCTTTTTTCCTGTTCGTCTTTCAAAATCATCCATCAAACCCTAACCAAATTCACCATCATATTCCTCTTATTTGTTTTAAATTTCGTAACAAGCAATCGTCGATTCGGATCCGATTCAATCTGATCTGGACGACCTTATGCTATGTCTTTACCCGACCCGGCACAGCGCCCTCTGCCCCTAGGCATCCTGACCCGGTCGGTCTGGTCCGATAACCTCGACTCCGAGTTCGAACTGATCCGGTCCGTCATCGACGATTACCCGCTGATTTCAATGGACACCGAGTTTCCGGGCGTCGTTGTCCGACCCGACCCCAACGACCCCACTCTCCGGCACCGGGAACCCGACGCGCACTACCTCATGCTCAAGGCCAACGTCGATCGTCTTAATCTGATTCAAGTCGGCCTCACGCTCTCGGACGACAATGGCAATTTGCCGAATTTGGGCACCGAGAATATGTATATTTGGGAATTCAATTTCCGGGACTTCGACGTGGCGCGAGACCCCCACGCGCACGACTCAGTGGAGTTGCTTCGGCGGCAGGGGATCGATTTCGACCGGAACCGGGATTTCGGGGTCGACTCGATCCGGTTCGCCGAGCTGATGATGTCATCGGGGCTCGTCTGCAACAGCGAAGTAAATTGGGTCACGTTCCATAGCGCTTACGATTTTGGGTACCTAGTCAAGGTGTTGACTCAGCGAGTCTTGCCGGAAAAGCTGCCCGAGTTCTTAAATTATGTGAGGGTGTTTTTCGGGTCTGGAGTTTACGACGTGAAGCACCTGACGAAGTTCTGTGCCGGCCTATATGGTGGGTTGGACCGGATCTGCCAGACCCTGAAGGTGAGTCGGGTTATCGGGAAGACCCACCAGGCCGGATCAGATAGCTTGTTGACCTTGCACGCTTTCCAGAGGATCAGAAAGGACTACTTTTCCAAGGATGGCAAGGACTTCATTGAGAAGTTCGCCGGCGTTTTGTATGGTCTGGAGGTTTCTTGATATTTCCATTGAAATCTATTGCTCATAGGTTTCTTTCTTTCTCAAGTAAATTTTGTACACATGACTTGGCTTTATCAATATCATTAGTAGGTTTTATTAAATTCTTTGCAGCTCATGCTTGTGCATTTCATTCCACTTCTTCCCATTCTGTTTTTTCTTTCTGGACTCTCATCTACTTTTTATTTTCCATATTTGTTTGTGAATATAATTGGTGCGTTTGGAGGCCTGTAGAGTTAGGAACATTGGAGATGTTTGGGAAGAGGACTTAATCATTGGAGTGTGACTGTCGAGTTTGGTCTCTTTGTGTGGAATTTAATGAGTTGTTTAGAGTGTATACAAGTAATTACCAAATAAGTTGGATTATCTTGGTATATAAAAACAGAGAGACAGTTAATATTTTTCCAAATTCTTCTTCAGGTCATTGTCATAGGAATGTGTAGACCCCGGTTGTTTTCACTTTGCAAGATGATTGAATTCTGCAAGAAGCTTTAACTTATTTGATAAGATAATCAAGAATTGAATATGACGATCAAACCAGAATTACACGTGATAAGCTCCTTCCTCCAATGTTGAAGAACATATTACTTTGAAGATGAATATGTAATATCTAGGTTCTTGCGTTCTTGGTAATGTGAGCTTACCACATAAACTTTTTAATACCTGTCCTCTCTATGCTAAAGAAAGAGGAAACAATCGAACAAATGCGAATGAACTGTTTCTTACTAGTTTTAGTTGGGGCATCAATTGTTGTTAGTAGGGCACCAGTTAATGAAGTCAATCAAGGTAGTGTGACATTATATGTTTCAGGAGTGTGCGGTCTCTACCAACTATTGACTTTACTAGCAACCTGTTTGTCTCCCTCGATGATCAAACCTAGTCAACCTTATGGTTTCTATCAAGGCTAAAAGACTACCAAGCAGCCTTTTAGCCTCTCTTCACAATATAAATGTGTTCTTTAGGACTTGCAATCCTTATGGACCACAGCATGTACTGTCAATTTCTTTGTTAGTTATATGCTTATTCAGTATGGCCAATACCATTATCACCCCTTCCAGTTGCATATTGGCTTCCAAAACTACTGGAAGATGAATAATCATTTTGTGTCAATAAATCCCACACATGCCATACAAATGGACTTGTCCTCTTACCACAGCTTTCAATTATTATTTCTGGTACTAATCTAGGTCATCCAATCTGAGATGCATTACTTAATATTAATAATGACTCCCTACACAATTTATCCATTAATGTAGTGAGAGCGAGAGTTCCAGATACGTGGCAGAAGCAGAAATACTAGTGAAAGTGAGAGTTCCCATTATGGAAACAGTAAAAGAGAGAGTTCTATTATGGAAAGTAACTTAAATGATAGTGATTTAAAACTGTTTGTTGATTGATCACCTTACCAGGGGTATTGCACTAGTTATCAGGCAATACAAGTTCTAATCTGATTTTATTGTGACTACTAAATTGCTATGTAAGTTGAGTGATTTTTGCATAAGGTGACCTGCTGGCCATCATAATATGAGGTTTATTTTGCACCAGCACTTGCCAAATGGAAGGTGGGGAACATTCTTGTCAAACTGCAATGGGGGCAGATGAAGGCTATTCATTAAAGTTTCTACCAGCCAATTCTTCATTATCATCATCATCATCTTCTGTTATATACTAATGAAAGTGTATCATGTATTGCAGGTTAAAGGCCAGTATACAGAAACAAACCACTCTTATAGTTTGTTAAACTTCAGTGCAGCTTCAAAGCTGTTATATCCAACAACTAAAGCGAGTAATTAGTTTGCCACTTACTACCTTTTTTTAATCTCCTTATTTTACAATACCAGTAGCTGCTGCTCTCCAGAAAAATCAGGTTGTGGCATCATGAACTGGTCTTGAAATTTCATCTGTATCAGTAGTAGTTGAGAGTTTAACTTCCATGAAACATGCCTTCTGAATTATGTTGTCATCGGCATGAGAGGTTAAGACCATGTCTTGTGTTGTGACTTATGATTTTAATGTCTGCTAAAATATCGTTGCTTCCCTATGCTGCCCAACTCATCAATTTTTATAATTCTAAATGCAGCTAAAATAAAATTTTCTGTATAGCTCCCAATCCTTCTTATCAGCTTCTAAGAATGATAGGTTTAGGATTGTGTCAATTTTCTTTGATTTTCTGGGGCCTTTTGGTTTTGAATTATTACTAGAACTGAACCTTTTCCTTAGGTAACCCCCCTTGTTATATGTATATATGTTTGCAATAGATATGCATCCTTTTGTTGATAATCAAAACAATAAAAATTGAACATGAAGTTGACATTGTGGACTTGCCTGGTTTTTGCAGGATCAACAGCTCTTGAAGGCATTTCACATACGTTGTATAATTTATTTTTGATCTATAGACACATGTGCCTGTGACTGCGCATGGAGGCAATCCATATATGCATGTGTATACGTGTGAGATTTTGTTACCATGATTTTGTTACACATGCGCTTGCAGTTGAAGAAACGGGTTGAATTTTTTTTTGGGCATGAGGCAGTGTGCATTTTGATTTGCTGATATGGTGGTTATCTTCCGTTTGGGTGTATTGGTTAGAAGTTTGGAAATGTGCTCTTATATCAGGTCATTTAATCTGTAGTCAACATCGTTTTAGTTTTTGGTGGGAATTTCAATGGAGATTTGTAAGTTTTAGCTGTCACCTGTTGTTCGTCTGAAGCATAAATTTAGTCCAGATATAATCTGCTTGCTTTCTGTATCCTTCTTACAGAGTTATGGTTCTTCGATGTCCTTGACATGTCTTCTGTGGATATCTTGAAGTCTGGCCATTTTGAATTCTCTTCACATCAGGTTTCGTGTCTGTGACTTATAAACTTTATTTTTGTTTTCTTCAATCAAACATTGATTCTAGGGTAAACGATGGTGGCCCTTCTTGCACCCTTGGAATCCTTCACCCTAGATTTGATCTTATGCTTCTTAGTAGATTACTTAATTATGAAAACCGTAAGCTACTTTTACCGAAAATGGAAAGATTAACAATTGGCAGCAGTTTTGAGAATTACAAAACCATTGCGTTAATTTCTTATTTTCATATCTGTGGGCTTCTGATCAGAAGTTCAGGTTTTGTTATAATTCAAGCCATTTCTAGTGGATTTGATTGGGTTTTGTTATTACTTAGAATCAGATTCGTTTGGGTAGTGTCTTTTGCTTTTTAGTACCCATAAATTAAATTTGTACTGTTTTCCAGAGCCATTAGGCCTTTAAGATGGAAAGTGATCCTCTCCACCTCTACCTCAAATGAGAAGGATCAGTTCTCTAATCTGGACCATCACATGTTTCTGGCCCCATTGAATTGGGGCCGCAATCCTTGTGGATCTATCTTTGGTTTTCAACTGGCCTTGTCCATTTGCATAGGAAATGTATCCCATCAAGAAAAATTTGCATTGTAATTGTCAAATCAATTGAGTTGGAAAAGAATCTCCACTGGCTTTCTCCATTGTGTGGGACCAGTTGCACAATTTGAAGGTGAACCACCACTTGGTGCTGGCCCGTTGAATTCGGATGTGTCACATGGGGATCTGTTGTTTGGATTCAACTGGCTTTTTCCATTTGTGTGGAAATGCAGAGGAGTTGGATCCCATCAAGAAAAATATACATTCTTCTAATTGATCTTTCCATCCCATGTATGTTTTTGTATCTGTGTGCAGTGTGACTATGTTGGTTACTGTGGTCTTTGCTGATCATTGATAATATCCATTCTGGTTGCTGAGTCCTGCTAGCGATCACATCACATGCAACGCAGGTACTGGATAATATTAGTGCCTGGTATATCTGGTGCGCTAAAGTGTTTGTACAGCCAAGTTTCATGCTTATTTGTTTCTCAGCAGGTACATGCTTTGTCATCTGGAAATGCAAGTGAGCAAAGGGTGAAAAATGATTGATAACATGGTAGTGATAATACACATCCCAAAATTGTGCATGTGCTGCAGAGATTACAGTAATCCGGACCCTCTCTTCTAAAAGGAAAGATATCTGCGGACTGTCACTGATTGTCATGGTAGGTTAGCTGTACTCGATTTAGGTAAACGGGATATACTTTTACCGGAGCTTGTCGAATTTGCTGTACTTTTGGGTTTGGCATATTGGAAGACATGGTTATTTTAATCCCAAGTTCGGGTTAGCCGGGTTAGACTTGTGGCAGGGTTTTTGCTCCTGTGGCATGAAGCCTAACTGAAATGTTTTGCTTCCGTGGCACTTACGTTGACTTTGAGAAAGAAAGAAAAAGAAATAGAAAAAGTTGGAGCCACATGTGGGCTGGGTGGGGATAAAATGAGGGGATGAGGGTGGTTGGTCCCTGTCTCTGTGGGTCAAATTGCCCAATGTTGATGGCAATGTTGCCACATGTTGGGCTGGGTGGGGGATAAAATGAGGGGATGAGGGTGGTTGGTCCCTGTCTCTGTGGGTCAATTCCGATTGCCCAAAATGAATGTTGATTCAAAGTTAATTAAAGCAATGTTGCACAATGGTACAAACTAAAGTTTCAAGTGTTGTTGATGGTACAATGCATAAATAACATTGCACTACACCAATTCAAGGTGGGGCTGCAGTTTTGATATTATCTAAAATGTTTTTGATTCAACGTACGAGGCTAGTTGTGGCACTTGGTATAGTGTTATATTGTCTTTGATATTTGATTAATGATCCTATCTCGCCACTTGCCAGATTAGACAAAAACTGGAATTAAATGGATGAGACTAGTGTGAAAAAAGATGTTTGGCTGCGCTGTGGATCCTTTCTCTGAAGTACCATTCATGATCATGATCAGAGGAGAGGTGATGTAGTACAGCCCATAGGTATTAGATTAAGCACTTAAACAATAGAATAGAGAAGAATATAAGAGATTGAAGAGAAGAAAATATAAATCGAGAAGAAGAAAATATAGATCGAATGGACAAAAGAAAGGGCAGAAATCAGAGAGTTCTAGAAATGTTTACTCAACATTCAAATCTGAATTTTAAAGAATTACATGGGGGTATTTATAGCAAACTAAAACCTAGAAATAATAGGGTAAAAATTCCTTAATCAAAAATCTTAACTCAAATAAAATAGGAAACTTAAAACTAGAAATATGGAAATCTGAAAAGTAGAAATCCTACTAGAAACTGGAAAATTAGAAAATCTAAGAAACTAACAAATACGTAAGGAAACTAATAAATTTAGGTCATCAACCACAAATTTTAAATTAACAACAGCGACAGCGACTACTAGTATGAATAATAAGGGACTGGGGTCGGTAATTGTTGATGCCTGGATCATAGACACCTTTGAGAGGCTCCACATTCTCACAAAGCTCACCAGCATGAGTGCTGATAGTTAAAGTTCGATGAAAACAACAAGAGGCAATATGTTCTTTGACATGGCAATGGAAACATTCAATGCGAGCATTAGTGAAAACAACCAGTCATTTGTTAGTGTCGGTATAGGAGGGTTAGATGGTCCTGAAAATCCCGTTTTCATACTCTGAATGTTGTGGCGACAAATATGTCTCAGCTTTCAAGGCTTGGCAATAGGCGTCCATCTGGATGTGACCTACTTATCTCGTGTTTGAGATCATCCTAGAGGCCATGAATAAAATGAGAAATTGTAACTGCGAGCTCTTCTTGCACGGCATAACCCAATTTGTGCTCCACAAAGCGAGAATAATATTCCTGGACAGTAGAAGTACCTTGGGAAAAAGTCCATAATTGATCTAAAAATTAGTGACGATAAAAAGATGGAAGGTATTGTTCTCAGAGTTTCAATTTCATCTCATCCCATAAAATCACACGGCCGGGGTTATCCCAGTTGTTAAAGATGGTGCTTAGCAGCCTTCCAGTATTGCTTTGCAACTCCTACCAGTTTGAGTTTGGCAAACCGAATCCGTTGTGCATCGGACATAGCATACCATTCAAAATAATCTTCCATAGTGGATATCCAATCAACAAAAAGAGTAGGATCCCCGTGACCATCGAAGTCGGGAGTTGTAGGCTTGGCATGACGGGCGATCTCAAAATCCAAGTTTTTGTGTACGATGTTATGTTTGTGTGGTCAGAGCGGTGGGGGAGGGATAGTGGCGTCCACCAGAGGAGAACCCATCGTATGTTGGGTATAATGTGGTTTAGGTGTAGATCCCACGGAAAAAATTGGTTCGGACTGAACCATAAACGTCCCCACAGAAGATGATGGAAGGCCCAGGTGGCTTGAGAACTTGGGATCAATAGATGGATTCGGAAGGAGACTAGCCTGTGGAGAAGGTGTGAATGAACCGGATAGAACAGCGAATGTGGAGGATGGCTCAGGAGTCGAGGTTGTGATGTGGTTGACAAGCAACGTCACTGAAGCTTGTAACTTGGCAATGTCTGTGGACATGGACGAAAATTGCATGTAAAAAGGTAACAACCTACAACTTGTTTCTAAACCACAGTCAATCGAAGCATGCAAACAGCTAACTGGATAGGCTATCCTGAAATCTCTTTAGATTTTAGGGAAATTTTGTACTAAATCAAAGTCAAGTTTTCAATAATTATAGGTAATGCTCAACTCTTATTGAGTTGAATATTTTTGGGGAGCACAAGACATTGCCCCACCTTGACATAGGACCTTTGCCTCTCTAGCGAATTTTCTGCTCTGTTTCTCATCCAAAGACAGACATAAAAAGAACATTATGAATGTTTAGTACAAAGAAGCTTGTACATGATGATGATGAAAATTTGATTTAGCCACATATTTTGCGGAAGCAGAGACAATCCTGGCCCCAATGATTGATGCCCTCATGTTCTCCTTTACGATAAAACATTAGTTCTTTATGATTGGTCTATTTCTTTCATTGAGTACTAGAGAAATTATGGTTGAGCCACCACATGCACGATGCACCCACCCACCGTGACTTAGAATCAAGGGAGCAAGGTGCAGTTTCCTAATCTAAGCCAATTCTTTCACAAGGCAAAATCACCTGCAATTTACCTAAAATGCATGTGCACTTGTATTTCTTGTGCGCCTAGGGACAGACCGCAAGCTGTAATTTTGGTCCCCATAAGACAAGGAATGAGGGATAAGGTGGTCCTCCACACAAACCCTACCTCCACATAAAACTTGTTAAAACATTAGTCCTTGAGCGAATACCCCAGTTCTGAACTCGATGCAAAGCATTTTGAGCAATGTTCAGGTCAGTCATCAACACGCAAGTGGGTAGTTACCGGCCGTTGATACATGTGGGATCACAAGCATCAATAGCCGGGAGTCTCCTGCTAGTCCGTGGGTGACTGTCCATGGTAAAATAGTTTGGATTTTGCTTCATATGTGAAGATATGAAGAAACAGCACTTTTCCTGCTCTGCCTAATGTTTAGTCCTTTTAACACTTTGAGTCTGTCAATGTCACTTGATTAGATTAGAATCTAAAAGATGGGGGCTGAGTCACAAGACACCGCGTGAACAAGGTGGGGTATAATTGCGCTGTATATTGTAGTGTTGCTTGGTGTTGGTAAATGATACTCAATCTTATTCCGAATATTTATGAGCTGAGGAGCAGATTCTTAGGTTAAAGCTTTCTGTGGATATGGTTAAAGGACCACCTGGGCATCTACAGAACCAAGATTAATGCAATGGACCCTTTGATGCATACTGAAAATGGAATTGAGAACTACATCACAAAATCGGATCTCCTATCCTCTTTACTTTTCAATTGTTTTTACGATATAATAAAATCAAGAATCGTGTTATTGTACAGATAATTTAACATGTTACGTTGTTGGACTGCATATTTGAATTATTGGTTACATGGGGTTTAAATGCATATAGGGGCGAAATCACCTTAAACCCACAGGGTCACATGCCGCCTGAACCAAAGTTATCATCCCCACAATTTGTTAATTGAACTTGAAAAATTGGTGTAAATTGTTTTTGGCAATATTCCTTCCTCGGTACTTGTTGGACAAAATTATTTCTTCCGCCTTTGAATATGTGTTCATATAAACAAACTAGCAACATAAACGTCCAAAAAATTATCTACACAATTATATGTTAGTACTATTTGATATAGTACTAGAAAGAGATGGGGATGACGTGTCAAGAAGATCAATAGATGTGAACCCTAGGTGACTACTAATTGAATCCATGAATTGTATACAAAGATGAGCTTCAAGTTAAAGATGTGACCTACTTTTGGAGGTTTAGAAGAAACAAAACACGCTAATAAATTGAAGGGTTCACAGAACTCATGCCATGGCAATTGGCAGTTGTTGCTCTCTCTCTCTCTCTCTCTCTCTCTCTCTCTATGCTGATAGCAGAGATCAGAATCCCACCAATCCATGAAATAGAGAAGAGTAATAAATGAGTCTCTCTCAAGGGTCTCAATCTTTCTCTCTGTAATGCTTGGGAGGGCACGTGACTTGGAGTTACATACTTCCACATGATGTTCATCCCCACATGCCTATCAATTTGAATCTCATCTCTTTTCCCTCCAGCTTTAACTTATTATATATATCTTCTTGTTGATCACTTGAATTATAAATTATTCTTGTCTTTTTTAAAGGTATAAATACATTGTGCAAGATATATTTCACATCCCACCGTCTTAAGCCGCTCATAAATGAGGAATGTATGGGATAATTTGAGAGTGATTTTGAAATGACAAAATCATCAACAAATAGATTAATAACTTGTTCAGTGTCTCAGCAGTGAGGCTAGCTTCTAGAGGGGCCATACGTGACCACTGGTGTAATAACTCCAAAATCATATCAATAAGTTTCAATCTCTCTCTCTCTCTCTCTCTCCTCCTTGCCGTATAAAAATCTATCATGCAGAAGAATTGTATAAAATACAAAAATTTCCTAGCCGCCAATTTCCCATATTAGCAGAAGCCAGCCAAAGAGACCTAAAATCTCATTTAAGCAAAATCTTTTCTTGATATTATTGTGATCTACGTGCCTTAAAGTTAATTTTTCTTAAACCAAGAGGAAAGAGAAAATACTGTGGATAGATTATTTTTCTTTCGTTTTCTTCACAATTTTTATTTTATTTTTTTAACTTCAGTTTCCGTCCAAATGCTTTTTCTTTAGGGAAGAAAAAAAAAGCAGATGAAGTGTTGATCTGAAAGATCTCACAACTAAGATTGCCCATTGTGCTCCTACAAAACATACAATACAACAAGAGAGAATATCACAAGTGTATTGTGCATATAAAAATAAATTCTATAATCCTTCGAGAATTCATTAGCTTCAAATTTGGATGAGATTACCAGCCAGATGTCATTTTTGTCTCCACTTCGAAGATACAAAGTTATCTGAAGTAAGATTCTTATGAAAAGAGTGAAAAACGTTCATTATGAACCTCTCGCTTAAGATAGTGTAAACGTTCTCAAGAGTCAAGTCAAAATTTTGGAGATTTTTCTCGGATCTTGAAACTAAGTAGGTCATACTATGATTTTAATTTTCTATGTAGTTTGGAGAGGTTTTGTTTTAGTCCTTATAGTTTCAATTGTCGTGATTTAACTCGTATAATATATTAATTGTTGTTTGTAGTGGAAGGGTAATGGCATGTTTTTTTTTCAACAAAATTAGCCCGTGAATGTTGTGTGTGAGGTATTTTACACGTTTAAACATATATCACACATGCATAAATTTCATAATATAAATATAAAAGAAGGACGAAATGAAGCCATTGTACTAAACTTGGCAGCTCTTGGTAAATCACATTAAATCGCAACAATTGATACTATAAGAACTAAAGTAACTTCACCTAAGTTATAGAGATCAAAATCATATTTTGGCCAATAAGTTATAGAGCTAAGGGAAGGGAATACTTGCAAATATATAAATAAATAAATAAAAGTATGGGGATAATTGTTGAAATAATTATATACATTCAAACTTTTGTGAGGACATGCAATGCCATAGGTTTGAGGTATTAAAAAAAAAACTTTTTCTTTTATTTTGTGTCAATTAAAAAGACTACACGGAAATTTTTATTTTTTTTCTTCAATATAAGAGATAGTCTAAACTACAAAGAGAAAAATATTTCTCACACACACTATCAATATACTATGAGAATTTGAAATTGAAACCACTGATATGCAAAATCAATTTCTTTTTTCATCGGGCTAGATATGTTGGTAAAATACTGTTAAAGAATTAAAAGCTCTACTTAACACCAGTACTATTATATTCAATGAGCTCAACTGAAAACTTCTACTTTAAAGTTGTTTTAAATACAGAAATATATACAGAGACATATAATAGAGTAAAAGACCCCACCAGTTCCTCTCCCAATTCCAACTTCCCCTCCCCAACTCCCATTTTGTTTATATATTTTTTCCTTTGTCTCATTACTATTTTAAATAATCTTCATCCCCCTACAACCATCTCTCTGACTGGCCATTAATGCCACACTTCACAGCTCCAAAATTCATTTGAAAGTTTTGAAACCCTCATTTCTCAAAATCAGAGAGAGATGGGCAAGAAAATGAAGCTCCCTTTTCTCTCCAAGAACACAGAGGCATCAAGATATTCTTCTTCTTCTTCTTCTTCTTCTTCAACATGGCCTTGGCCTTCTTGCTCGCAACCCAGAACCCTCTCTTTCAGAAGAGGCAATGATATCTTCAAGACCATAAACTCAGCCTACTTTGACACAAGCACCACAGAAGTGATAGAAACACCAGACTCAGTCTTCACCAACTCATCTGAGTCATGTCCAAGCTTCTCCACAGCCTCTGAAGACTCAGGTTTGGATCCAGTGGAGACAGTGATCAAAGGGTTGAGGTCAGAGAGGCTCTTCTTTGAGCCTAAGGCAGGTGAAACAAGCTCTATAGTAATGGAGGAGGAGGCTAAGGGAGCAGCAGATGGTGAGGAGCTTAATATTGTTCCATTCAAGGAGAGTGTGGTTTTGTCAATGGACTCTCCAGACCCCATTGTGGATTTTAGGAAATCCATGGAGGAAATGGTGGAGGCTCATGGTTTGAAGGATTGGGATCATCTTGAAGAGCTTTTGTGTTGGTATTTGAGGGTCAATGCGAAAAGCAATCATGGGTACATTGTTGGAGCTTTTGTTGATCTCTTGGTAGGTCTAGCTTTTAGTAGTGGTTCTACTAATTGTTCTTGTTCTTGTAATATTAATTCTCCTTCTTCTCCTTTATCTAATTTTTATAACAGTACTGCTAGTACTTCTTCTTTATCATCTTCTTCTATTCCTTGTGTCTCATCAATAGAGCCTGAGGAAGAATCTGAAAGCACTCCTTGTTTGTCTTCATTGTTGGAAGCTGAGGAAGATCAGATTCATGAAGAAGTTGAAGCTTTGTCATCTTCATCTTAGGCTTAGTTAGGTGCTTTGATTCAATGGAAAATATATGTATACTAGTAGTGGAAATTATGATAGTGAAACCTTTTGATGACTCTCATGTCTCTCTCTCTCTCTCTCTCTTCCAAATTCGTGTGGAGATTGCAATCGTGTGTGGATTGCAGTTTCCATTTCCCAATGCATAGTAATAATCTAACATGGGTTATTTTCTATTTCAATACTAGAAAGTGTTGCAGCTACCATATTTATTCATTACATTTTTCACGTATTTGAGATCTATCTGTCTCACATTATACATCTCACATGATTAAAATTTAGCTACTATCCACCTACTTACGTAAGTAGATATATTTCAACTTTATAAGAGACGTGATCAACAATTTAATTTTGTTGATGTAAGTCGTAGTCTGCTATTTCAAGAAACCATTTTGGTCATACTTGGAATTAATGCAAATTGAATCTTTTAACACATGAGACAAATTAACAATTTATTTGTGGACCGTGAAGACATCATCAAATTGGTGATGAAATATACCATGAAATTTGAGGTACTCAAAATTAAGGAGCTACATAGCTTGCTTCAACGGCATTCTGTTAATATATGAAATATACTAAGCTCCATGTGGGCAGCAGCAACTTATGGCTTTTTCTCTCTCTTTTTTTTTAAAAGTATATAATAATTTGTGCAGTCCTAAAAAAACAATGTAACACAAATTTGCAGAGATGATCTTCTGCAACTGACCACACTTCAACAAGTGTAGACATTGTGATTGAGCAAACATCCACCACTATCACTGTGTGTAATCCACATGGGAGTACCAACTCTGGAACTGGAAGCAATCACGGCCGTTGATTTTGAATTGCTTGAAATGGAGGGTCATTATCAATGATAGCTACAATTCCAGCTCTGAGATTTGGCGTGGTCCTAACGCTCATTTCCTTGCACCTGCACAATTTAATCATTTATCGTCGGAACCCCAGAAAAAAAAACCCTGTTAAATTGTGTTCATTTTTGTTTGTTGAGAACATGAACATGGTTTTGAGAGTCACTTAAGTACAAGTTTAAGAAGAGAAAAAACAAGCCACCTGCAATTGCCATATTCAGCTTTCTGGTCTCCAAAATAATTTCAGATAGATAATTTTGCTTGCTCTCCTATTTTTTCTCTTTTTTTGGGGGACCTTATCATCATATCCCTGCGGCTGCCCATATAATAATTTGAATTTCTCTCTTCTGCACATTTGCTAGGTGTTGTAGGAAAAAACAAGAAGATGATGACATATATTCTTAGGGTGATATAGTAGAATGTCAGTATTTTTTCAGTGGTGTAAAGGAACAGCTAACCCAATCCTATGTCTTCTCCATACTGGTTTTTGGTTGTTATGTGCATGTCTTATTAGTGCAATCTTCAAGTGACAATCTAATGGTTGCTATTTATATATAGCACAGTACCAAATAAGGAAGGAGTAGCTACAAAACTGTTATCTGCGCAATTGTATAATTTGAACCGTTAATTACGCAGTTAGACTCTTGTTTGAATGTGTGATTCATTGTGATAGTATTTTTCATAACATAACATGTCATTGTCTCGTACTAGAGAGTTATTCCTATATCAAATGTAAGTTTTACTTTAATTACTGGAAGGAAAATCAAAGAACACATACATAAACATAGAGCTCTAAAATATTCCCAATAGACTAACCAAAAGACAGATTATGATATAATAAACAAAAATCTTTAGACTCAACTTAGTTGGCTTCTTTTAAAGGGGAAATAGATACACCATTTAGTATAATATGGAGAAATTAACTTTAAACAAAGCCAATATTGGCTCTTAATTTGGAGAAAGAACTTTCACGCTACATAATGTTATTGTGACGATCTCTAAAATTAATTTGGTATTATTACATAAACATTTTAAATATATAACAATGCGTAATTGACTTGGAATATCACCACAGTGACATTCCATATATGTAAGTAAATTTCTCCCCTTTATCTTGAACTACCTCCAACTGAAATTTTTTTGAATTACCTTATCATGAAACAAAATAAAGGCGAAGGAAGAAAAAAGAAAAGGAAAAATAAAGTTAAACTTAAAAGCAGTAAATAGGTGGAAAATTAGTCAACGTTCCATGGTTCGAGAGTCTTTTGGCTCAGCATAGATGCCTCTTCAATCTCTGAGGCAAGATTCTTGCCCAAGCGGCGAAGCTTCTAAACCTCATGCCACTCAATTATTTTAATAGCTCACCTCGACAAGCAATGGCAGATAATGTGCTTAATTTAATCATTTAGGATGATTGATTACATTAGCAAATTAAGTTTTATACTAATACGGCCATCGCTACATATATATATATATATATATATCTGTCTCGGTGCAATCATATGTACCACCAACCATGTCATCTTTTTTGTTTTTCTTTTCTTTGAATTGTGATGAGGCAAAAGTCCTTAGACCATATTGAAAAGAAAAAAAAAGTTAAAAGAAATAAGAATTTCCACCAGTTCAAAATTAGAGGTGAAAAAGTTATATATATATAATCTTTTAAAAAACTTTAGTATAAAGATATGAATGGAAAATTTCATTAATCCGATAAAAATTTGAGCTAGATGGAATTGGTTTCTCAAGTTTTTGTCGTCGAGTTATTTACACTAATATCCCTTGAGTTTTTTTTATTTTCACAAAACCCCCTGAATATTTTTTTTTATTTTTACATAAATCTAAATATTTTAACTTTCTCTTCTCTCTGACAATGACATTTGAATTATAATCTTGTTTTCTTAGGGTGCCATCAGCCATGTGATATCCATAAAGAGAGTCAAGTAAGTGGATGTCATGGCAATCACCATACAAAAATAAAATAAGTGCTTGGCTTTTTAAATAAAAATAAATAAATAAGTGAATGGCAATGATTTAGGTCAAAATAAATCAAGGGTGCCACAAGACTACATCAGCAAATAGGTCTCACTTGTTTTAGACTGTGCTTGGCTACACTCGATCAGACTACTGTTCCAGACAAAGAAACAAACACCCTGCAGGCTATAACTTGTCAAATTTGGAGGAAATCAATAATAACACATGCTTCCCTAGAACTAATTAATGCTTAGTTTGGTAATTAGTGAGATAATTACCCAACCCTAAGCAACAAGGAGACCCTCGTTTTCGGAGAAAAAAAATTAATTTACACGAAAATTGTGATGAGAAAAAGAGTATTGAAGTTGGTGTCTGCTGTCTTCATTTCAACTCGAGCTTTGTGTGGTTTTTTGCATTGATTGTGCTTCATGGGTCAAGACAAGACGCCCATATGCATATCCCACATTTCACTCTTGGCATTTTTTCTTCTCCTAGGGATGAAAGCAGTCTATCACATAATGTTTTTTTTTAGTGGTAACAATTTTAAGATCTCAATCATGAATTGTTCTTTCCCTTTATTACTAGAGAATCCCCATAAAAACAATGGATGATGGTTCTGTTTTTAATTACTATAAGAAATGTGTTCTTACGAAATTTTCGACAATTTAAATTAAAGAATTCACCCTTTTCAATAGATTGGCGATTAAAATACGCCCATATTTTTACTTCTTATCAGATAGTCTGACATGTTATATTGAGAAAAGTTGGCAACATAATGTGCGTGCCTAAAAGAAACAAGTTTACCTTGAAAACTTGATAGTAATTTTATATTGGAGTGACACCATCTGCTTTCAAATGCATGGTAGTTTCGTGTTTGAAGGACCAGTCATTGAAGTCTATTTAAGGCCACCTTAAATGGGAGCAGGATGTGATAGAGAAGAGGCTTATTTATACCAACCACCAACTACGGCCCATATCAATCAATCCATTCGGTGCATGGCTTGACAGCCATTTGCATTTAATTGGGCTTTTTCGACTTTGACATAAAGAAACTTGTAATGCTTTGTCCCATAAACTCCCCCTGACACCAACAGAGCTCCAAACAGGGATTCGATTAGGACCATTACTCACTTGAATCATGACGTTTCATTAAGTTCATGCAGACAGATCATTGAAACCCTAAACACACTATGCTTGGTAAAGGAGAAAAAAGCAACCATGAAACTGGTTGGATGGGAAAGAAGTTACCTCTTTACCAAAAACAAAAGCCAAGAAAGAGGGGATAAATAATCTATGGGATCCCAAGTTCTTTTTTCCCAAGATTTTGAAAGGATTGGAACTAGGAAGATAGAAAAAACCAACATAATGAAACAAAAAGTTAGATAAAAGTAAAACTAGATTGTGGGATTTTACTTGGAATATGAATGAAGAGATACATAGTGAACACATATTTTATTCAACTAGTAATATTTGGATTTTTGTAGCTTGATTGAAAATGAAGAGAGGCTTCTCACATCTCTATCATTCTAGGAAAGGGATATGTTCGATCGGGCCCAAGCTTAAGTGGCACCAATTAAGCTTTCAATCAATAGGTTTAGAGAAATTATAGGCATGAATTAGGTCAATTGGCCAACGGTAGTATCTCTGCCTCCTTGCATCCGAGTTCAATCCCAACACACACAAAAAGCTTAGCGGAACGTGCCATTTGAGCAGTTGAAAATCTTCCAACTTCTACAGTTAGAATAGCAAACTGGTATGCCCGCACTTGTGATCTGTGTTCCAGATATTGAGCCAAAGGACAGCCAAACACTTAATCCACAACCTGGTAGGGTTTTTAAGTTACAAGAGTCACTAATAATTGGAATTCAGCCTTCCTAAAGTGACTTAGAAAACCCCAAAATGTCCCAGAAGCAAAGATTAGAAATTAAACTTTCCAAGAGAGGTCAACTTAGGGGCAAGCCTTTAAGGAACAAGATTGGAGCAATGGCGTTTCTCAGATTGAAGAGAGGCGACCTGTCATGTCAATCCCATTATCTTCCCCCTTCCTCATGGTTCCCACTATGTACCACTTTACGTGTCAGTCTCACATTTTGATGCCTCAAATCAAAATGTTTCAACACTCTATTGGTCTTGAAAAGTGCCGAAAGGGATTCATATAATTGCCATATCCAGTTAGAAATTAGGGTACTTGGTTCCACACAAAGTTGAAGGGATGTTGTTTGTCTATGTTTTAGGATACTAAAATTAAGTTAGCACTGTTGGCCATGTTTTCTTTGATCATTCCAGAGCTTTCCAAAAAATTTACTTATTCACTTCTAGCTTAATTTACTTATGCATCTTTTCTTTTTTAATTTCACAACTGTTGTACTTGATATTTAAATTCAAACCTCCGTCGAGTGGGGTTACTACAGTGGTTGTGGCCCTCCCTCTTCTCCCCTGCTTGGCATGATGAAACCCATGGTTTCTTTCCTTCCAATGTAACCAAAGAAATTCAGACCTACCTCTAACAAGTATATAGACCACAGCCAGTTACAAACTAATACATTCAAGAGAGTGTAATATTATTCAGAACTCATTTTCACTCACTTTGTTTATTCAATTTTAACTCTGCTGGAAATACATGCCCTCTTAAATTCTACATTAACCATCATCTTCCATCTCTTTCACACAGCAATTTCAATATTGCAGCTGCATCATCAATGTAAGAATTGAATGTGGTCTACTTTGAGAAGGGTAAGTCAAATCTATATGCTGAGGAGGGAATCTTGATGCTAGTGGAAATACTTAAGATATGAAGCAATCCATCATGACTCTGTCCAGCTCTCTCTCCCCTTAAATCCTCATTATGAACAATTAAATTGAATTCATTTGTTTGTAGCAATTTACAATTCTTGTGCCAAGTAAATTGTAGCATCATTAAATCAAGAGTCTGTTTCAATAACTACTCATACACATAAAGTCAATCTTATCAGATCTTTTATTTATTTTCCCTTGAGAGTGGGGAACATCTTTCATGATCGACTTTCTCTGGCCCGGAGAGAAGATATATAATATTATTGCCTCAACTGGAAATCTAACTTGGCTTTGATAGAATGGTTAGAGATAGAGAGGCACACAAGCAACTGTAATTGACACTCCAAAGCATAACCAAGTTGGATCTTTGTGCCTTTTTGTTGTTTGGTGTGGTGATCTGGGTATACATTGTTGTTAGAAATAGAGTCAAGTGGGTCTTCATCATCGTGGCTTATCCATCCCTATTTGATGGAGAAGAACTTACATACACGGAAATATCACTACAGCGATATTTTAAATCAATGACATATTGTTGTACGTTTTCACTCTCATATAATAATTCAATACTAATTTAAGTTATTGTCATAGTAGCATCCTCCTCGTTACATATAAATTCTTCTTGTACCGATGATTTAATTCATAAACGTCTAATTAGTTTCAAGGCTTATTTACTGTAATGCCCCCTGGAACTTTGGTCAAATCTCACTTTATTCCCTGAAAGTTAAAATGATCTAGAGTACCTCCTTGACCAAGGCTTGGTGGTTCACTTTGCCCCCCACTGTTAACGCTGTTAAAAATTATGTTAAAAATACTGATGTGGCACAAATATGACCCACTTTTTTGTTGAAATATATGTCACCTAAGTGCCACATGTAAAAATAATAATAAAATATTTTATTTAAAAATTTTAACAAATAAAAAAATTACATTACTTCTTTCTTCTCTCCCTTCTTTTCCTATCTCCACCTGAGTCCCGACCTCCTCCCCTCGCTCTAACCAACTTAGCCGCCCCAAAACCCTCAAAACCACTCCTTCCAAAAGGCGCTGGAGCACACCGACTCGCTACTGTGAATGGACTAGTACAGGAGGATGAAGAAGCATGTGGCGTTTGTAAGAGCGACAGGGGACAATGTTTTCAACACGATCATATGCAGGGGCAGAGCTAGAATTGTAAAATTGTGGGGGCCGAAGTTAAAAATACAAGTATTCAACACACCTAAGTATTCAATAATTACATATTTAGAACTAAATATTTCTAATTGAGTCATGTCTAATTTGTTTTAGAGAAAATTTTAACTTAATTAATAAATTATTTATTACAAATTCTATATATTATATATAATATAATAGAGAAGGGATAAAAATATGGGGGGGCCAAGGCCACTCCAGGTCTAGGAGTGGCTCCGCCACTGATCATATGGGACACGGTGGTCAACCCCTGGTTTGAACGAAAGAGTGGGTCATATTTGTGCCACATCAATATTTTTAACAGAATTTTTAACAGAGTTAACAGTGGGGGGTAAAGTGAACCACTAAATCTTGGTCAAGGGAATATTCTGGGTCAATTTAACTTTTAGAGAGTAAAGTGAAATTTGACCATAATTTCAAAGGACACTACAGCAAATAAGTCTTAATTTCAAAACCATCCTGAGTAAAGGAGTGTAAATTCTAGAAATATAACTTGGCAGAAGAGGAGAGGAGAAAACATGTCAGAGCAGGCCAGATGAGACAGAGAGAGATCGAAGCCAACTTGCAAGTGTGATTATTAATAATAACATAGAGGCAGCCAAAATATAATGAGCCTTGGAAAATGTAAGATGTCAGATATAGAGATTTCTATTCTCATCTCTCCTCCTCCATATAAAAAATCTTAAACCAACTGTCTTTCACCACCTCCAAACTCTTGTCTAATAATTATAATCCAAATCCCAATGCCTATCTTTCACCCCCCAACAATGCTCATTTCTTGAAACTTGGCCATTGTTTTGACCAACCCAACTTACACTCCTAGGGACAATACATCAAGTCTTCTTTGCCTTGAGCTCTTCTCAAATCCTAAGTCCACTCTAATTAAAACTTACAATCAGCCACTTGCCATATTTAGGGCTGATTTTTGACGGATCGAATTGGAATTGGGAGATTCTAATTCCAATAATAAAAATTTAGAATAAAAATTCTATTCCAATTTTGTTTCATAAAATTTCAAATTTTCAAAATTTCAATATCCATTCTAACTCGGAATTTTCAGAATTTGTGGAAAATTTTGAAACTTACATATTTTGATTTTGATTTTTTTTGAAAAATTTCAAAAACTAGTTCAAAATTATAAACATGCACAACCATTGAAAGATTAAAATTGACTCAAAATTGAAAACTCATATTATATTAAAATTGACTCAAAATTGAAAACTCATATTTTAAGCTTGAAAACTATTATATGCTATTACTTATTGAATGTTGCTATCCTTTATAAAATAATTTTTCTATATCTATTTGGTCATCAAATTATATTTAGTTCAACAAGAAATTAGTAATTGTGCATAGTCTAAGCTTGAAACCCCAATATATTTTGGAATTCGAAATCTCTAGATACATTCCAATTTCAATCCATTTTTTATCAGAATTTTTGAATGTCGGAATTGATTTGGACTTGCCAAAATAAAAAACTTTCATACGAAATCGGATTTTCCAATCCAACTTGCACCCTTAGCCATATTGCACCATTTTTCAACCACATCAGCCGACAAATTCCACTCAAAACTAAAAGATAACCACACTTTAAATGATGTAAAATTTCATATGTGCCACTAAAATATGCTCTATCTGCTTCTTCGTTTTGGTACTCTTTTTTTGGGTCAAATATTATTTTGTACTCTAGGGAAGTGACGAAAAAGAAGAAGACAAAGTAAAAAGCAATAATCCATACGACTGAATCATGGAAATCTTTCTTTACATTACATGCACCACAATCTTACAAGACCTACATTAATGGCTTGAGGGAATCACATTGTCTTCTATATAAGGGATCTCAACATGATATTTGTAGTGGGAACTCCAATGCCATTGCACGTGCATCAGCTATCTAGTAGTCACGTGACTTGCGAGGAAAATGCAGCATCGTTGAACCAGACGACCTCACTGTGAAAACAGCATTCCAGATCTCAGTGAAAACTCTGATAATAATTCCATGGTTGCAAGGTGCGTTGAGCTGCAAGAAACAGTTGAGAAGCTCTCTGAGATCATCTTTTGCGTATATTTCGTTTTCCAGTATCATTTGGAGCATCGAGTGTCGAAAATCCAAGTAAGGATCGCCTGAGTCTTTCTCCACGGCCACACTCTCGTTGCCAATTCTCCCAAAACCTTGGACGGCTCTTGCGCTCTTTGGCTTGACCTCTGTGTCCAAAAATGGAGCATAGTCTGTGTTTGGAGAGAATGTGGTGGCGTTGTTGTTGGCTTTGTAGACTTTGTTGCATGAGCTTGAAGATGAAGAGAAATTGTTATGGTGGTGGTACTTTTGTTTTTGGGTTGTGGTGGGTTTTGGCTTTGGATGGAATATGTGGAAGAGTTTTGGTTTTCTGCAGTTGCTGCAACCTATGTCCACTGTAACTTTGTTCAGGAGCTTTCTTCTGGTTGTAGGCATTGTGAGAGAGAGAGAGAGAGAGAGAGAGAGAGAGAGAAGGGTTGAGTTGCTGAAGGAGTGAGGGTGGTGTGTGAGGGAGTTGGGATGAGGGATTTGACTAATTTGGATTGGGGGGGAGGAGGGGTGACTCTATAAAGTCTGCACGTGAACTCCTGAAGGGTCCCTAAAGGTCCCTACATGCTACCACGACTGCTCTGTCAGTTTATTTCAGGACAGCTTCATCTCCACCGCACAATTTGATGCCAAAAGAAGAACATCAAGATTTGTCATTGATTTGCTGTCTCCCAGTCATCATGATCTTTATCGATATTAATTTTTTATTAATATATAAGTGATAATTTAAATTATTTTAAATTAACCTAATTTATAAGGAGAGAGACAAATTTGAGTGTACTAGCTCACTATCTTAACCAACTAACTTAACACATATCTACGATAGTCACTGCTCATTTGCATAATTAATTGAACCATTCATCATACATATTCCTTATTAAAGTTCAATGCAAAGTCTAAATTCACAATCTAACAACGTAGCATTTTGAAACTACATCGCTAATATATTAGTAAATGAGGTATAAATAATTTTATTTTTAAAGGTACGCAGAAATGCTAAAGTCTACAAGCAGGCAGCTTAAACCAATTTGTAGTATCTAGACTCTAGTATAACTAACCAAGCAACAATTAAGTGTACTGTACACTCTTTTATTGACTTATTATGCATCCAATTGCAAGTCTAATCTCTGCATCCTAAAGAGGAACATGGTGGGCCGGGCCAGGTAATTACTGTGATGCTTTTTGATTCTTGATCAACTTTGCTACATGCTCGGCAACCCACAATGAACCGGCCTCAGTACAACAAAAACCATGATCAGTGAGGCCCTCTCTTTCAATTGATAGAGCAGCATCTGGAACCTGCTTGGAAATCTGGGACCACAGAAACACCAAGTAAATCTAGATAGTCAAATTGGAAAAATGTCAAAAGCAGAAGTGAAAGAATGGCCAAAACCAAATTGCAACACACTCAACTGCATGAAGAACTACAATAACAATTCCGAACCCAAATCAATTAAAAATTTAAGGAACTTACTAAATTACCTCTTCAAACATCTGCAGTGGACCCCAGTGATCATCATTGCCAAACAAAAATGCAATTTTGTGTTGATTTTCCCTCATGAATGCCCAATCTGGTGTTTCTGAAAGCTGACATTGAAGGCAAACGGTAAGCACGAGTATGTTTATCACAGTTCTAACTTTCCTAGATGAACAATGCAGCAATTTTGGTGTTTGCTGAAGCTGAAGAGGCAATATTTGCAAGAGAATATCATACGCTAACGACACTTCCATTTATAAAACCACATGATGGCACCCTGTGGTGGTCAATTACTACGGTTGTTTTCAAATTAATATTTGTAATCCATCAATTACAACTAACGTCTTCAATTTACAAAAAGCAAGAGTTCTACCTTTCTGAATTCTGTCATTGCCATAAAGAGGACATTTCTCATGGTATGGTACTGCAAGTATACAAATGAAATGTTGATGGAAAAGATTCAAAACAAATGTGCACATGTATGCACACACTCACGAAAAATATACGGTTTGATAGTGGTAAAATAGTTAAATCAGTAAAACATTGGTAGAGCTCCTTGATAATAAGAAATAGCATGCGCAAGAAAATAAAAGGTTGATGACTTTTCGGAAAATATTATATGACGTAAGGAGCCAACTCCATCAATCTATTACAAGACAAACCTTTACCTTTACCAAGTGAGAGCAAACAGCGTCAACTGCAGTAGCTGACCAGAACTTCCCAAGGAATGTGGTCACAATTAACCTCAACAGTCGGATAGGCAACAAACCCAAGAGCGCAACAATAAAGCTCAAGACAACACATAGAATACGGGACCTGAAACACACAATTCTGTGATTTTAATCTTTATCAATGCCTTATGTTAGATTGTCACCACTAATATGATTAAATGAGTTTATAGCAGAACCAACCATTATACATTAGGACCAAGTGAGAATTCCAAATAAAAGGTTAAAAACAATTCATTGACTGTCAGTTTTCTCAAGTGAAATCAACACAGCTTAACAGACACCAGCGCAAGTAGGCTATAAATAAAATAATGCAACCAACAAGTACCAGCTAACAGGGAAAACATGCAGTATAATAACTGTCTATTGCATGTGGATGAAGCAGAGAAGATGCCTCTAATGTATACGACATAATCAATGGTATTGTCATTCATAACAAAGTAAGAATTTTACTCTGCAATCTTCCCAATAATATACTGCTTTCTGGATTGTAGGTTTAGCGCCAAAAATGGATATAGTCCGATACAATATTTCACCTACAATTCCGAAAACTATGTCAGTGAACAGGTTTTCCATAGTCAGAAACCTACGGGTGGTAGCATAACAAATGAGTAGTTAACAAATGTTATCACCTTCTCTGGAGACCTCTTAAACATTTCGACAGATATATATGAACCAATAGAGTGCCCAACCTGCAGGAAAATAAATCTGTCTTTTATAAGAAAAAAAAAAAAAAATCAGAAACAAGAAATCCAATTTCACAATTTTCAAATTCTTTCCTGAAATCACCCTGTAGATAAGTTGGTGATCACAGCAATTATTGAGATCACCACCTGTAAAACGACTCAAGAACACAAAGACAATAATGGTATACTGACAATTCTAGTTCAAAACCAGGAAATGCTGACAGATTTTCATCACCCAACATTGATCGAAGATGAAAATCACTCATATAGAATGATTATCAAATTCCTTTACTTGTTTTCTACGTAGGAGAAACACAATATGGATAACACCAGCATGCAAAAACCAGAGGAAGAGAGGGCACTCCATCATAATTCTATTATGCAGAAACTTCAGAACATAGTTACGTATGTTCATGAGAAGAAAAAAAAATCTATTCTCCATAAACAGTTGAACCAAAAAAGAAACTAAACAAAGAGAAAAGTTTGTGTACTGACACTGGGAAATGCTTTGTATATTGACACTTTAACAAGAAGACACATGGAAGTAGTTCCATGCTTATGGGTAGTTAGTGTGTTAAGTAATATTCTATGTCTATTCACCGATAAAGGTTAGTGGATACAGCATTGCTGACAAGAATTGATACAGAACTCAAATGCAAGAGATACCTAACTTGGTCCCACAATCGTAAGGTCATTTTGGAACAGATGTTGCACTTATATGCCCCTCTTCTACACACAGCAGACATCACAGTGAAAATAAAGACACAAATTGGACATAGAAAACTATCCCACCAGTAATATAGGAACTTCATTATTTTGCAATTCCTGTTTGATGACGTCCATCTGCAAAAACATGAATTTAATTGGAAGTCAGAACCATATTTGACACTCATTATACTTTTTTGTTCTTTTGCCAGAGCCACTCTAATATAACTAATAAGTTTCAATATAGAAAAATTGGTGTACACGTGCCATTAGGAAAATACTGGAAATGGGGAAAATAGAATAGTGCTCTAATAGAAATCTATGAATAAAGGTCAGTTCTGGAAGTCAAAGTTGAATTTTGTAGTAAATAGAATGCTTGGAATGAGATTAAAAATTATTTCAGAACCTCAATTCAGTAATTTGGGTATTGATTCCACAATTCTGTCATTATTGAGACATTGCCCAGATACCAGTAGATCAATTAACAAGACATTTGATTATGAAGGCAACAGCATTCAACATGCTTCCCTCCATTATACAGGACATTAAACCACCAACTTGAAGATGTACAACAGATCTCAGTTCACTCTTATCCAGCCAACAATTTTCTCAGAAACAATACATCAAGCAGATTATACCTTATGATTTATTTGTTCTTGTAATGAGAACAACCTTCCATGCTCCCAGCTCTACAAAGAAGAGAATATCGTATAAAAATCATGACCATGCCACAAATCACCGAAGCAAAGTGTCAAACAAGAAATAATATACTGGATGCTTCTTACGCCAATATATATATATATATATATATATATGTATGTCTCTGTGTGTGTGTGTGTATTCTATCTAATTTTTCAAACACAGAAAACCATTTCTTCATATGAAGGACCATAAAAAGATCATGTATCTTATAATATTAATTGATAGGAAGTCATGAAAATAGTTCTCAAACTAAAACAAAAAGGAAAATCCTAGACTTGCAAGAACTTTACCACATATATAATGAAAGGTAAAAATATAGACTTGAATGCATTATTAGTTGGTATTAATCTTACAACCGACCTTGAAATTATAATCTTTCAGATTCAGAAGCATCAGAACTTAGGCCCATCAGATGCCCACCCAGCCTTTTATCCTATCCAAGCATATAGCATTCTGAGTTCTTCCTTTTAAAACTTAACTGATTCCTAGAACCATTGTTGTCAAACACATATAAACACTCCTGCTCAGTTTGCCTTAGATTTTATCTCCAAGAAAAGGACAAAAAGACCTTGTTAGTGGCTTTTGGTTCATTACGTCTGTGATCTGTCCAAAGTTATTACCTTTAACGAAACAAACATCAAGTTGGTTCACCTAATGCACTCCAACTAATGAAGTACTTTCATTTACAGATACTTTGAAGCTCAGGAGACTGCAATAATTTCCAAGAATTGTCTAAAATGTAGTTTTTCGTTTTCTTCATCCCATAAGTTTTTAACATATTGCTAATTGGCCAAAAGAAACCTTAGTAAAGCTACTCAGGAGGATTAGCCACACAAAACCAGGGTACACTTTAATTTATTTTCATGAAACTCCCGTAAGCTTTACAATGGCCAGGAAACAGAACATAACCGTGATCAATTCTAAAGACTGATTGGCTGGTTGCAAAGAAAAGCAGAGTACAATACTGACAATCATAAGCAACAAAGGGCAAGAAGTGGAAATTTATGGAAAGTGTAATACTACTACGGCCTAACCTTGTATAAGCAAAATGTAATACCTTTTTTGTTTGAGATATATGCCCAACAGCTGATGATATGCACAAAATTGCAAAAATAATTAGCATAAATATTACAATTTCCAAAACAGTTAACCAAAACAATACAAAATAAACACCCAAGTCTTGCCTGTCACAGACGCAGTTCCACCCAGCAGCTCATATAGTGACTCCAAAAACTCTTTATAGAATAAAACAACACCTACAATACCAACAGCCCAAATCACAATTCTCACAATTGAATGAGTGACAGAAAGAAAGACACACCTAAACACCCAAAAACGCACAAACCCACCTGGATTTCCAGGGATAACTACAACATGCAATGTTGGATCGTCAGCTCGAATCTCCAGTATTTCAGTAGCGTAACTGAGCAAGACATCAAACAAAAAGAACCCATGTAAAAATAATCGCCATTATAACAAAGCATAAAGGATTTGAAAGCAAAAGCAAGCACCTTGACACATTGCATAAACGAAATGTTGCGCGCCTCTTCACTTGAATCACTTCACATTCTGAACTGTCCTGGCCCATTTCTCTGCTCGCACAATACAATCTACACCTTGCTAAGTATCAGAATATAACTATCAGAATATCAATGTATCATACTGCTGGCTAAGTACCTAACTCCCTAACTCTACGAAACTATGAAAGTTAGTACTTCCAGGTGTCTTTCTAGCCTAGCTTCCTAAGTGGGTAGGTAGCTATTTAATTTTAATTAAGTTCATGCTACGAAGTACAGAAAGGTGAGGGAAATGGAAAAATACCTTGAACGGGAAGAGACTGAAAAGGGTCGGGCAATGGAAGGAAAGAGCCGGAGGAGCATTTCTCTGTATTTCGGTATTTTGTTGCTTACTTATATGCTTTGGAAGTTTTTAATTATTATTTGTTTCTATTTTTTTTGGGTCAAATTTAATTTCAACATAATCTCTTTTACTTTATGACATCTTCCAAAATTGCAGAACATGTTAAAACACTATATTATTCATTTCTACATCCTCAATTATAAAGGTAGGTTAAACATACTCATTGTTTATACCAAAATGAGCAGCCAATAAACATCTGACACGTGGACCAAGCTGGAGCTATGGGAGCCTTCGGCATCTAGCTTCGGCATCTTGTCTACCGATCGCTCTATTAAGGCAACCTTGACATCTGGGACACGTGGCAGTCTCACAATCAATGTCCACAGTCCCACATCGAAACTCTAAACAAAATGCACACCTCCCAAGGCCTATAAAAGAGGACAACCATCCCAGTTTGGAGGTAATCAATCAGAACTAACGGCATACGCCTATTGATCTGTAGTTCAAACTTACTAAATCCGTACTTACTTAAGCATCGGAAGCCTTCGGCCGGTATCACACCGGTATCTAGGATTTACCGAGCGTTTGCTATCTTACTGGTATAACTTACTACCGAGGCCATAGCATACCGAAGGTAACGAAATCACTAAGTTACGCGGGAAAGTGCAGAACCATTTTTCTGCGTCAACACTCATAATTAGCGTTACGCTAGCATAGTTAAAAGAGCTATAAGTTGGGATACATTGCTAGTATTTTTACTCTTTAAAGTAGATTAACACTTTTATTAACGATTTATACATTGTCAACTATAAAGTTAATAAATAAGAAAGGATACACTTAGTGAACGTTTAGCAAGTCGGGTAACTAAAAGTCTAAAATATAGTATTTCTTAATTATTGTTGGGACGAATAGGCTAGAGAAGTATGGGTTAAAAAGCCATATACGTTCCTATGTTGTGAACCATAAAAAATTTCACATATTTCATCAGTTCTAACAACATATAGTAAATAGGATTCTACTACCATAATGTATCTCCTTACAACATCCTTGTACTCTATTTTTTTGGTCGAAAACATACTAGTACTTTAACTCCTTAAAGTGGGTTGAGCTACAACCTACCTCAGCCAAAGTTTGGGTCATCATTAGTGCCTGCTTAAATACATCCTCTCATCTAACATCCTGTTACATTAATTAATCAACTATAAACAAACTATTATATAGTTATGAGACTGATCACCCATAGTGTGTGTTTGATAACAAGATAAGATAGTTTGGGTTTTTCTTTTTTATTTTGTTGAGCCCGTGTTTATTTTTCAGGAGAGAGATCAAGTTGCACACATCAACTTGAGGTCCTGTGTTCGAATCTATCCTTACTCAATATCATAAATAGTGATCATACAAACTCGTGGATGACATGAAGATCATTTTCACACAGGAAACAGAGAGGGGAGCAGACTTGGAAGCATAACGGACAAAAAGGAACTCTCAGTTCATTTTCGAGGAAGTTGCAGGAAATTGAAATGTACACACACCATATATCAAACAATTGCTTCTTGGTTCATTCCACCTATAAACATGATTTGTTTTTAAGTTTATATTACTTGGGGAGAAAGCGAGATCTTATTAAGGAACAAAAGCCATGGATTAGTCCATACGTTTGACTACTGCTGATAAAATTAGTTCCACAAATATATGTTTATTTTTATGATTGTCCATTAATTATTAATTAGTTGTTGTCTGGTTGGCCTAATACAACAACTTTCCAGGATGCATCCAATATCAATTTCATCATGGTGGGGGATAAATATAATTAAAATTTGACTCATCCGAAACCCTTTTTTTTTTTCGAAATTTTTTTTTTTATATTAAGCCGGAATTCTTCGTACAACATTTGTATACAATATCCTTCTTACAATAATCTGTCACTTAATCTACAAAGTTAGTTTTAGGTTGCTTTGTGAGGTTGACTGTCGTTTGACTACTAAATTATTGTTGCATATAAATTGGGATAACAAATTGCCTCCGCATAATGGACATTATCTATAATACATTAAAGTATCTTTCCTTCATTTTTCCAAAGCAAGGGTAAAATTCGAGCTGTTCTACTTTCCATGCTATAATGGCCAATTTCTCTTAACAGGATCTTCACATATCGGTACAACAGAAAAAGGTGTTTTAGTCGAGTTTGTAGCTCAAATAATTAAGAGTATTTCTGCAACCGAAGTCCTAGGTTCTTTGTCCTCCAATATTGTTTGTATGAAAAAGAAAAAGAAAAAGTTACTTCAAGGTTTTCTTCCTTTTTTGGGGGCTATTATCTTCCTCTTTTTTATTGTTTGCCAAAGTTGGGAAGAGAAATGGGTGTCTTCTCACACACATTACTAAGGTATTACGAGAATTCGAATATGAGATCATTGGTTTACAAGTCAATATCATTTTTCACTAACTTGGCGATGTTGGCATCTTCCCTTATTTGTTATTGACCAATGGCTGAAGTCCTTATTTGTTAATGACCAATGGCTGAAGTTAAACATAGCTGGATCGGACCTGACCAATTCAATGGTAGTACTATAAAATCCCACTTAAAAAAAGATGGGTCAACGAAATGTTAACTGACAAATAAACCCTTATTCCATGTGAACAATCTGATAAAGTTATGTCTGCTCTCCCTCAGCTGTTTTGTTTCATCATGTTTCTGTAGTGGATTGCCATTGACTTCCCAACCTACAACTATCCGAGTCGTTGGATGAAACAGTTATTTTATTTTATTTTATTTTATCAAACTTTATAAGACTCAATCCCATGGCAATTCCACTATTTTATGATTAAGTAGGTTTTGTTTCTCGGAAGCATCATGCATGCACATCTCCTGTGCATTGGATGTTGACTAAAGGTATAAATAAAAATAAAAATTATTAGGAAAATTGTGTACGATATTCTAACTACGTGATAAAACTTAGTGACAGCATTTTATGATGATGATAATTGTTTTATTATTATTATTTTTTTAAAGCACATGACGTTTTTTAACTGAATTGTTTTGTCACCCAGCATTTACACATGCCAAGAAGGAAGAGGCCGTAAAAAATATCCAAACAATTTTTTTCTTGTGATAATATCATTCAATTAATATTTGAAACAATTAGTCTTGTTCCACTTTATTGAAGAACATCTTGAGTTCAAATTTTGTGGACAATTATTTATGTTGTTCATTTTTTATATATATAAAAAATTGTTGAGTAGGAAGAAAAAATGACTATTTTAAAGTGATAGTAACAATTTTCAAAAAATATATGTGAGTCATATTAGACGAAATAAAAATAAATAAATAGATAAGCAAATTCCAAATCATTTCCTACGTACCCTCTGGTGACTGGGTGCTTTCTACATGGAATGACAAAAGTGTCCTCAACGAAACTCAACTGCCAAACGGTAAACCCGTCATTGATGAAGAATCCCGAGAAATCCCTCCGGCAGAATTGCGTGTAAAAATGATAAGGAGGCGTCCATCGCAAGAAATCCTCTTTAGTTTTCTTTAATTTTAATTTATTTTATATCCCAATCGCTGTTCATCTCTCATATCTCTAATCCTCTGTTCTTGGTTTATTATTAATAAGTAAAACTCCCCAAAACTCCATTGTATATATATAGATTCGCAGACCCAACCAAAGATTTATACCATTTTTAGAATTTGCCTATTTCTTCCCGTCTCAAACTCCTTGCGAATTTGTCTCATTCTTGCTGATCCTCTCTTTCTCTCTCCTTGAACACATTCCTTCACAGAAATCATAGATTAAAACCTATTTCTTCCAAAGAATAACAAGCCCTTCTGGTTGGTGATTGGAACTCCTCAAATGGGCATTTTGGGTTCTGGCTTTCTGAAACTTCTTTCCTCTTTTTAGCTTGCTTAAAACCAGGTAATATATCAATCAGCTTTTGCTTTCCTTTCTGGGTTTTGAATTCATGCATCATTTTGTTTTTGTGGCCATTATTAATTAATAACTCTGTTTCATGTTGCAGGAATTCAAATATATATTTATATATTTTGTGTGGTGTTTGATGTTAAAGGGTTAAAAGATGTTGGGAAGCTTGCTTACCAGATGCCTTATGTATGTTTTATATTGTCTGTTGAGTTTGGATTTGGGTTTGTTTTGATCTTCGACTTCACCTTTTTTTATTTTCTTTTTGGTTTCTTGCTTGCTTTTGTTGAATCTCTCTCTCTCTCTCTCTCTCTCTGCAGACTGTTTCTTGGGTATGCATACCCTGCATTTGAGTGTTATAAAATTGTGGAGAAGAACAGAGTTGAGATTGAAGAACTCCGGTTTTGGTGTCAATACTGGTACGTGAAAAGCCTGTCCCTAATTTCTGCCTCTTATTGTAAGACTGGCTTTGACCAATTCATTTTCATGGGCTTTTTCTCTTGAAAATTTTGGCACTTTGATTGTCATCTCATCCGGCATACAAACTTACATATATCCTATATTCGATTTTAAATTTAAAAACACTCGGTTTTACCTTATATGGAAAAATATATCTAGCGTTCACTTTAAAAATCTTGACAAATTATACATATTCGATTTTTACTTTTAAAACCTTAAGCGGTATTTACCAAAACCTGTCACGTGACATAGAAGTCCCCACTAAAGTTTTTCTCGGAGTTCTTCGTCATCCATAATTGTTGTCCCAACAAAATATTTTCCAAGACAAAAATTGGAGGGAACGAATGCTTTAATGATTGGTCAATTGTATCGCCATACATGTGATGAAATATGGTTGATGGCCTTATCTACTCCATTTCCTTGTTTCCATTGTGGGTCGCTGTTGATGTAAACATACCATTGAAAACATTTTGGTGACTTTTTTTGGATTGATGATTTTATCTCTTTAATGTCATTGGCATGTTTAATTGACCTCCAGATTGGTATGTCCCATTGAAGGCATGCCTCTACCATATGGCCCCATATATCTATACAGATAGATATAGGGATCTATTTGCACAGAAAAAGGTCAAATAATCATGGCAAATAATAACAGAAGCGAAGGGATGTTTTTAACTTCCAAAATCTTTTACAGGATAATTGTGGCCATGCTTACAGTTCTAGAGAGGATTGGAGACGTTTTCGTTTCATGGTACAAATCACTCTTACACTCTCTACCCTAATTGATTATATGCTTGTTTTCATCATTTACGTTTTGATGTATGCTAAAGTAATTTTTCTGAAATATGAAGGTTGCCCATGTATGGTGAGGCGAAGGTGGCCCTTTTTATCTACCTCTGGTATCCAAAGACCAGGGTAAGAAAAATGTTTTTCTTTTTTGAGATCATTGGTTGCATGCAACCAGTCTTTTACATTACTGTTCGTGTGCTAGTCACGTGATTAGTTATTGCGAGAGACCACTTAATAGATGTAATTCATGTGAACACCTTTTGAATTTATGTTGTAGGGAACTGGGTTTGTGTATCAGACACTGTTGAGGCCATATGTAGCAAAGCATGAAACAGACATAGACAGGAAACTGCTGGAGCTGAGAGCAAGGGCCTGGGATTTGGCGGTTTTCTACTGGCAAAACTGCGCCCAAATGGGCCATTCAGCTTTCTTCCAAGCCCTTCAATACTTGGCTTCACAGTCCTCAAAGTTCACCAAAACCCCCGCCGAAGAGGTAGGTACATTATCAACATTTTACACACAAGTTGCAAACACAAACAAATACCACATAAAAGAAAATGAAGATTCAAACTCTTCTGGGTAATGGGTAACTGGAAATTGATTTGTTTGATTGATTGAACCAATCTCTCGCAGCGGACGGTCGACGATGATCAGCAGAACCCAACGCCACCTTCAAACGCACCGCTTCGCAAACCCAGTGGGAAGAACAAGTGGCCGCCGCCGTCATCTCCGCCAGGAACACCCAATGGCACAACCACAACCGCCAATGGCACAATCACAACCGTCAATCGTTTCATGTCCGAGACTCCGAGATCCCCCAAGGTGCAGGTTCAGGCCAAACATCAAACAGAAGGCGGGCAGGTTAACGAGCTGTCCGAAAAGCTCAGGCTCAGGCGTTCCAAGCCAATCCAATGAGAAATTAGATTGTAACAACAACAAAAAACAAAAAACAAACAAACGAAATTGTACAAATCCCACAAACAGAATCGATTGATTGATTGATTGATCAGAACTCTGTACTGGAACTGAAAATTCTTGAACTTCAAATTCAAATTCATTCATTCAATTCCATTTTCTTCGAGTCAGTATATACACAGATGAGCAAAAAGTGAAGACGTCGTTGTGTTAGGTGGCGAGGCCGAGACAGAGGAGTGTGCGGCGGAATGCTTGGGAGAGAAAGGGGATGAGGGTGTGGGTGAAGAAGGAGCAGCACGGGCACGGAGAGAGCTTGAGGCAGAGGCGGCGGAGGAAGTTTGGGCCTGATGGGCCGGAGGTGGAGGACATGGGCTGGAGGTAGGCCCAGGCTGCCTGCTTCACGAGGCGGTTGCGGATGGAGATCTGGTAGCCGGAGTTGGCTGCAGTGGCGGCGGTAGGCGAGTTCACGGCGGAGGGGGAGGCGGATGAGGGGAGGAGGTCTTTGAGAGACGTGTAGGATTCGGAGCCCTTGAGGGAGAGGAGCTCCAGGTTGAGCTGAGGCGGCGTCGGGCGGGAAGAGAAGTCGCCTTTTTGGGCGGGGAAGCTGGAGGTGTGGAGGCCGTGGAGATGCTTAGTGGGAGGAGTGGTGGGGGAGAGGAGGCTGAGATTGGTGGGGACCACGACGGATGTGGAGATAGAATTTCTGCGGCGGAGCTTCCGTGGTGGGCTAAGCGCGGTGGAGGAGGAGTCCATAGCTGTTGAGCAGAAGAAAAGAAAGCAAGAATGCGTTGTGTTGTGAGAGAGAGAGAGAGAGAGAGAGAGAAACGAGAAACGCGGTGTTTGGGTTCCGGCGGCTTGCGCTTTAGCAATTATTGGCCTACAAACAAACTTCGTTTTTGTCACTATTCGCACACACCTGTCTTTTATTTCTTTAAAAATCCAATCTCCCAGAATATGCGTGGGGTCCACTCTCTATTTAGGAAGTATTTACGTATTTATGTGTCATGATATTCAAGGGGTTTTGTGTGAACTTATCTATAATCTATACTATAAGAAATACCCTCATTTGTCCCTATTTTACCATTATCATAATTGAAAGAAAATAAAAACAAACTAATAACAAGTAACTATAATTTATTCTAGGTTTTTTAATATTTCAAATGGTCTATAAGGTTTGCGAAATTATCACTTTTCATCTTTAATTTTTTTTTTGACACTAATGGTCCTTAAAGTTACCTTTCACGCATCAAAATGGTTCATGCCGTTAGCTTTCGTCAAATTTTCTGTTAAATTATTGACGTGGCACATATGTGGAGCTTATACATCCAATAGTATAGAGCCACGTGATTTTAAATAAAATAAAATATATTTTAAAACTTAAAATACATAAAATAAAATAAACAATTAAAAAGGAATTAAGTGTTTTTAGGAAAACAAAAAACCGATCCAAGGCAAGGGGCCATAGAAGGCGCAATGCTCTTTCTTCAACGCCAAGCCATCCTCCTCCTCCTTCCTCACCAACCCAAACCCAAAAGCCCGAAACCCATGCTTTCTTCCCCATTCACTGTTCGCTCTGTCCTCCAATACAATAGGAAGAATCAGACTTGATCCAATTTCTATTTACGCAAGTCAAAAAGAAAAAGGAAACATATGTTTTTTTGTTTTGGGAAAATTTAAAGCAAAGTTGGCCTAGAAAAGACTCCTCCAACGTGAAAAAGATGATCACAAACAACATAGTCCATGCATGGTAATTAACAAATGGTGGATTAGTGACTGTGTGGTGTGGAAGAGAAAACAACATCATAACATCATATTAATAATATAATATTACTTAACCATATTATTGATACTGATAATTCAATAGAATACCAGACAAATCAACTAAAAAACCTTCTAATTAGTAATAACAAACGAAATCTCTTCAACTCCTCTCCACCATCAACTAGAAATGCATCCTATACTTATAATGCATAAGAATCCACAGGATGTCAAAGCGGTCTCTGAAGGCAGACATATGCACAATCTCACCAGCCCTGAACATCTCCTGACTCACAATCTGGTTCCAGCCACGTGTTAAAACATGACCATGGTTTCCAACCGACATCAGATACATCTCGCCTGTTTGAAGCGAGTTGGGTCCCATGAAAAACACTTTACGTGTTTTGTTAGTGGGTATGCCACATAAGTTGTCGCCTAGTTGTTGTTGTAGATGGAGATTATCAGTCGTCATATCGTTTTGAGAAAATGTAATTTCGGCAACGTTGTGTACGATTTGTTGAGGCTCTATTTTAAGGTCACTTAGTCGGGTGAGCATGTATTGAGGAATTTCAGCCATCTTCTTCCAAAATTTGATTGAGAATAATGCACAGAAGACAATCGACGAAATCCAAGCAGGCAATGGCCTTCTATATATAGCCAAGTATCCGGAAACTTGATTGTTAAGATACTTGAATACCACAATTATAAACCACATTATGTGGCATGTCAACTCATTTAATACACCCATGTGTGCTTTAATTTTTTTTTATCACCCCTAATTATTATTTTTTGGTCGAATATCCTAATTAAAGCATTAAAAAAATTAGCATGAGTTGGGGGTGGGGAGGGAGGTAGACCGGGGGGGAAGATGGTGTGTTTAAATAATTTATTGTGCATATTAAAAAGAATTGTTTGGGCCTAAATTTCACGTGTCAGCCCAACTAACTATTAGCCCATGTCAAAAACAGTGGTTTGGGCTTTGTGTTACCAAAATCAAAAGTCAACCCATATAGGTTTAGAGGCCCAGACTTTTATGAACCAATTGCAAGGAATAAATTTACATATTAAAGACTAATCGCTATTAATGGTGATTTAATCTAGACAAATCAGTTTCTAATTAGTTAAAAATTAAGCCTAGCTGCTAGTCTCTCCAAAGGTTCAAAATTTGATCATCATCGTTTATCACAATTTCAGAGATCATGTCAGCAGATTCTTGGGGAAAATCTCTCCTAAGAAAGCCCACGTGACTCTAAAGTCAAAATTTCAACATGGCAGAGGACGTGATGAGGAGTTGGTAGAAGGTTTAATTGGAAAACCACTCCCCATAACCATTTAATTCCAGAAAAGAGGGCCAAGTTTCTTTCTTACGCTCGTGAGGATTTTGCATCAGGGCAAGTGGGGTTTACAGGAGATAAACAAGAAATAAGAGAGTTTGTTGATAGGAGATCAAAACTGATCATCATGAAAGCTGACTTTTGATGGGGGTTTCTGTTGTCAGCCTAAACCACTATCCCTTTTTCGCGCTGGAACAAGGAATCCTTTCAATTATTTCTTCCTCCAGATATTAAGGAATAAACCATTATTCAGATTCTCTATAAATATAAGAGGAGATAAGCAGGATAAATGACAGCCAAAATTCTCAGTCATACTGACAAACTAAAACAAGATCATATGATCTCAAAAGCCTTCAGACTCTGAAGCAATCAAGCTCTTTGATTTACAAAAGATATCCATCTCAGCAGAACTCAGTTTCGACTTCAAGTTAAACTTAAAGAAGCAGCTCACTAAGAGGACGAGATTTCTCTCGTTAGGAATTTGGGTCAACATAGGCGAATCAAGCAGAACTCAAGTTTTTCATAATATGAAAACCTCAACAAATTTATAGAGATGCCTTGATCTCTTAGAATTGCCATAATAGCTCTTGGATGATTCATAATCAAGCAGAACAAGTACTGAAGTGTAGCTCCAGGTTAGCAATCGTCAATCCAACCACTTCCAGCCGCATCCAAACTCAAGAGATCTCAATTATGCCCATACAACAAGCATCTCCATGGCTAAAATAGATTAAAGCTCTACCAATCTCAACATTAGTATCGATTTCCAGCTAAACATCATCAATTGAAGGTGCTGACATTTGAATCCACAGATATATCCAGTCCAGCCTGAATCACAGGCAACAATCCAAGTAGAAATCGAAGCCCAATGTTCTGATGTCCTTCCAGACGTGGCATTTTTCTTTTGTTTTAAATTGTGTAATAGACAGTTCTCTTTAAAACAATCTGATTTATTTTCAATATTCATTTTGGCTAAAACTACTAGTTTTTACTGTGAGAAATTATGAAGTCATCACCAGTCTGAGGCAATAAAAGAACTTACTTGAGAGATATTCCTCACCCAAATTCACAATCACTTGTTTAAAATCTGTAACTTAGGGCGCAAGTTATCTATTTTTCATAAGTCTGTTAGAGTCTTGTCTGCTAACAGTGGCACACTCGCACACCAAAGAAAGTTGACTTGTTGACCACAAATGGTTTTCAAGCCAGTGGGAAATTTTACCATATCATTACATGAACTAAATCTAAACGGGTGAACAAGAATTTTATTATTATTTAACACAAGTGATAACCTAAATTAGAAGGGGAGGGGATCTCACACACATTACCAAGGTGTCATGAGGGTTCGAACATGTATGCAAATGAAGACCCCTTTCTATTACACTAGACCCGGTTCGCAACTATTTTCTTTTTAAAAATTAACAATTTCTTTTGTGTTTTATGTACATGCCCAATTTGAGTATTTTTCTTCTTGTAAGAACTGTACTCGATCCAATTTTTAGTGAAATTGGTCTTCACCGTGTTTTGGAGCCCAAATGGTCCAAAAAATTAATTAATTTCTTTTGGAAATTCTTAAAGGAAAGTTCGACTAGAAGAGAGACTTTGCCGTAATCCCAACATGAAAAGATGAACAAACAAAACAACATAGATAGTATGTGGTAAACAAAAAACTTATGAAGAAAGTAATTAAGGATCTCAAAAACCTTCATCCATCCTAAGGAAATTAGATTGACAACTGGTTAGGTTACTTGTTTCAAATTTCGGGGTCAATCATCTGCGTGGTTACTAGATTTCTCAACCTGCTTCCCTGATTGCATGAGATCTCTAGCTACTTCCCTGATCGCATGAGATTATTGCTTGTTAAAAAAGAGAACGAGAAAGTCACTTCAAATTTATTTTCAGTACGTTATATATTCAAAGAATGAAAAACTAGTTTGTCATATCTGCACATCTAGATGCCATACCAATTCTCACTAAGCAAAATCCCAGAAAAGGAAAATTAACAGAAGAGGTCATCATGCATTCTTTTGTTTTTTTGTTTTTTTGTTTTTTTTTAAAGGGTAATTGTCCAAATAAGAAACCTTGGAAATTTTCCTCGAGTATAGTTTTTTAGATTAGTTTCTCATATGGGCACATTAGATTATCTATCTATCTCTATATATAAAGCAAAAGGCAGAGAATGGTGAAACATTCAAAATACCAAAAAATGTCATTGATTAATGCAAATATTAAAAATTGAAATTATTAATTAAATGAGGATAATATGGTCAATTTATATTTTTCTATTAACAAAAATTAAAAAAATTAAAAAAATCAAATAATGAGTCCTATTTTTATGGAACATAACTACTTATTTTATCTTTTCTTAATTCTTAAAAATTAAAAACAAAACCAATTGGCAAACACTCAGAGAGGTCAGGGTTAGTATATATAAAGGCAAAAAATAGTGAAACATTCAAAACACCAGAAAATATCATTAGTTAATGAAAATTGTTAAGAATTGAAATTATTAATTAAATGAGGATAATATATTAAATTCACACTTTTCATATTAAACAAAATTTAAATTTAAAAAATAAAATAAGATAATGGGTCCTATTTTTATGGAACACAACTACCCATTATCTTTTTTAATTCTAAAATAAAAAAATAAAACCAATTGGCCCACGCTCTAGCATATTTAACACAAGTACCACTCTTCTTTTGTCAATTACCAACATTCTTTCCTCCTATTATACGTAATTTTATAACGGCAAAAAATTATTTAAAGAAATTAACAAAGAACGGAGATACAAACCAACATCTTAGATCCTCAAAGTTTAAACTACAATAGAGAAAAAGTTTTGATGAAATTTTCACAAAGAATTTTTTGAATGAAACGCAACATAACGAGTAAAAGTGACGTATTCAATAAAAATGGTGTCAACAATTCGCAAGAAAATAAATAAGATTGAACTCAGGGCTAGAAATCTTGGCTGCCTTGACAAAACCTAGCAAGCCCGTCCTGCAACATGTTTAAAATCACAGAATTTACAGACAAAGGATTCCAAACGGAACCCCATGGTATGCGTGCATTAAACAATGAGCATGCATTATACAACTCTAGATTATGCATTTAGATTCAGCATTACTTCCTCCCGTACGTAGCATAGCCTACGATTATTTCATCCGCCATCCTCAATAATCAATTCCTTGCTGAATATCCACCAATTATAAAGTTTTATGATTAACTCTTTATTCCTACAACAGGGGTCAAAGACATACTGAACTGTACAGTATAACAATAATTCCCAGCTTGTAATCCATCAGCTTCTTCCACAAGCTTCGCCGGTGTTCATTTATCAAGCAACTACTTGGCACCTCCATGCAATAATCGACAGAGATGGAAGCCTCCGATGGGGTAGATACATGAAATTTCTACAGATAGGCTAGTCACACAATTCACCTTTGAGAGAAGTTAACAGCATGAGGTGGAATTTCAGCAATCCCAGATGGGGGAGTTTGTGGCCTTGTTATACTAACATCAGAAACTCCAAAGTCGGAGTGTAGAATGTCTGCCCCATTCCATCCAACACCAGCTATAGTTGTCATGGTGAAGGAACTGATTACTCCAACAGTTAGATAATAATCGTCAAAGAGAAAAGAACTGAAAAGAGTAGCAAGGGTGAAAAGCAAAAAGAGGAACATCTTTGAAAAAGGATACAATCCGTTCTCCACATATCTGTAATGCTAACTTCAGCATCAGACAAAAGCCAGTAGTCTGCATCATTCTGCAACAGTAACAAAAAGGTATTCAATCAGAATCCACATATTGTCCACCAGAAATTTGATTTCCCAAATTATAAACATATACATTGTTGAGAATATTCTTGGTTTTGAAAAAAAAATTACACGAATCGACTCTCAGTCTTGAAATTATGCTTTCTTTTTTTGCTTTTCAATTACTTAACAAAAGAAATTGGTCAAAATAATTATACTTACATCAACATCAGAGGGGACAATCTTCATGATTCCCCCAGCAAACTCCTGAGAAGCGTTAATATCAGAGCACGTTTGATCAGCCTGTTGCGCCCAAGGTTCAATTTCCTTTCCACTGCTCTCCACAGTGATCACTTCTGTTGTTGGGTGTTCGTTGGACACAGAACCAGAAGCAATTGGGAAACTCACAGGTGGCTCAGCGCCATTTATATCCTCAAACTTCTCCTCAAATTGACTAAAATCAAGTAATAAACACAGATAAAGAAATAAATAAAAACAACAGGATATCCCATTACCCATAATCCCTTTCAACATGCAAAACAAGCAGGTCCTATTCAGATTGAAGAAAGCCCATAAATGTATGTAGTTATTTCATCCACAAAAGAAGGAAACAATACCTGACAAGGTAGACATCAATGGGTCCCATTGTGCTTCTAAGTATGATCCTGTATCTCCTCTGTGGATAGTCAACTGCCTGGTGTATATTGAAGGAGAATCAAAATTGTACCAAAGTGAAAAGGAAAATAGAGTATGTGCCTTCCGAAACAAATATAGGTTCTTGACTTACTTCATCAGGATCCGGGACTTCCAAGGTGGTTCCATGTGGAGCTTTAATTGCTATCAGGGTTTCATTCTGGAAAAGAAAAGGCACGAGTAGTTTAATGGAAACCACTAAACCATCATAGAACAAAGAGTTAGAAGTGATGCACGATACTCACGTGAAAGCAAGGTAGGGCTTTAATGTCTTCTTCAGTGACAAACAGCCATCTAGAGTACAAGTTGGAAGGTACCATAAAAACGTACGAGCATAAATGGAAGCAAGTAATTAATAATATAAACAAAACAATTGAACAAGAAAAGAATCAGAAATATTGATGAACAAGAAGATTTTACTTTCGGTTGTTTTCATCCTCACTCAAATCCCTCAACTTTTCCTGCATCTCTCTGCAAAAGTGCAAAAGCATCAGCATCTTCCAATAGTTTGAAGATAGTAAAATTGATTTCAGAAAGAAGATCAATGGCATAAACCTTATTTGGTCATCTAATGTGCGCTCTTTTAAGGATAGGTTTTCAACTTCCGCCTGCAGGACAAAGTCACAACTTAGAAAGTCCATCTCTTAGAAAAGCCACTAAATTTTCATTGTTTCCTTTTAGCACCATGGATTTCATAGCAATGTAGACAGCTAAAACTGCGGATCTATAATTACTACAGAAGAAGCTTACTCATGATGATTCAAAAGACAACAAACATAGATAAATAAATAAGCTCCTGGTCTTTGCATGACAAGAGCTTGCAACATTTAAATACCTGTAGTATAGAGAGATCACCATCCAACTCCCCTGGCCTTGAAGCATCAAATCCCCTAATCAATCATTTAACACATCCTTGCGTAAGTTCCCATGTGTTCCAAATTTTATTAGAGCTTGAATTGAATTTAGACACAAGAAAGGAAATTTTGGAATAAACAATCAAAGATTACTTCCAACGTATTCTGTTCTTGAGCTTCTTTTCAATTAGACCTATGCCTTCCAAGACATTTGTAATGTCATATATCCGCCTCTTCTGAACCTGTTTCATTTGCAAACCTTTCAATCAGTACAGACCCAAATGCGGATAATATATGCGTTCATATGTATGTATAACAACAGAAAATGGTTACCTCCAAAGTTTCTGCTGCTTTGTTTAGATCAAGAATTCCATCCTCTGCATGCTTAATCAAATTGATGAATTTTTTGTCAACAGACCTGGAAAGTTTGAGTACAGTTATCTCATAGTGACATCATTTGACAGCCGTAAGAACTGGCAGTATTAAAAGAAAACAAGTACTCATTCAAAGATTACCTAGAGAACTGTCATAACGACAGCTGCCAGCTGGAGTAAGAGGAGAAGGGGAGCCTGCATGTTGACAAAAAGTATCCAATTAGATTAAGACAAATCCATTTATCTATATAACAATATAGTCTTAAAAAAAAGGATGTGCACCCTACATGGACTAAACTTTTATTGAAGCTTATCTTGGTGATTTGTTTGAGTTATGCCAAAGAAATGATGAAAGTCAAGCAAAAAAAACCTAAGAGATAAGAAAATTTCCCACCAGCATTTGACACAGGTGTCTGAGGCCCAGATCTATTGCCCTTTGACGCCTTTGACCTATTGTTTATCCTTCCCCCTTTTGTAGACACGGGAGTCTGAAGGGGACTCTGAACGACATTAGTATATCCAGGACTGCTAGTCCAATCACTGTACTCAACTTCATTATTATCCTTCCGTGTAAGTTGCTGAAAAACACCAGCAAAGGTTGAAGAGTTATCATTAACAATAGGCACAAGGCAAGTAAGAAACCATGCTAGTTAAAATGCACAACTATAGTGGATCTCTTAGATAATGAAGGGTATCAACGAGATAAAAATTGCAAATCAATTAAGATGAGTTGGAGGGTGGAGGATGTAACCACAAGGATGAAATGGGAAGAATTTCTTGCCACTAAGCATAGTTGACAGTAACGTCAAGGTAAACGGCCAAAGCAATAAGGAGTTACTCTTTTTAAATAAATAAAAAATAAGTAAGATTACTAAACAGACATATATGATGTATCTTTCTCTCTCATGAGGATAGAATCACCGCAAACACACAGAGCAGAAATGCACCTGTTTTCAAGTGCTAAACATATAACAGATAAGCATCATGCAATCTTCTCAACAAATTACCACATCTCATGAGCAACAATTGATTCCAAAAAGGAGCCAAATACTGCAACTCGAAAACCTACAGTCACACCCGTAACTTCTTAACAGATTAGGAAACGCAGTATAATGTGATACACAAGCACCATATCAGATATCCACATCTCAGTTTTTCCCTCATCACGAACATTCCCAATTCTTCACTTTGACAAGTTGCATTACAGCTAAACTTACGATTTTATTATGTTAGCTTAACTTACAAAATTGCAATAAGTTGACAAATAAAGTACCACCAAATTAAATATCTTAACAATCAGTACCTTAGAGTTAAGTGAAGAATAGGGGTTTATTACCTACAAAATAGCACTGATGAGCTAATCACAATTTTCTTATTACAAATTGATACCAATCTCATAGAAACCCTAAACACACAAACCATCGCTTCAGCCAAAAATCCAGACAAGCACTCTGAAAGCATCTAACCATCTTCCTCACCACAATTATCAAATCCTCAAGCAATTACAACACAATTCCCCAAAACAAAGCAACGCAGCGAGATAGACACGCAGATATGCGTGAAATGGCAATAACTCACAGGAGATCGAACATGAATAGCTTCAGGTTCTTGGTCACCAACTCCGCGAGCACTTCCAGCAAATCGATGGTAATTATCCGGAGGGAAGGGCTGCGGCTTCGTCGACTCAAACGCGAGGTGACGCCTCAGCGGCGGCAGGATCTGGGTGCCACCGGCGGTGGCCGCCGTCGCCGGCGTTGGTTGGCGGTTAGGAGCTCGAGCGCAGCTGGACATGGAGGGATCGACCGGCTCGAACTATCGGCGGTTTCCGATTGCCAAAGACGATCGGAGAAGGAGAGACAGATCTTTAGGGTTTGGGGAACCGAGAGAATCGGAGAGAGAGAGGAGGAGGAGGAGGTTCAGGGTTTATGGGGAGCCGAAATGGGATCCGGCGTGGGTAGACAGAGAAAGAGAGGGGTTAGAGAGAGAAAGTGAGGGTTAGAGAGGGAAAGTGGGTTAAGGGGTTAGGGGAAGAGCTAGCAGAAAACGAGGGAAGGGAGGGAATTTTTAGTTTCGGATAGATGTGGAGGGAACACGGCGGAAAAAATTAATTTGTTAACTGGTTTCCTTTTTTGGACCCCTGTATTTTTCATAATTGTGTTGTTGCCCTGATGAGAGGTGAGTTTTACAAATTGACACTGCTCCAACTTCTTTTTATCAAGTGTCTCTTGCCACGCTCTCATGCGCATGCCAATTGATATTTATTGAAAAATTGATATACATTTTAAATTTTTATGTGTTTTTTATATTAGCATTAATTATTAAAACAAATGAAAAAAGAAAGAGAGATAGATGGGTGGTGGTGGAGTGGGATAAGTGGGATAAGTGGCACATTGAGAAAGTGGGTTTTGTGTTTTTCATTTTATTTAAATGATATTTGTGTTATCATTTTAATTTCATTATATTAATTTGTTGCATCTTATCATCTTATCTAATTAAGGGTTGTTTACCATTTGACATATTTGCTTTATATATATATATATATAATATTAGTCATAGTCGGTCCTGAGATTTTGAGAGCCTCATGCATAACTTAAATGGGAGCCTTCAATCTAATATGAAAATATTTATTAAAAAAATTTGTCATGACTTAACATCATAGGAAAAATTCAAAGATAATTATGATGATGATAAGTAGTGAAACAGCTATAATATTTTGTTCTATTTTTTTTAACATAAGAGGATATGGAAATGTATATTTAATTCTTAAAAAAAATATCCGTGTGCAAAAATGTTCATTAATTTACAAAAGAAAAAGGAGATCAACCGGAGGGCATGAATGAAAAAATAAGAAAAGACCAAAAGGCGTGGAGTTTTCCGAAAAACAATATATTTGGATGCCCTGTTTGGAATTATTCCAAAAGGATGGGGCCAAAGTCGAAGCTGCTAATAGAAAAGACAAGAGACGAAAAATACAAGAAGACTCGCCGATCCGCGCCTTTATTTGTCTTTAAACAAATTATGATTTTTATTTCAGGCTCAATTCTCACAGCTCCTCTCCAACCCTAAATTATGGTGACCACAATGTGCATAAACTTTGGTGCTACTACTATTGGGTCCACGATACGTGGCAATCATTCAGCCCATTCGAGGTCACAATCTAGCCCAGAGACTGTTAATAGGCCGTACCAAGCTCGGCCTAGTATTTCTGCAAATGATGTACTTTTGGGCCCTATCCTCATCTCATTAATTTCTCTAAGTTTGTTTAGTAGTTGTTTTATTAAGCATGAGACTTTTATTTGATGCTAACCATTTTTTATTTTATTTTTTAATAGAGATGGACCAATCAAAAAAGAGGATCTTATATATGACCCTTATATGATGTCGTATTTTTTAATTGTAATGACAATGAATTATAAGGATTTGAGCTACTTCCCTCATTGCCAATTGATTTTAAGATAAAACCTCAACTTCTTCATGAATATACAAAACTCACACACCTAATTTTTAACAAATATTTTGATTATTGGCTAACCAATGAGCGACATTAGGTGGAGTTAAGAATTTAAGTAAGAGTGAATATTTTTACAATTTAAAACTCTATTTTTTTAATGAGAAATCAACCTAATTTTCAAGGAAATCCCTACTTGCATCACCTTTTTTTTTTTCTCTACTCATTGATTCATAGTAACAAAATATATGCAATTAAAAAATTTAGACATGAGCATGAAATATAATACAACAAGAAAGGGGGGTATTTAAAGAATTTAAGAGGAATTTTATAATGTTTATACAAGATTACAATAACTAATTTTATAGAATGATTAGAGAGGGGGGCACGACAGAGCCATCAATCAATATGATTTGAACTTGAAATCTCCTTCAATACGAGTGTCATTTTTGTTCATATCAATCCACTTTCAAGTTTCAACCGCATTTACTACTAGCAAATGACATATTCTCATCTCAAATTGTTGTGTTATATGATACCTTTAGTATTATTGTACAATGTATAGTAAAACACATCTATAATTCTTACCTAAATTTGAGAAATCTCCAAACCACCCCCCAAATTCAATTGGGTATTTGGAAAATGCTACTCCTCAAAATTAATTTTCAGATATATCCCCCAAAATTCGAACAAATGTTAAAAAGACCACCTATTTTTATCATTTTTCCAAATCATCAGAAATCGAATTTGTACACCACAGAGGAGAATTTCTGAAAGGGATAGAAGAATTACAAAAAATCTCCAGCCTATCCCGAAACTGAGCCTCGCTGGTTTTTAACAAAACAGGCAGAGGAAAACAAACCCCTTTCTCCACACACCGCTGGTGTCTCGGCCGAATCCGATTCTCCAAGCTGAACGAGAAGTAGTGCGGAAACTCCTTGAGCTCCTTCAAGTCTCGCCCCATCTCCACCACGAAGTAATTGAATTTCGGCTCGAAATTCTGCTCGATGCTGTAGCAGAAGAGCTGCGGGAACCGCCGAAACATGGAGAGGGCGTCTCGACGAGAGAACCCGATTTTCTCGAGGTAGTCGATTCGGGGCTGGAGCTTGTCCTCGACGCTGCAGGAGAGGAGAGAGGTGTGCTTGTTCACTTGGGAAATGCCGATGCTCTGAAGGAAGTAGAGGGTGGGGCGGAGGCGGGTCTTGACGCAGCAGGCGAGCAATCTGGGACGTCGATTGAGGACGCGGCGGAGATCGGAGCCATTGACACGGGCCTCGCGGAGGAGGAAGGTGAGGACGGGGATGATTTCGGCGACTCGGGAGGAGAGGATTTCGGGGCACATGCCAATGAGGCGGCGTAGCTCCTGGGAGGTGAAGCCGATGGAGGTGAGGAGGAAATGGACGGTGGATTTTATGTGGGGTAGAGGGGAGGAGAGGATCGGAGGGTGGTGGTTGATTAAGGAGAAGAAGTCGAGGCCGATTGAGTCTAGGTAGAGGACTTTTTCCTGGAAGTCTGAGTGGGGGGTTGGGGAGGAGGGTGGCTTGAGGGATTGGAGGGAGAGGGAGAGGGTGGTTTTGGTGGAGAGGATTGGGAAGTGGGGGGATTTTGGGTTTGGGGGTGTAAAGAGTGGAAAGAGTCATGGTGAGAGGAGGAGAGGGATTGGGGTTTGGGGTTGGGGTTGGGGTGAGAGTAGGAGGAGAAAAAGGGTTGCTTGGTGGTGGTGAGGAAGTGTGTTTCTTGCATTTGGTTGTTTGGGTGTGGTTTGGGTACTGGTCATGGCTGGGTATGAGTTGTAGAAGTGCTGTTTTGGGGAGAAGGGGAGGGAAGGAGAAAGGGGTGTGGGATGGGTAGAGGATAAGGCTTAAAATGCTCCAAGCAATATCATTGTGGAGACTCTGATTGGTGAGGGAGTAATCAGTAATCTATCTTTTGACCCAAAAAATATATAATCAGTAATCTCTATGAAAACAGGAAGGAAAATTATTGGGCCAGCCCATTTTATTGGACCTTACAATGCCAATAACAGAGGGAGTTGTTGGTTGCACCCAGAAATTTGATCACTATACTCCAAGAATTCTATAGTTATAGTGAGGGCTCATCTAAGACCTTTAGATGATGCTCTATTTCTTAATCGTTAAATAAAATTGATTAGATATTGGATTAAATTGGTTAGTTTGATTCAACGATTAAGATATATGATGTCATCTAAAAGCCTTAGATATAAGGCCCTCACTATAGAATGACTCCACTATACTCAATCTCAAAAGGATTTGCAAATTTTTCAATTTCACTCACTAAAGGGAAATGTTCTTTTACCCAAAAAAAATTAAATTCTTTGAAACTTTCATAATCATTGTAGCATAGGATGCTTATATTGCTAGACTGCATAGTAAGACTATTTATCATATTAATTTTTATTATAATGTGTTGTATAGATTCACAATCGAACAACATAATTATGAAAAAGTAAAATCAATTACAATTGAGTCCAAATTGCTTCCCCATTTAAGAATCTCAAACCACGGTGCTAAGGTACAAGATTCTACCTAGCAAACTTCGACCACAAGGCCCCAAAACTTCCTCACTTCCCCAAAGTCAATCCGAGATGGATAGTAACCCAAAGTTCGATATTTTACATAGAATTCGAACTTAGGGCACCAAGAAAAACAAACCATTGACCTAACATAATCCTAATATATTTTCCATTACCCAAAGGACCTAACAAAAAAATGAAATTCCATAAATGAAGACCCAAACCATGTAACAATGCCAGCTCCAAAAACACAAATTATACAACAACAAAATATATATATTTAGTTACCTAGATTTCTATGGTTCCCCAAAATGTATGGAGCCCGGTTGGCCGGTTCGGTTCAGCCTAGTCACCAACCCTCCAACCACTACTTATCCTCTCACTGTCCCCTACCTATTCTCCACCTTAAGACTCTCAGCCAACACACACACTAACTCTTGACCAGTGAGTGACTGAGTGGGTGAGCTCTCAACAAACCATGGCTACCTCCACCGCTCTCATCTCCTCAACCCCATCTAGGGCTTTCTCCTCCAAATCCACGCCTCTCGTCGCTTCTTACTCCATTTCCAAGCCCATCTCCCAAACCCTAACCTTCCCCAAATCCTTCAATGGCCTCCGCCTGCCACGCGTCGCCCACTCGGTTTCTCTCTCCCGCGGAGCTCATTCCAGAAGGTCCTTCCTTGTCAAAGCTTCTGTGGATGAGCTTCCTCTGGTTGGAAACGTAGCTCCTGATTTTGAGGCTGAGGCTGTTTTCGACCAGGAATTCATCAAGGTCGAATCTTTAACTCTTTGTTCTTTTTCTGCAATCGCATGCTGTAATTTCAATTTTTGGGTTTGTGGAAACTGAAGCTTTGCTTTTGAATTTCAGGTCAAGCTCTCTGAATACATTGGGAAGAAATATGTGATTTTGTTTTTCTACCCACTAGACTTCACATTTGTTTGTCCCACAGGTTTGTTTTCACCGTCAACATTTCTCTGCAAAATTTTCAATCTTTATTCGATGCTGAGTTCTCCTTATGTTTTCTGTGTCTGAACCTTGTTGCAGAAATCACTGCTTTCAGCGATCGTCACGCTGAGTTTGAGGAACTCAACACAGAAATCTTGGGTGTTTCAGTTGACAGTGTGGTAAGTTCATTCCTGCTTCCCACCATCTGTAATATCATAATGTCCTTTGAAAAGCCCTTGTTTCAAAAAAAAAAAAAATCTTTAATTTGCATTGTTCTTTTATAATGCATTGCCAGACATTCCACAACAAAGTCAATTTTCTGCTTACAGACGTGTTATAACCTTGTCCAAGGTTTTGGTCTACTGCACCATATTGCAAAATGTCAATGAGCATGCACATATTATAATGTGCAAAATTCCCCCTCGGACTATATATATGCTTCGTTATTTTGATATGAGATAATGATTCTGTCTGTACCGTGGGATGAAATTTAAAAATGTCAAGATTAAGTGTGTTCATGGAATTAAGTTTTTATGCATCGGATTTTCTGACTTCCAACAGAAATTGGACTCTTGGGGTGGGTGGGGCAAACAATGCATGTGATTTTGGGCCAAAATGCCAATTCCCAGTGTTGGTGGAGAAACAACACTTATAGACAAGAAGGGCATTCAACCGAGAAAAGAAGGATGGTTGAAATTTTAAAAGAACTAGGAGAACTGATATTTATGGTTGGAATAAAAAGGATTCACCAAGGCTGGCAACATCAGAAGGTTGTGTGCTTGATGATGATTGATGATGATGTGAATCAGCTTATTTTCTTCAATTTTTGGTTATTTTGACTTCTGTATTTGATGTTTTGCACATCGGATTTGTGTGTATGTGTGTGTGCTTACTTGATGTAAAATGGTTTGAGAATTGCTCTTGGGTTTGCGAGATGAATTTATATTAGTCTTTTACTGTATTTTCCGTAGTTTTCGCACCTTGCATGGGTCCAAACAGATAGGAAGTCAGGAGGACTTGGTGATTTGAACTATCCATTGATCTCTGATGTCACCAAATCAATTTCAAAATCCTATGGTGTGCTGATCCCAGATCAGGTATGAGATTTAATTATAATTGGTTTTGAATTTAGTGAATAAGAAACTTGTGGGAGACTCAATGATGTTATAATCTGGATTACTTAGAAGTTTGGTTTCACTGTGATAGGGAGTTGCATTGAGAGGACTTTTCATTATTGACAAGGAAGGTGTCATTCAACACTCCACCATTAACAATCTTGCCATTGGCCGTAGTGTGGATGAGACTAAGAGAACGCTCCAGGTAAACATATTCATCAAGGCCAAGATAGAAATGGGATGATTTAGTTTCCAAGATCTGCCTTATATTTGAGAAATTTGTTGTTGTGTTGCCTATTACATTTTCTAATTGCTTTTTTTCGCTTCTTTTCTTTGCCTGGGTTGGATCCTGCAGGCCTTGCAGTACGTTCAGGACAATCCTGATGAAGTTTGCCCTGCTGGTTGGAAGCCTGGGGAGAAATCCATGAAGCCAGACCCCAAGCTCAGCAAAGAGTACTTCTCCGCGATATAGTGGTAGCACACTGCGTATCTATGTCGGATTCAGATAGGGAGTTGTAAACGAGTTTTGTATTTGTGTAATGTCTTTTTCAGTTCTTGGTAATTTGAGCAGCAGCCTGTCACAATAAACCCAATGAATGGGACTCACCCAGATTTTCAGAGAATTCAAGTACCCCAGCCATTTTATTGTGTTAATGTTCATATGATATGGTCCAACTGGGTCAAAAGCCTAGGAGCTTGATGCACCATAATAATGCAGTTACAAATTACAATGGTGTGTAGGTTTTAAGCAGGAAAGTTTGTTTGGCACTGTGGAAGCAAGCTGAGGCTATGTAATTGTATTTTTTCCAAGTAAATTATAAGATGGAGAGAATAATCGTCTAGCTCCTATATTTTTCCCTTTTTCTGCTGTGATGATTGGTTGGGGTTTAAAGGGTAGACAACTAATCTTCAAATCATCATCTTATTCAGAATTTGAAGGGAGGAAAATATACTGCAATCAACCTACAGTGAAAATTTGTAATGAACAAGATCTGAGTTATGAATTTGATGGCTTTGCATTATTGCAAATAACCCTTACGAATTTGATGGCTTAAATAGTCAGATTAAGATGAAACTGGGATAACTGTCTCTAGTTTCAGTCTCATCCATGGCTTTAGATGCCTCAGCAGAAATTACCCATAAAACCCAATTTAAGACCTACTAGAACCAGGCAATGAATGAATTCTGTCCATCAAAAAACTGCTCCTTATCCATTTCTCCACTGGTTGGTTGGTCTTGGTTCATCCATAGCGGCGCTTGCCTTTGAAAGACAATCGAAGGAAAAAGCTTTGCAAGGGTGAGGAAGGATGAAGATCAAATCAGTTCTTCATCACAACCACCCCAAAATCGCATCAACCACCCCAACGCCAGCCCTCCTCCCCATTACTTGTCATCACATCACCAAAACCCAAACCCTGAAAACCCTTAACCACAATCACAAAGCAAGCCAGAGGCTGAGGATCTGTACAAACCCAACAACAACCAGAAAGAGATTCTCAACCATATCAGCAGCAACACTTCAGCCTTCACAGCCTCTCGATCTAACAGAAGACAATATCAGACAGGTCTTGGCAGATGCAAGAATTGAATTTGGCCAGCTCTTTGACACTTCTGTTGGCATGACAGGTGCTTAATTTTAGCTTTAGTTATTTCGTGTTGGTTTCAGTTTAGATGTTGAGAATGCTTTTGGTTTGGTTTGCAGGGCAAGTTGAACTTGCCGAACTGGACGGGCCCTATGTGAAGATCAGTCTCAAAGGCCGGTTTTGGCACGAACGCAGTGTGGTTCTGGCTAGACTGGCTAATTATCTCAAGCAGAGAATCCCTGTGAGTTAGTTTTCTCACTGAAAATTACTTTGATATTTACACACTGAAAATTAATGTCCTTTCATTTTTTCCTCAGGAAATTTTGGAGGTAGACATAGAAGATGAGAAACAATTGGATGACAGCCCTGAAAACTTTTAGAGCTACTCACTGCCATTTCCACTGGTTTTTCTTTTTCTTTTTCATGGTTTTCCCCAAAATTGCTTATCATTTCTGTGAACTCCAGTTAAACAAGTTTTAGAGTGAGAAGGAGACAATAGCAACTTAATGAGCCTATTAAACTTGTTTACAGACAGAACCAGCAGCAACTTTTGTACTGGCAGACTGAAAATTTACAATGATAAGCTGAATATAGAACTACAAGAAGATATGATTGTGTATTTATCTTTGTCAACGCCCCCCTAGAGACAGAAAGAGGCATTATGTGATTCAAATTCAATATTGTTGTCTAGTACTTCAACTGCACTAGCTAAAGACTGGAAGAAACTTTTGAAAAAATAAAAAATAAAAAAATCTTTCCAAAGCGTGTTGTTCTTGGGTTAAAAATTGAACAAATCGACTAAACTTACAGGCTGGAAACATAATTTTACTTTTATGTTAGATGAGGGTCATTGGAGAAATTTGCAACTGCTACCATGATTAGGATTTTGAATTTTGCTAGCTGGTGTGCGTTTGTCGTCGATGTCATCTATGCATGCACATGTGGGTGACTAACAAACGTTGATTGGTATGCACCGATGGAATCCAAGTGCATTGACAATCGTTGATTGGTATGCACCGATCAAATCTCTCTTTACGATTGTGTTAAAAAGTTACATGAGTTTATACCCATGAGGGTGTTAACCCATTTCTTTTCTTGACTTAACTCAAGCTGTATGACATTAAACTCGTAAATTTCAAATCTCTTATGATGACTAAGGACACCCTTTTGATTAACAATCATGATTATTATCCATTCTCTTTATCATAAAATATAGAGAACGCCACCAAATTAAGAGACTATCTATGTTAGATAGAAGAACTTAAGCAAAAGATTTGCAGATAAGATTAGATACAAAGTGTATGCTGTTCACATTACAATTGTTTGATCATGGACTATAAAGATCCAGTGACTTTACAGCAAAGTTGATTCTGTTTATTCATTTTTGTTTCTACCAACAACAGGCGACCCTTAGATTTATTGACTATGCTTATATATTGAGTTGACCTTAGAGGGTGAGGATCTGATTCGGATTCTATTATTAGATCTATCAATTTAATTAAGTGTAATTAGACATTAAAATTCTTCATGTGCCTCACATGGTCACACCACCTGGCCTTTGAGAGAAGTGAGAACCCAATCAACAAGCTGTCCTCAAGTTTGGTGACAAAACCATTTTATAATAACGCAGCAATAAGAATAACAACAACCACCGTCATGGTGCTGGTAGTAAGAGTACAAACCCAACTAACATATGTTTCTCGTTTCTTATAAATTAACCCGAAAATTATTTGAACTAGTTAGTCAAATCGTCTTCTGTCAATTTAGTTGTTATGCCGATAGGTGAATTAGGTGAGTTGAACACGACATTATACTTGTCCTTTCAAATTTTACTCTTTATAAATTAGACATGAGTTAGGTCAGTTAAGTTTGATCCCTACGAATCTTTGTCTTTGAAAAATAGAATAGTTCTTATTATGTAATTTTTACTTAATTTTGTTTATCTTACAACCAATTTCCACAATTTTTTTTTGTTGTTTTTTTGGGTATTGTAATGTAATTTCCCATTGCAATTCATCTTCCAGTACTCTCCTAATATTTTGCTCTCAAATTTAGAGCAGAAACTGCAGAAGCCATACATGTCACAAAAGGATCGATACAGTATAAATAAACCAATATAGCAAGAAGAAACTTCAATTGAATTCCCTCAGAGTTTTCCAAAAAGAGACACCGATGGATGATAAGCATTTCCTTCATCTTTCTTTTTCTTTTTCTTCCTTCGTTTTTTTTTTTCAAACTTAAGACAAATATAATATATATTATATATCGGAGACTTTGAGAGGGTGCTTCAGCCTTTTCTGGCTCAGCTACAAAAAGACCCAAAGTTCCTATACTGCTGCTGATGTAGATGTACGGTGTCAGACCGTATATGAACCGTATATACTGTGAAACCCAAAACACCCAAAAAGGGGAGACTTTGTATTGCATGATCAATCAAAAGCCAACACATCACGTGGTTCAGACACATAACTTATTCTGTCCACCTCTTCCCAAACCAGCTTTGATGTTATTTCATCCTGCTCTGGTACATACTCCTGAGATTACCAAAAACAGACATAAATTAAAATCATATCAAGTTTTAAACACACATTTTGATGTTATTTCATTCCCTAATCTATAATTAGGCTCATATATATCATAATGCCCCCAACCCAACATTGTAGTGAAGTTTGACCACAGAGAGTTTAGTCGGATTCAATTTTCTTTTACCGGATTGAACTGGACTGGCATACTAATGATACCTAATTATTCGTAACACTAAAATATGATAATCTGCTACAAAAAAGTATGCAGAGTCCTAGTTTTCTTTCTTTTTCTAATTGAGAGAGTTGCATTCGTATTAAAGATCCACATGAATCATGTCCGTTTAAATCTTGATCATGATGATCATATTCTTTCGTATGATATAGACGAAGCAAAATACCTCAAGTTGTCTGACCAATTGCTTGGCCGTTGGAGCAGACACGATGATTTGACGTGCAGTAGTAGAAATAAAGCCTTCATCAACGGCCTTATCAATGAAACTCAACAAAGAATTGTAGAAGCCGTCCACATTCAAGAGGCCCACCTAAAATTAAAAAACAAAAATAATTCCCACTTAATTAATTAATCAAACAATTAACTAACAATATCCATTTCCAAACATACAATTAATATTTCATATTATATATGAACTTTTTTTTATGTCTTCATTGTCTTGTGACCAACAACAACACCCTTCTTTTGACCAACAACCGCTTAATTAAATGATTAAACAATTAAAATCAAATTAAACAAAAGATAAAGCCCATAAAGAAACCTCTTTCTCCCATTCAAACGGAGATCCTCAAAATAATCAAACACCTAATCATCATGAACCACGACTTATGACTCAAAAATCCCAAATCTTAAGCTATCTTTCCATGTGAATTAGAATTAAGTACCACATGCATTGATTCGCTACATATTATGACACTTTCTAATTGTATGGAATTATGGAATGAAAGAGAGTCGTGTGCTTGTGAAACATGATTAATAATTTATTTATCATAAGGCATAGCATACAACTATTAATGAAGACAAGGGAGATGATAAAATATTCTTAATTGTGAAGAAATTGATTGTTAATCTTGGGTTAGTAGCAAATTTGGGGACATCAGCACCAATTATCTACAAGATCATAACTACATTTGAACAAACACAAAACATGGCATCATGTAAGGCCCTTGCTTCCTTTTAAAGGTTTGGAATGATTTATAAATTAATTTATGCCATTCAAAAACATTTTATAGAAAGGATTGAGAAATATTAGACTTATTTTCTTACAGGTTTGCGGTGGATTCCAAGCTGAGCCCAGGTAATGACTTCCAGCAATTCTTCTAGAGTGCCATAACCACCTGATCATATTAACTTAAAAGTCAATTTCACAAGAAGGACCTAATAAAACAAATTGCGAGATTGCTTTGGATAGTCATTCACGTGCGTGCGTGTTGAATAATTGTCAACTCTTGTTGTATGTGTGACTCATTGTTGGATTCACACACATCAACAGCTAACAATCACCCAAACACTTGTAGACAACTATCTTTAGCATTCAATTATCATGTCACTTGCAATATGTCCGACTGATGGGTGAAATCCATACCAGGGAGGGCAATGAAAGCATCGGCTTGACGGGCCATCTCAGCTTTCCTTTGGTGCATATCTGAGACAGTTCTCACTTCACCAACAGTCTCACCAGTTAACTGCAATATTTTAAACAAATCACATCATTGATTAATCATGTAAAGATCAACAGATGCATCACCCAAAATCAACATAAGTTATTAATTGCAATATACAAATGGGATAAAATAAAAGTCTTGCCAAAGGAGTCTAGCCACTGAAAAATGTCTCAGTTTGAACCCCATAGCATCAGTTGTGTGTGTGTGTGAGAGAATCTCCCTCCATAGTAGTTTAGACTAAACTCAAAAAATAAAATAAAGTAAAAGTCTTAGGATGTACCTCTCTAGGCATTAAGGTCCTTGGAATAACTCTGCAAAAATCCACAAGAACATTTGTCAGTCAAGCTCTATATAATAACAGAAACAATTTACAAAAATACTCACTTGAAACAATTGATCAAAGGCACTAAGACAGAAATTCGGGCCCACCCCTTTCGAAATAGCAAGGGGCATTGACCAACTTAATTTGCTGCGGTTGTGTACACAACGTGTTCAAAGCTTTAAACAGGCCAAGAGTTCTTACATAACCGGTAGGCAGGCTTTTTACAAAAAGCAACGACACTTTTTTCCAGTTTAACGTGGAAACTTCCACGCTTTCTAAAAGTCTCCATACTTTTTTACCAAGCTTTTCAATTCTATGTGTCTTTCTAACTGGAAGTTGCAGAGAGAGAAACTGACATTATAAGAATTTAAAGGGGTTTAGCTTTTACCCAACTGACGATCAAAGCTGCTGCAAAAAAAGGCCCCCAAAACATAGTTAACGACTAAGGACACCCTTTTAGACTTACTGTAGACCCAATCAGAGGAAAAGAAGAACACAAGGAAAAAGGGAATCCACAAATTCGATTATATAATATGGTGCAGCATTCGATCCTATGTTATCTGTCTGCCTTTGAGAACCCACTCCAATAGATAATTGGGATTAATCTGCATGGTGTGGTTCAATAAAATAAAGAAAAGGAAACGCAAGTCATTTGATTTGAGGGTTCTTTTTCTGGCCAATCATTTCATTTGTGTAACCTAATGAAGACAAGAGGTTCATCATGTACAGATGCATTATGCGTGTGGTGTGTGTATGAGAGAGAGCGAGAGAGAGAGAGAGAGAGAGAGATTAAATTACAAACCCTAGGACATGGCGCCCGCCATCATGAACTGCCTGAGAAACAAGACCCATCAATCCCACGCTTCCACCACCATAGACCAAATCAATCCTTCTCTCCACCTTCAAAACACATCGAAATGCAAAGCCAGGAACACGTGTCAGAAACCCAATTCATCACAAAATATTTTTAAAACAAACGTACATGATTAATTGAGCAAACTTAGAAGAGATAGTAACAATTAAAAAAACTATGTCTCCCAGTGGAAAGAATGAACGGAAAACCCTAGGTAAACAGGCTACTGAGTGAAATTATTATTATAAATAATAATATAATTAAATTTCATGGTCATGGAACCCCATAAACAAAAATCATGGAGAAGAGGAAGGGGGAGTTGGGGCATGGAAGCCTGTGAAGACAACACGCTTAAAAGAGTCATGATACCAAGAGAGCACGTTTGGTTCCCTCTCCTGGAGAATTAAAAGCTACCAGCAGTACTTACTGATTATATTAATTATTTTTATAAAAATAAATAAAGGGTTTAATAAAAATCAAAACTCAGATCATGCAAGAAGGCTGCTCAACTGACAGACAGGTTACAGCTAGCAATCTCTGCCTCCTCCCCCTCTCTCTCTCTCTCTCTCTCATGCCACACATAAACCCTAATCAGGCTTAATGCTAGGCTCCAAGTCTGGAACAATGATAAGCCCACGTTGAACGTTTGTTTGGTTACAACACGCAACCTTGCACACCCCCCCACCCCACTACTTGAGAAAAAAATAAGTAAACCCAAATGGGAAAAAATGTAAGAAATGGAAGAAAGAATTTGTGCACCATATCTAGGCTCTTTTTAAGGAATTTAAATGGAGACAATGCATCAAGCCCAATTTCCTTTGAAATGAAGTTAACAAAAACGGATTCTGAATCCCAGAAAGAGTAGAAGACGAAATAGGAAACTTTTGTGAAACATTTTTGTGTGTTTGATGCTCTAATTTGCTGCATACGGATGGAACACAGAAGGGTGAATATAAAGAAGAAGAAGAATAAGAAAGAAGAAATAAACCAAGAAATAAACACAGAAGGGAAATTATAAAAATGAATTGACAAGGTTAATTACCAGCTCCTTCCCAAGTTCAACAGCAGCTTCTTGGTAGCTGGCTTTCTTCCCTGAACTGCTACCACAAAAAACACAAATCCTATTGAATCTCGACTTTGTCTCTTCCATCTCTCTCTCTCTCTCTCTCTCTCTCTCTCTATGATCTCAGAAAGAATAATGATCTTTGTGGATCAAATGAGGGAGGGGGATGGTTGAGAATGAAAACAAAGTGAGTATTTGTTTATGGAATGAATATATAATGCCTTGGCCAAGTAATTACATTATATTATATATAGGCTACAGGCTCTACCGCTCTCAGTTTTCTATTTGGAAGGTAGAAGAATACATTAATGTATTGAGGAATATAATAATAGAATTGTAGATAGTTTTCCAAGGAGAAGAAAAATATTAATCCATATGGAAATTTAGTAATAATTCGGAGCAGTGATCCCCTGCTTCGCATGCTCATTTTAGAAATTACGCGTATGCAGTTTTGCTTTTTTGGGTCTGATACGCGTATGCAGATTTTGCGTGGGCGTGGCATATCATCAGCATTCCCTTCGGGTGGTGGATAGTTAATTACTTGTTACCGCTAAAACAAAAACAGATATTTTCGTTTCTTTTTTTGGGAACATGTGAAATATTTTGAAAACGCATGTGTGGAAATTCGATTAAGCAATGGCTTGATTGGGGCTGACTATGAATACGCCAATTATCATTTCAATAGAAAATTACTCCTTCTTATGGGATTGATTTTGAATAGGCCACTTTAAGTGATTATATAGAGAAGCACTTATAAGTGATTATGGTCATCCCAAAATAACTCCCGAACGAGCCTTACCTCCTATTGAGAATTTGATTATGACAAAAAAAAAAAAAATAGAATTTTTTGAGAATTCCATAAAAATAGGAGATACAATGTACGTTCCTTTTTCTTGATACAATGTATTTAAAATGAATATTTGTTATTTGTTTTTGTTGGAATCGAGTTTCATTAAATAGCAGGCCAAAGTCAGTTACGCCAACATGAACCCAAAATCAGGTGTGCAGTCTTGGATGTTGTGTTCCACCCATGGCAAGGAAATCAAGTGGCGCATTTGTTGGTAAAATTGGAATTAAGAGAAGGGATTAAATTTGTGTGTGAGGATGTGGCTCCGCCTTGGTTAGGGTTGTCTTTGACGACATATTGTGAGAACACCTAGTCTTTTGTTTTGTCTTTATGGGAGGAGTCGTGGTACTCTTTTTCCTGGACTGGATTTTCTTCCTTCGGGGATTTTTAATGACAAAGTTTTAATAATGCCACAATATGACTCCTCTGCCTGTTCGAAGTCGATGTACTATTTCATTGTTTTGCTTTAATGAAAATATACTTTTTTGATAAATTAAAAAAAAACATTAACCCAAAATGAGTTCAACCAAATTCAACATAAAACTTACTACAACCATTAAACTCATGAAAGGCATAGAGCTTGCTACAGTCATTAAACTCACAAAAGGCATAAAGCCTGCACAAATAACTTAGGAAAAAAACCCCAAGACAAAGAACATGGAAATGTTACACCCCCACCAAATCTACAAAGAACACTACCATAATCCAAGCAATAAGTGACACTTACACTTCAAAAGAATCGTCAACTCCGTAAGTGTCATTGAGCATAAATGACGGAAGAGATAATTGTGGAGTCGAGAAGTAATTGATGGTGGTGAAGACTAGATGTCGAGAAACATCCATCGACGATTGGTGGAGAAATTTGTTAACACACAAACACAAAAACAAAGTTGCCACCGAAGCCACCATAATCAACGTTGCTGCCGCCACTAATACAAGGGAGGAAAGTCATATGGGGGTCGAAATGATAGAAATTGGAGGCATAAGCCTCTAATGAACAAAGCTTAAGCTAACACCCACACAAGGGGGAGAACGAGCCAAAAAAATGGACACCAAATCGGGAGGAACAAAGAGGAGGGGAGGAATAGAGTAAGAGGAAGGAAGAGAGGAGAGGGGAGAAGGAGTAACAGTAAGGGTGCAAGTTGGATTGAAAAATTCGATTCCATTTGAAAATTTTCGATTTTGGCAAGTCCAAATCAATTCCGAAATATGAAAATTCCAATAAAAATTGGATTTGAATTGGAATGTATCTAGAGATTCCAAAAAATTCCAAATTCCAAAATATATTGGGGTTTCAAGCTAAAACTACCACAATTACTAATTTCATGTTGAACTTAAAATAATTTGATGACAAAATAGACATAGACAAGTTATTTCATAAGGATAACAACATATAAGTACTAGCATATAATAGTTTTCCAAGCTTACCATATGAGTTTTCAATTTAGAGTCATTTTTAATCCTTCAAATGGTTAGGCATGTTTAGAATTTTGAACTAATTTTTGAAAGTTTCCAAAAAAATTATGAAATATGTAAATTCCGAAATATTTCAAAAACTCCTAGTTTTTTGAATTGGAATCCCCTGATTTCGATGCGATCTATCCAAAAATTAGTCCTAAGTAACAGTGAACTCCTTATTTTGAGAGAGCCCAAAAGGAAAAATATTGCAAATGCAATTGCATGTGATAAAAAGTAAAAAAAGGAATAACAGTTTAGGACCCAAAAAAATATGTGTGTTTTTTGTTTTTAAAGTGACATGATTTTTTCTATATGTTTTTTCCTTATTTTTCTGCAAAATACAATGGATTCATAATGAGAAACTAGCATCCCATTGAATCGAATTAGGATACCCTGAATATGAATGACATGAAACTCATAATTATGGGTGTATTCAAATTCTCTAAAATAAAAAGAGAGTTAGTCTACCAATTTTATTTTTTTCTAAATACAAGTTAGGAACGAATCCAAGATTTTAAAATTGAATGGGCTGAATTTACCTTAAAAAGAAACTTGACGACACAAGTAAATTTTATTGATAACAAATAATTAAAATAATTAATTATTCATTAGGGAGGACATAATCTGAAAATCTTAATTAGCCATTTTGAGGGTATATGGCTCATTATTTCTTCCCCTCTTGATTCTTTAAAGAATTAAAATAATTAAGTATTCATTCATTATCGATATTATCAACTATTATTTTTTTGGTTGTGTGTAAATACTACATCACTTTTTTTTTCTTTTTTAAAAAAAATCCATATGGGCCATAGCCTATATAGCCCCCGACATAGATCCGTCCCTAATACAAGCAATAGTTTAAACAACAAGGAGGTGGGAGTTTTCTCATACACACTATCAAAGTGTCATGGGGGTTATAGTCTGAGACCACTGGTCTATAAATCAAAGCCTTTTCTCACTGTGCTACACTTAGTCATCGGGAATTGGCCTATGATTAATTCAATAGCAAATAAATAGAAATTTATAGATGTACATGGTTTTTTTTTTTAAATAAAATATTTTCTTTCGTTTAGAAAAAAATGAAATAAAATTATGTTTATATCCAAATAAGCAAATATGTCACACGATTTAAGATGAGTGCTGCTATTTCCACCTCCTATCCTATTTTCCCACCCACCATGTAAATTTTAAAAAACACAATCCTATCTTTCCACCCACCATTATTCCTAAAATTTCATTTCATTATTAATTCAAACAAATTATCTTATTAGTTATTAATTTAAGCAAATTCTCAATAAAAATAAAATTAGTGTCCCTTGGGTCAAAGCTGAGTTCGTGACATTAGTCCCTCCTGCACCATGGCAACAAAGTTGGGTGTGCAACCTATTTAAATGCTGGGAATTAATAAGTTTACTTTCATAACATGTTTACTAATTAGTAATTCGATTATAAGGAACTAAATCGATGATGAATTGAATTGAGGAGAAGTTGCATTGAGGAGAATTAGATTTCGGATTCCTATTAAAATTGTTTACTAAACCTTATGGATTAAGGAGAGTTAGATTTCATATTCCTATTGAAGTTGTTTACTAAACCATATAGAATTAGGATAAGACTGGTACTAATTACTAAAATGTCATAGTTGTTGGGTTAAACAGATGGCAAATTTTAAAATTTTAAAATTGTGTGAGGATATAATGGGTAAAAAATTTGAATTGTTAATAGGTTAATTCTTCATGAATTAGAATACCACTTCCCACTCAATCATTGAATTCCTCCTAGTTTATTCCTAATTTTATATGGACCCCACTTACTTTTCAATTCCTTGATGTGAAGTTAACGCATGAATCCTCCATAGATGGAATTCAATTCATAATGAGAATTCTAATTCCTAGTTAGTAAACACACCATTAATTAATTATAGATCTCATTCTTCCTTTCAATTTGCAGCAGAGATAAAGATCAATGGAGATGGGCATGAGACGTGAGGCTACACACCTTAGGAAAGCTAGGTTTTTTTTTTTTTAAATTTAAATTTTTAGTGATAACTACTTTGAGGAATAAATAAAATAAAATAAGTGAATTATGTAAGTATATGTTTTTTTCCTAAGTCCTTAGAAGTCATTTTACAAAGGGGTAAATTTGCCCTTACAATTTTGAAGATAAGATGAGTGGGGAAATAGATCAAGAGGTGAAAATAGCAACACTCTTTAAGATTTAGGATTTTAATTTTATCTATAGCATAGACTCCTAAATTTGAAAATATATGGTATAGAATAGATTTAGAATTTACGGTATATGTTTAAAATCTATACATTTCTTTCCATGCTAATATAAAGTTTCATAGTATTGACAATGCATGCAATTATAGAACACCAAACATCCTTTAATAGAGTGCTAATTGTACTTACCTAGTTAGCGTAAGTTTCAAATTCAACTCACATAAATGCACGTACGAAACTTTTTTAATTCAATATATGTTTGGGACTAGGGTCACTAGACCTACAACGGTAGCGTCAATTTGTTCCCATGAGTTATGATTGGGGTTGTGGAGATCACAAACATTTTCAGTTTTACTCCTTTTTTGTTTTTACATAACTAGCTTAACTAGTAAATTCGTGTATAATACTCGTACTTAAAATATTATACACATATATACATACATATCACAATATGTGTAAGTAATACCACGCAACGATGTGATTATCCTACCCAAAAAACTACGCAGTTGAGTACTGATTTTTGTCTTCATTTATATGGCATGCAGCTCACGTGTAAACCCAAATTCTTTTGGGTGCGGCAGCATTTGAGGAGAGCCTGAAAAAATTATGGACGGTCTAATATAATATTCTACATCGTGCATCCATTGCATATTTTTTTTATTAACGTCAATTGCTCTTAAAAATACGCGCCAGTATATAAACAGGGAAAGTTGCATAATAATAATAACTATTTTTATTTTTCATGAGTTATACGGTACTTTTTACCAGTTTATCAAACAAAAAATATGGGCGCCCATGGGCCCGTCTTGTAATTAATTAATTTTCTTTTTTGACTGCTTATTATTTAAAAAAGAAAATTTATGCTGAGAGTCCACAATCTACTTTTAAGATCGTTTGACCAAAAAAAGAAAACGTTTTGTTTTTTCCAGGATTTGAATTCAATTTTACCCGTCCAACAAACTTACTACGAAAAAACCTAAAAGAACACAAAGTGAGAAAACACCTCCACCCGGACAACCCTGACCCACATATATAAGAGCATTTTTGGTGGGAGGGCTAGCCCGGGTAAGAGGCCTCCTAGGCCTCCAATCCTATTTTCAGAGGCCAAGGTTTGCCAAGGTAAACGTTGAGCTCCACCAGCCTAGGCAAGTCCAAAGGCTACTGATCTCAAGTTGACGTCATTATGACATCAACAACTAATTTAAATACCCACAAAAAAAAAATTCATAATTTTCATAATTTTTTTCTATAAATACTTAGTCATATTATTCACTTCCCACACCAAAATTTCATACAAATTCATCTCATCATATTTCATGTGAATAATAGTTGTCCTTGAATTGCCATGACAATAGATGAGAATGCATAAAAAAAATTGCTAAGGCTGTCACTATTCACATAAACAGTAACTATCATTGCCTCCGTTTGCCTTTTGTCATGGCAAATAAATAAAAGTGCTCTAAAACATAAAATTCAATTCTAAAAACCATTTTACACCAAAAAGCAATAAAATATGTTAATCAATAAAATTAAGGGAGTTTCACTAAAACACCCAAAATGGGGGTTGAAATTATAAAAAAACCCAAGCACTATTTAAACATATAAACACACCCAAAACCCATTATTACACACACTCAAAACTCATTTATAAACACACCCAAAAAGTTGACTTTGGGATTGATTTTGGGTGTGTTTCTATGTTTAAATAGTGCTTGGGTTTTTTTATAAATACATGTCTATGATTAGGTTTATTTATAAATTTGTATAAAATTAAAGCAACTTAAGATTTTCTCGATACATAATTTCTTCAATAATACTTTCGTTTCACGTATACGTCTTAAAGACTCGATAAAATACTCATTTTTTAACAATTAAACGTACACTCCACATATATGTATGTATTTCTCACATTTAATACATATATTTTTTTACAAAATTTTCAATAATATTGATAGAATTCACGTATATACACGTAATTTTCACATATTTTTGAATAAAAATTATAAAAATTATAAAATTATATAGTAGCTGAACTTTTCAGTTGTATGTTGTAAAATATTTACCGAATAAAACACATATGTATTTTATTCATACTTTTCTCATTTCATATTTTATTTATACATAACAAAGTATAAAATAATCATATTGCCGAATATGGGTACAATATCTTCATTGACCAAACACAACATGTTAATTTGGATTATCATAATAATAATTGAATGAGAGTTTTGAAATCTCATTCAATTTAAATTTTGAAGATGCCTTCATTTCTAAACTATATCACATACATTTTAAATTTTTTTTTAAACTTAAAAAAATATATTTTATTACATTGATTTAGAAAAGTTATCTTTCCAACACAAAATAAACTAAAAAAGAATGTTATAAATGAAGTCCCAAGAATTTACACAACAATCTGAAAAAGAAAAAAAGAAAAGAAGGTGCGTTATCCAATGAAAACATTGGGAATCTCAAGGCAGAGTTCCATCACTGTCGAACAACATGCCTTCGTCACACTTGTGCAAAAATTAGTTTTCTTTTTTCTTCTTATCTCTCTTTCTGGTTTTGTTATTCTGCCTCGCAGTCGGTTGCTTGCCGGCGGCTTCCGCGACGTGTATTGGGGTTCGCTTACTCCTCGTCTTAAATGCACCGACGTCAGCACATTACATCGACGCCTTCGTTCTTCCACGTGGAAATTGATCGGGAAAAGCCGATACGTGGTCACCGCTCATCAACAGTGTCGGCAGATTGATGAACAACTTCAGCTTTTTCGAAAAACATTGATGTTCCGAGGGTCCCACTGTATTATAGATCCACCAAAAGAGTTTGCCCTTTGCAGTTTGGGTTCTGATTCACTGTGATGTCCTCAGCATTGCACCGTGTTACACAAGTATGTGTGTAACAAATTTCTCACATTTACTTATTTCTTACTCGGTAATTATGTCACTATGTCATGAGATAATGAGAGCATCGGATTTTTTTTTATTTTTTATTTTAATTTTTATAATAATATAAGTGATATTGGATTGGGTAGTGAGATTCAAAAACAAAGTATCAAATTTTGGATATATAAATAACGTTTTTAACCATTTGAACTATCTCGTATGAAAGATTGAGAATGATAAGCACAATTTAGATTCATCCATTATCAAATCTGTATGGACTACAATGCATTGATTTTTCGACATTAAATATTTCGGACCAACAATTGAACACTTAATAAATTCAATAATACTTAACTAAGAATTAGGTCATTTAACTTGCCTTTGAGTTCTTAGAACGATTAAATCAACTTTTAATCCAAGAAAAGATTAATTGGATCGATTTGTTCCATATAAACGACTTTGGGGATTTCTTGTTAATCATGTCCACCCTTATCTACGTATAATTACATTGCAAAGAGTATATAAATGTCAACTATAAACTTTGTGTTGTGCAAATTTTCATTACATTAAAAAACTACCATTTTGTGCGGAATATATGTAAGAATAAAAATTTAAATTTACAGTGCGTTTGGATGAGGAAATTTTAAAGGGAGTTTCACTAAAACACCCAAAATGGAGGTTGAAATTATAAAAAAACCCAACACCCAAAACACTTTATAAACACACCCAAAACTCATCATTACACACACTCAAAACCCATTTATAAACACACCCAAAAAGTTGACTTTGGGGTTAATTTTGGGTGTGTTTCTATGTTTAAATAGTGCTTGGATTTTTTTATAAATATATGTTTAGGATTGAGTTTATTTATAAATTTGTAAATTTTAAAATACAAAGGAATTTATAAATGACATAATTTAAAAGGACGGAAATTAATGTTCTAGAATTTATAAAGTTTCTTATTTGGGTGATGGATTTAAAATACTGAATTTAACCTTTATTTGTAAAGTTATTTTTTTTTTAAACTCAGTTTCTATTGGAATTTAAGAAATAACAACTTTTAAATATAATTTAAAGTTCGAATTTATGACCTCCAATTATGACCTCCAAATTCTATGTTTTTTTCACGCGAAATTTCTATATTTTTATTTTTATTTAATTTAAATAAGGAAATTAATTCATATCAATTTAAAAATTCTGACTTTAATGAAAATCCTAAATTTATTCTTCTCATCCAAATACACTGTTAAGGAATCTTTAATATTAAAAAAATTGACCATATAATATAATATCAAAGTTATTTTAGTATGTATTGTTTTGATCTTCTATTAAATATAATATAAATGTGCATTCAATTTCTGGACAAATCAAACTCAATCAATCAAATTGTAATGATTATGACCGTAAAAGATGGGATCATCTTCCAGACAATCTAGCCCCCCAGCCTTTCCCTAATCATCATCACCTGCTCGACTGCAATTCACCTTGTCACCTTCAATCTTTAATGCGCTCCTTCGTCCTCCAAAAAAAAAAATAAGTTGTTCATACTTTGGAAATTGGAAGTTGGATGTTGGCAGTTGGTTTTGTAACAATTTTATTTATTAAAAAAAAAATTCAAGAAAAACTCTACGCCTACAAACGAGTTAATATATGTATGAATTCAGAACAAATTTGACATCATCTTCTTTTTTATTTTCTCCTTCTTCTTTCGGTAAAAAAAGAAAAATAAAAAAAAGGACTATCTTAAGAGCAATTGTTGGTAACGGAACTCAAATCTAGATCGGTGTTTTATTTTTATGTCTTGCACCATATGTTACAACGTGAACTGAGTGACATAATCTAACTATGTGCCCAAAATCTTGGAAGTTCAACGTGATTTTGTAGACTCCATAGAAATAAAAAAAGAAAAAAGAAAAAGCTTAAAAGAGATATTCTGATCGAAGCGAAATCCCCCATCAAGATACGTTTATACAAAAACAAAGATATGGTGGCATATGCAAATGATTTGGAACAAGATTCTTTGTTACTTGCTATTAACTTGGAGCAACAACATATTAATTAATCGAACACACACAACTTCAAGATCTGAAACACGCAAAGATAGATCTCTTGGACATAAATAATTCCAGAATATCAACTCTAGAATTGTAGTTTTATTCATCAAAAAGCGATGATTTGTCAGTTTTATACAAAATGTTATCGTTTATGCACGAGACCAGTTCAGTTTAGTCTTTAGATTTATATATACTATAGACAAAAAACATGCCATGCCATTAAACTTAGTGGTCGGCCAAACCTTAGCTTACGTAAAAGATTCGATTAATATATGATACATTTAACCTAATCTACTACATCAAGCTCGATCCATACATATTATATATATTTGATCGAAAACCGTGGAAGAGTTTGTGGATAATGTTCTGGGACATTAATCGGCGCCATGGTTTTAGTTGCCATTGAGATGGTGAACTTTGATCATTCAAAGAGTACTCAAAGACAAACATCTATGTCTATGGATCATGGCACATGGTTCTGGTTTATGAATTTTATTTGCTAAATAATATATACTATTAAAACTTTTGATGATGCATTGCTTGATTCGATCAAAAAGCAAGATGTAAACAATACATTGCCAAGCCCTTGATGTTTTTTGTGTAATTTAAGCATTGATTTGTATCATTATTGCAACGTTAACGTGTGTTAGCGAAGTCTCATATTGCCTCAGCACTATTTCCTTATGAACCAATTTTTCTAAAATAAGTTTTAGTTTATTAAGCTTAACATGATATCAGAACATGAGATGGATTGAGCCCGTAACTCTGACCCTGCATGGAAGGGAAGTGCCAAGTGGCTTCCGCCCTGGTGCTGATCACGCTGATTGTGGCTGCCCAATTTAATGATCAAATGGTTAAGAGTTCAAATATCTTTTTGCAGTCTGTACTTAATAATCCATTTCTACCAATACAGTAATTGGGCTAAAAATCAATCCATCTCTAAGGATGAGCAAATAAGAGCCCAATTGCTCTATTGGACATCAAGCCCAACACATATGAGAGTTTAAAAGAGGCTGCAAATTAGCCAAACAAACCAATATGACCAATTGGTCAAAGGTTGTAAGTACGACATCACGAAAAGCCATTGAAATTTGAAACAATTATAATTGCAAAAACAACTTAAACAGTCAAACACAAGCAAAGTGAAAGCTGTAGTGGTAGCTGAAGTACTCAGATTCTCAAACAGCTTAAAGCTGAAATATATATTAGTACTGGTAAATAAAGAAGAAAACATGGTAAATAAAGAAAATAAATTCAAACGCAAAGGAAGTGATCCTCCTACCACAATCCCTATTTTTCCTCACAACTTCGGAGCATATACAATCTCTCTTGGCTTTGGAAACCCTAAGCAAACAATACCCCTCACCGTTGACACTGGCAGCAGCCTTGTTTGGGCACCATGCACTTCCCAATATACTTGCTCAAATTGTTCCTTACCAAACATCAACCTCGAAAAAAGCCTATTTTTTACCCAGATCGTTCGTTTAAAAAGCCGATGCATTGCGAAGCCAAAATTTGTTGATTAATTCATCGTAAGGAACCTCAATGCATTTATGCCAAATGTTGCTCTTGTTATGAGTTCATGTATTCTTCTTGGACCACAGAAGAGTTTGCATTAGGGACTATAAATGGGGATGCAATGACAGATCTGATGGAGGATTCTGTGACTGATTTTGTGTTTGGGTGCACAAAAAAATCGACCCATTTGCCTATTGGAAGTACTGGGTTTGATAGTTCCCCTGAATCATTGCCTTCACAACTGGTACATGAAAAATTATCTTTTTGTTTATTGTCACACTTTTATGATGACACTGGAAGACATAGTGCCCTAGTTTTGAATGATGATTTAGTGTACAATGACTTGAGCTACACGCCATTGGTGAAAGGCCCGGGCATGCCTAATTTCTATGGATATAGATATGTGAATCTTGAAGAAATTATTGTTGGGATCAATAGGAGTACTAAGATTCCACATGAAGATCGAAACCAGGATCTGATGGGAATGGTGGGACATCGACCCCGGCATGCCCGGATTTACTTACGTGGACAACTCCATCTTAGGACAAGTGGCAGACGAGTTTGTGAATCAAATGGGTGAGTATAAGAGAGCTCCTAAGCAAGGGGTTCTAGGACCTTGCTTCAGCACTGTTGGTGTAGACGTTAAAGAGTGTCCCAGGATTAAGTTTTGTGTTTGATGGTGGTGCAAAAATGGTGTTTCCTCCCACTAATTATTTCTTGTATGACGATAATGTTGAGTTAAATGGCGGTCCCAAGATCATTATTGGTAATTATCTGTTCACGGATTTTCATTTGGAGTTCGACTTGAACCGTATGAGGTTTAGGATTTAACCGTATGAATTCGACTATGTGTGTTGCCTAGTTGGGCTAATTTTTTTGGGCCCTTTTTTCCTTGTCCTCCACGTTTAGGAGGGTTTTATTTTTGTGCTTGGTTGTTTAAAATATTTATGTGCCTACTGCCTCCCTACTGCTGTATGTTTTGTTTGATCATTGTTGATTAAATTAACACCAAAAGCTTAACAAACAACAATCTAAATCATTCTCTGTAACTGAGAGAGAATTCATTAGAATCCATGGCACTTGCTTCGCTATGTGTTGTGCAATGACAAACAATGCAGTCAAATCATCAGCCCATATATCAGATCCAAACTTGGCGCACCATGCCCATCTTATAATTATCTGTCTGCTTCATGGACAACTTGTGGGATTTCAATAGGATCCATAGCTGGGAATTTAATGTTGGAAACTTTGGTACAAAATGTGACAAGTTTTCTTGTGGGCTGCTCCAATTTTCATCCCAGCAACCTGTTGGACTTGCTGGGTTTGGCAGTGAACCAACATCACTGCCATCCCAATTGGGTCTCACCACATTTTCCTTTTGCTGCTTGTCTCATGAGCATGATGATGTCAAAGAGCACCAACCTTGTTTTGGACAACGCAACTATGGTAGGGCTCAGCTACACACAATTGCTCAAGAGCCCTATGTTTGCAGGAAGCTCACCTTTTTCAGGGTACCAGTATGTGAAGCCCGAGGAGACTATGGTAGGGCACAAGCACATCAAAATCCCAAGTAAATTTGTGGTTCCAGGATATGAAGGAAGTGGGGGGATAATAATTTACACTGGGGCATCTCTCACATTCATGGAGAAGTCAATTTTCATTTTGGTGGCACAGGAGTTTGAGGATCAAATGGCTGATCATGAAAGAGCGGTGATGTAGGAGTTTTGGGTTTAAACATGCATTGCTCACCTTCAGTCCCAAAGCATGGCTCAACCTAACATAGATTTAAACAATAGTAGTGCCTTTAAACAATAAAACGGTGCTTTATCAAAACATGCATTGCCGAATACTCACTACTACAAAAATCGAAATAGACGATGGGAAACCACCGTCGTGTAAAAGGTTTTCCAACCGTCGTGAAATCGACCGTCATCTATTTGGGTGTTAAACTACGACGGCTTTTCACAGTCGTTGTTTATCTGTAACGACGACGGTTTTTAAAGAAAATCGTTGTTGTTTAGAGGTAAAGATCGTTAATTATAGAGGAATGACGACTGTTTTTAATAAAACCGTCTTGTATTGTATGTAAAGATGACGATTTTTTATGAAAACATCGTGGATTGTTTATAAAGACGTCATCTTTACATACAATAGACGACCCTTTTAAAAAAAATCGTCATCTTTTCATACAATAGATGACCTTTTTCAAAAAAAGTCATCTTTACTTCACAATAGACGACCATTTTTATTATAAAAAGGGTAATCTTTACATATAATAGATGACCCTTTTTAAAAAAACCGTCATCTTTACATATAATAGACGACCCTTTTTATAAAAATCGTCATCTTTACATATAATAGACGACTTTTTTTATTATAAAATCATCATCTTTACCTATAATAGACGACCATTTTTTATAAAAACCGTCGATAATTATCTGTAAAGACCATGATTTATAAAACCGTTGTCTAATAAGTTTCCAAACTGCTACATTTTAGTTCTTTTTTATTTCCTATGATGCTATACAACGATTTTAACTAGAAAACCAACCATAATGCTTTATTAATGAATATATACACTCAAAAATAGTTTCTTTTATAAAACTTAAAGATTCAATAGTTATTACATAGTTAACCAATCTTTATTCTACAACAAACATAATTCTTAACAAGACCCACGTACTCCTAATCCAAGCATTCATCATCCAAACATACAAATGATGCACAACTGAAGTCTCCTCCATCATTCCTGTAAATAAATCAAAATGACAAAAAGAGAAAAAAAAGTTAAGATTATAAACATAAAAAATTAGGTAGAAGAGAAATTTTACCATTGGTCCATATTTCCATAGAAAACTTGTAAAAAAGACAATCGAGAACCTACAAAAGGAAAAATATATAAATAAAATGATGGTGAAAAGAGAAGGTAACAAATTTTCAACAACAAAAAAACATACGACTCACATAGAAAACCTGCAAAAGAAAAAGTTATAAATTGCAAGATTTCTCCTCATCTCCTGATAACCAAATCAGAAAATCTAAAAAGAAACCAGAAATATAAAGAAAATATGTAAACAAACCAAACAAATCAAGAGAGACAAAATCTGAAATTAGGGAGAGAAAGAACATACCAGAAACGCAAAGAGACTAATCCAGAATTCACTAGCAAGATATAGAAGGGTATTGAGAGATTAAGTGACTTTCAAATCAAACCTTTCAACCAGTTTTGAATCTCAAATACAGAACCTCCCTCTACATCTTATGGATTGCGAAGACCTCAATCTCTCAACTTCTTCATTGATATCGATTTTTTGATGATTTTGTAGAGAGTTTCATGAGGGTGTTTTAGAGAGTGCAGGAGGGTTTCAAGGAGGGAGAGATAAGGTTTTCAGAGACGGAGGAAAATCTGAAAATTTTTCGAGTGCAAATTCACTTAAGTAGCCTTTTTTAGCGTGCTTTAAAAGACGGCGCTTGTTAATGAGAGATAAGGTTTTCAAATACGGGTGAAAATTTAAAAATTTGTCGAGCGCGAATTCACTTAAGCGCCATTTTTTAGCGTGTTTTAAAAAACGACGCTTTTTTAAAAAAAATTGTCATCTTTACATATCATAGACGACCTTTTTTTATATATAAAAAACGTCATATTTACATATCATAGACGACCCATTTTTAACAAAACCGCTCATCTTTACTTCATAATGACCTTTTTTTTAAACAAACCATCATCTTTATATATAATGACATTACATTTTTTTAAAAACCATCATCTTTACTTATAATAGACGATTTACCATTTTTAAAAAACGTCATCTTTATTTTATAATAGACGACCTTTATTAAAAACCGTCATCTTTACTTCATATGAAACGACCGACCCAAATTCCTTTGAAATCCGGCCAATCCCGCTTTAAATCGACACCAGTATCGTGGATCGTAAAGACGAAAATACCCAAAACAATAACATAAACCCCGAGCCCTAACTCGTGGCTGCGCCTAATAATCGTAGGCTGCCTACGCACTTCATCGAGGATCAAGCCACACGTAGTTCTTTCTCGCTCGACCAGAATCGAATCAGAAATCGCTATAGGCTGACCATTCGAGTATCCGGGACTCCGTTTTACGATCCGTCAAATACGATACGATCCTGGGAAAGTCTAGATTAACATACTTGGAATTAATTACGATCCAACGGTTCAAACGTATTGAACCGGAAATCGCACAGTAGGCGAGATCCGTTCGAGGTTCAAACGATATCCGAATTAAGATCCGCGAAATCCTACGCGCTCGTGAGGACTAGGAGATCATTCTAGGACTGACTGTGGTCCCCATTTTACTTCCCACGCGCCGCCACACGCGCTGGCAGCGCGTGGTGCCTAAAGCGATAACGCTTCGCCAGAAAATCTCAACATCTCGGCTCAAGACTCCTATCCTAGGTAAAACACCCTATTTGGAGCCACTTTTGTTCTTGGACATACCCCAAAAAGTGGTCGGAAATGGCCGGAATCTCAACCCGAAATTTGGCTAAACTTTGGATCCAAGATCGAGTTATCTACGCTAGAAATTTCTGAAATCCTACCCAACCAGCAGCTAGGGCTCGAGAAATAGATGAGTTTCCATACCTGGATCACCGGAAATGGTGGCCGGATGACGGAGAACGAGCCGGCGAAAGTTTACAAAAAAACTGTCGAACACCGCCTGTTTCGCGGCTGTTTCCGGCGACTATGGCGGCAGATAGAAGCGGCGAAGGGCTGAAGTTGGAAGAGGGATGTTTGGTGGTTCGTCTGGCACTGGTCTTGCCTGAATCGGAGGTCGGAGCTGAGAGAAAACAGCTCCCAAAGTCGGCTCGTCCTCTCCCGAAAACCAGAAAAATCTGGGTTTATAAAATCTGAACTTCGAAATATTTACGGTTATGCCACTGAACTTCTTTTGATCATAACTCCTTCGTTACAATTCCGATTTGAGTCCACTACATGTCTACGAACTCGTTTCGTCTCGCTCTACGTAACGGTACAAATAAAATCCTCAAATTCCTTCCCGGTCAAAAAGTCAACTTTTAAATTAATAAAAATATTCTAGGGGTATTTTAGTCTTTTCTTCTAATAAATTAATAATTAAATATTAATTTTAGGTTTGGGTTATTACATCATAATAGACAACATTTTTTTTAAAAAATCGTCATTTTTACTTCATAATAGACGACCCTTTTTTAAACAAACCATCATCTTTACATATAATAGACGACCATTTTTTTTAAAAAAACCGTCATCTTGACTTCATAATAGACGACTCTTTTTTAAACAAACCATCATCTTTACATATAATAGACGACCCATTTTTGGTACTACTAAATTTTTAGAATTTTGCGCGACGAATCGTTGGTCGCGCAAACTTTTAGAGACGAAAAATTGGCTCGTAGCACAATATTTATAAAAATAATTGTTATGAATAATAAAAAATAAAATAATTTTATTTTAAGATTTAAAATATAAATAAGGTTAAAGCTACTTAATAAATGTATATACTATTAAATTTCTTAAGTGTTATATGTACAAAATAAATAAATTTAAAACTACTTAATAAATAAATATATATATACACACACCATTCAACGATCCAACCGTCAGGCTTGTTTGTATATACTTCAAGATCGTATACCCCAAAAATTGCAAAAAACAAACATTCAGAGATCTAGTAACGGGACAAAACTTTTCGATAGTTATAAAGGAAAAATCACAATTTAACGGTTATTTTAACTCCGATTTTGAAGATTTTTTTACAGCTACACTCCTTGACCCTATAAGAATACAATGACTGAATTTGATCTTCAATTTAAAATATTTACACTAGTGGATACCACAAAATCTTATGATATATTCAACGAAAGTATAAATAAACTCTTAATTGTTAGTGAATATATTGTTTTGATGGCATACGCATTCTAAGAAACTAGTTTCAACGATCCAACCATCAAACTTGTTTGTTTATACTTCGAGATCATATACGCCAAAAATTGAAAAAAATAAACATTCCGAGATCAAGTAACGGGACAAAAAATTTCGACAGTTATAAATGAAAAATCATGATTTAACGGTTATTTTAACTCCGATTTTGATGATTTTTTACCGCTACACTCCTTGACCTATAAGAATACAATGACTGAATTTGATCTTTAATTTAAAATATTTACACTAGTGGATACCACAAAATATTATATTATATTTAACGAAAGTATAAATAAACTCTTAATTGTTAGTGAATATATTGTTTTGATGGCATACGCATTCTAAGAAACTAGTTTCAACGATCCAACCGTCAAGCTTGTTTGTTTATACTTCGAGATCATATACGCCAAAAATCGGAAAAAATAAACATTTAGAGATCAAGTAACGGGACAAAAAATTTCGACGGTTATAAATGAAAAATCATGATTTAACTGTAATTTTAACTCCGATTTTGATGATTTTTACAGCTACACTCCTTGACCCTATATGAATACAATGACTGAATTTGATCTTCAATTTAAAATATTTACATTAGTGGATACCACAAAATCTTATGTTATATTTAACGAAAGTATAGATAAACTCTTAATTGTTAGTGAATATATTGTTTTGATGGGATACACATCCAAGAAAACTAATTTTAACGATCCAACCGTCACACTTGTTTGTTTATACTTTAAGATCATATAAGCCAAAAATCGAGAAAAAAATAAACATTCAAAAATCAAGTAATGGGACAAAACTTTTCAACGGTTATAAATGAAAAATCACAATTTAACGGTTATTTTAACTCCGATCATCTTACATATAATAGATGACTTTGTTTTAAAAAACCGTCATCTTTACTTCATAATAGACGACCATTTTTTAAACAAACCATTATCTTTACATATAATAGACGACCATTTTTTTTATAAAAAGCGTCATCTTTACATATAATAGACGACCCTTTTTAAAAAAAAACTTCATCTTTACTTCATAATAGACGACCCTTTTTTAAAAACCGTCATCTTTACTTCATAATAGACGACCCTTAAAAAAAAACCGTTATCTTTACATATAATAGACGACAGTTCTTTTAAAACAACCATGTCTTTACTAAAAAAAGGACACTTGATTTTTAAAAGACGACGCTTGTCATACCTACTGTCGTTGTTTTTGGTCGATTTAACTCAAGAAAACCTTTTAATAAGACGACGCTTTTTATTTGTGTGCGTCGTTATAAAAAAATATTCAATAGTACCTCTGTTTTTTAGTTGTTTAAGTCACTTATCCACGACGGTTTTTTATTACCGTCGTCTTTTTAAATACAACGACGGTTTTTTTTCTATCGTCGTCTTTTTCTGGTCGTCTTTTTCACTTTTTGTAGTAGTGACTTTAAAGACACTATTATTGTTTAAATCTATGTTAGGTTGAGCCATGCTTATAACCGTTTTATACAATATAATATATAACATTTAATCTGTGGCACACTTTTTTATTTAGGAATTTTTTTTGTTTTTATCAGCACTACAATTTAGAGTTGAAAAAAGGGATATTAAAATTTCCTCATTGTTTTTATCAACACCCCACTAGTGTTCAAGTAGTGTTATTAGCAGTCCTTATTAGTGCGTGATCTGTAATTTTTATATGAATTCATACCTGGTGATAGCTAGTAGTTGGGTGCCACTATGTTCTTCCTCAAGATTGTGGTATGCTTGACACTGTGGTGAGAGTAACTAATCTCTTCATAATTTTTTTTAAAAAAAAAAAAAAAAAAGAAACAAAAAAGAAAGGGGAATCAATATAACTGGTCGCTGGTGGACTTAGGTTCTCCGTAAATTAGAAGTTAAGATTTCGGCTTCGGGAGACCGTTGAAAACCAGTGATCTACAGACACACACAAGATAAAAAATAATTTTTTTAGAGGTGTGAGAGTGACACGACGACGCTCCCCATAATCACGTGTCCTGATTCAATTGATTGTCGTTTCATCCGGATCATAACACCTAGCGCACCACACCGCTGATGCTCTTCTGGGTCCCTCCTCCCACCACCATGTGTAGTTTACGGTGAGCTCGGAAGCAGAGGATTATCAATCTCATCATATATACGACACGTCGGATGTATTTGGCAACGGTAATGAGACGAGAGGCTTGCCGCGTATTTTGACCACTGTATGTAATCATTCTTTCAAACGGCTACAAGTTTTGTTTTTTACCGCAGACTTTTCGGCGGTTTCTAGGTAACTGTAATATTTTAAACTCTACCTAAATGGATCTGGGGTTTCATGAAATTACAAGGCTACCCTACCTCATGTACTCTCTGTCTGGCCTGCTGTTTCCTTCCATGCTAAGCTGTCCCAAGTTCCAATCATCATGTTGTGGTTTTCCAGCTTCCCAATATAAAGTAAGCATTTTACCAACAAAGAAAAAAAAACAGGGGAAGGAAACTTAATGGAGGCATGACCCATTCAGAGCTTTCTTGATACGGAAAAGTTAAGGGGGATGGGAGGCTACCACATCCGACCCATTCAGAGCTTTACATTTCTTTTTTTATGACAAAAGTTTGGTAAAGAGTTGGAAAGTTTAAAATCATTATAACTTTTGAAGATGTTGTTTCTTCTTTCTTAATAAAAGCCAATCTTAAAAGTACTTGAATCGTTTATGCAGTGGAAATTGCGTTATGGTACTACTAGCATAAATCGCAAGTGCGATAGTTTTTTGGGTAAATAAACCTCGTTTGTTTGGTAAATATAAGATACTACTCTAAAATTACTGAAAGAAAAAGAATTATAATGAGCACGATCGTATACATGTAGCTATGTCAGTCTCCCAAACGATGATTAGCCGTTGAAGTACGTATTTATATATGTTTTAGATCAGGTTTGTAACGCAGGGGCATGTCCTGTTAATTGTGTGCAGCACAAGGGGAGTTTTATTGCCCAAATCGAACATGATTCTCCTTTTTTCTGTTCCAGCTTTGGCTTCTTTCACTATAAAGAAGCCCACCAAAACCCAACCTACAGAAAGCAGCAGCATCTCTTGCTACCCTGCCACAATTCACGATCCATGGCCAATCCCAAGTCCCTTCTCACCCTAACCTCTCTCTTCTCTCTCTTCCTTCTGACCCTCTCCTCCAAACTCACCCTCCCTCTCTCCCCATTCCCCAACTACCCATCTCCAGATCCACTCCAAGCCCTCAGCTTCCATGCCTCTGCCTCCATTTCCAGAGCTCACCACATCAAAAACTCCAGAAAACCCAACTCTTCTCTCACCCAAGTCCCTCTCTTTCCTCACAGCTATGGCGACTACTCAGTCTCCCTCAACTTTGGGACACCCCCTCAAACCTCTTCCTTCATTATGGACACAGGAAGCAGCCTTGTTTGGTTCCCCTGCACCAAACGCTACAGTTGCTCCAGATGCCAATTCCCAAACATCAACCCAGCAAAAATTCCAACTTTCAAGCCCAAACTCTCCTCCTCATCCAAAATCGTCGGCTGCCAAAACCCCAAATGTGGTTGGATTTTTGGCCCAGAAGTCAAATCCAAATGCCCAAATTGCAACAACCCGAGTCCCCAAAACTGCTCGCAAACCTGCCCAACTTACATAATCCAGTACGGTTCAGGCACCACAGCTGGGATTTTACTTTCCGAGACACTCAATTTTCCCAAGAAAATTGTCCCGGATTTTCTCGTCGGCTGCTCTTTCCTCTCGATCCGCCAACCCTCTGGGATTGCTGGGTTTGGCCGCGGACCACAATCGCTGCCTGCCCAAATGGGCCTCTCCAAATTCTCCTACTGCTTAGTCTCTCACAAATTCGACGACACCCCACAAAGCAGCGACCTTGTCCTCTACAGCAGCAGCAGTGGCAGCAGCTCAAGCTCTGAAGAAGAACCAACCATCGCTGAAAGCCAGAGAAACAAAACCAGACTTCAAAGCTTGAGCTCCACCCCATTTCAGAAAAACCCAGGTCCTCCAAACTCCGCTTTCCGCGAATACTATTACATCATGCTCAGAAAAGTCATTGTGGGCAACAAGAACGTCAAAATCCCCTACAAGTTTCTGGTTCCTGGAGCTGACAGCAGTGGCGGCACCATAGTCGACTCAGGCTCGACCTTCACGTTCATGGAGAAGCCGGTTTTCGAACTGGTGGCCAAAGAGTTCGAAGCCCAGATGGCGAATTACACAAGAGCCAAGGAGTTGGAAAACAAAACGGGCTTAAGGCCCTGCTTCGACATTTCAAAGGAGAAGAAAGTTGACTTCCCAGAATTGGTCTTCCAATTCAAAGGTGGTGCCAAGATGGAATTGCCATTGACGAATTATTTCTCTCTGGTTTCAAGCTCAGGCGTTGTGTGCTTGACCATTGTTACAGATGGGGTTGCAGGTCCAGGCGGTAATGGTGGACCTGCGATTATTTTGGGCAATTATCAGCAGCAGAATTTTCATGTGGAGTATGATTTGCAGCATGAGAGGTTTGGGTTTCGAAAACAGAGCTGTAAATAAAAGCTGCCCATTTTGCAGTTTTTTACTGTAGAGAAAATAAGAGGTGCACAAATTTACTGCGGTGACTTGACAACGATGACAATAAATATTTGTGCAGATTTAAGCAAGGACAAATTAATTATGTTCCTTAGATTAGTGATGATTTATCACAATAGAGAGAAGGGTAATATAATTTACACAATTTGCAGAAGCGCTGCTGCATAAAGTGCTTTTTTATATATATACCAATGTCACATGTCACGTTTATGAGTCACATTTGGTATCTTTTTGCATAAAGTTCTCTGTATTAAACTTGTGTGCCACCTCACTTTTATATCCATGGAAACTTCCATCATGAGGTTTTATAGTATGTGACATTATTACATTACGCGAGGAGAGATATAGATACAAATAAGTCATATGACCGTTGCATCAAAATATTTCATCATGTGAATATATAGCTGATGTAAGAATCACCAAATACATTTCTTTTTGCTTTATACAAAACACCTAATTTTTACAGCATCTCCAATCGATGTGCACAAACGTGTCACATAGATATTTAACAGAAATAACATCTCACATCACTCCAACCGAAGCTTATGTGGAATGAAGGTGAAGGTTGATATATTATTTTTGACATCCGAAAAGCAAGATGTCAAATGAATATTTTATTATTATTATTTTCTTTTCTTTTAAATTAAAAATAAATCAACATTAAAATGTAATAAAATAATAATTTAATTTGAGATGCTCTTAGAAACATAATATTTAGTCTTTTTACTTCTAAGAAATCCTGATTGTGAAGGGCATAGAAGTACTTTGCAATTTAGTAAGAGAAAAAGTTACTCATTATTTTACCTTTTCCTCGGTGGAAACAAAGATATGCGCTTTTGTTGCTTTCGGTTAAATTATATATCAATTTGACTTCCATAATCAATTTGTACCTTCTCGCCTAACTTTCTTGTGACTCTACTATGTGACCAACAAGGCAGCTCATTTACTCTAATCAATAGTTTCATGCACCTATGCTATTATATGCTATGTTTTTTTCTTTTTTCATACAAGTGATCTTACGTGAAGGGGATTCGAATTCGGGTGTAGAGTGGGGAGCACATCCACTTTAACCAACTTGGCTAAGCCCGAGTCTGTAATTATATACTACAGTCTAGTATTACTATTTTCTATGTTAGAAGGCTAGGGCTCAAAATGTATTATATAATTTGCTTTATCAGTCAATATATTAATAGTACCTAACCTTGGTGGGTGCATAGTATTGAATCTATTGATTAATTCACATGATTTCAAATCTGATTAAAAGAAGAAGGCCATATATAATTAAGTTGGCTAGACAAGTAGATTGGCGTACATGTTTGGTAGTTCCCTAGTTCACCGGCAAATGCAAACTTTTTTTCTCAACTCCACAGTTGGCAAATGGGTTGTCTTTATAGTTGAGAGTTTTAACATTAATCAGCACCGTCCAACACGTTTGTGAAACTCACATGTCACTAACCACATGAAACTATTTACCTTATTGTTGAGATGCATACAAAGCTTTTCAAGTGTGCCTTCAAGCATGTAACTAATGGTGAAACCGTAAAATCCTTAGTAAAATATTATCGTGTCAAATTGTACATAAGTAAATTATTCTTAAATTTTTATATTTTAATTCTGAATTATTGATCATGATGATATTTTATTTTACTAGATAGTTTAGATTTACAATCAGATAACTTAAGCATTTGTGTGACAAGAGAATAGGTCGTAATTGAAATTCAATTACAATCTCTAAAAAAAAATTGTTGAACTTCTCCGTCCAACTTTATAACCTTTTCAACAGAAAATAGACATATGATGTAACATGTAACATATGCATACAGTTATACATTACACCTATAATTCATGTGCAAGCATTTGATGATATGAACCAATGAGGTCCCCAAAAATAACTAGGCCAGGGTGGAAAGCCTCTACTGTTCATTAGGGTTAGCTTAACTCATCAAAGAAGGAAACAGATACATTGATAACTAGGACCACACGTGGAATTAATTTGTTTGGCATATGAGGGGGTCATAGCCCATCTATTTCCCATCTACTGTGCTAAGTGTTGACAACTTTTTTACAATAACATTACAGTTTCCCATGCGTTGGTTTGGTGGGTAGTCTTTTTCTATCTGTTCTTTTTGGGCAATGGTGGGTAGTGTTTTTGTCAAGTGCTAATAAGAACAACACAAAACATGAATGGAGAGGTATGGCTGGCGGTTATGACTCACATTTTTCCCAACAGTTGTACAAAGATAAAGTTAGAAAAGTAACCAACAAAGTTTAAAGGACAAGGCAAATTTTAAGGCAAATGTATCATTTATCGCCTGTGTATTTGTAAACACGAAATTTTTTGCGACAAATGAAACGAGAACATATCTATACAAAATAAATTTGTATATATGTCATGTTCTTTTTTAAAGAGATTGAATGTTGACGTAGCAAATCAAATTGGAAGATGCTTAGGAACTTAACTTGATTGTCAAGGATAGAATGTTGGGTGGGCATAGAGATGACCAATGTCACAATTCTTGCTCCCGTTTTCCACACGTAGAAAGTGAAAGAGTGAAAAATACTCATCACAAGTTCTGTTGAAAATAAGATGCTTACAATTTTGGACATGAGCATATTGCAACCCTAATATGGGAAATGGCCCTACAGAAATATATATCAAAGTGAAAGTCAGTCCTGTAAGTTGTGACAACACAAATTTTTCCAATTTGTCCTGGACGATAAGTGATGTTGAAGATTGAAGACATGTGAGTGAAGATAATAAGAACAAAAGCAATGAGTCATGGGAGCACATGGATGTGGGAATTGGAACCTCAAGGCTTTATTTTATTTTATTATTATTATTATAATTATGTTGCTTTTGGAATCTCTACTCGCTTGGTCCTTATTAGCCAAATAAAGTGTGTGGTGGCTTTAGTGCTTAATCCTGCTGGTGGACACTTTTCTTTTCTGACATGGAGGTGGAAGATTATTGATCCTCCAAATCTTCTTTAACTAATATGCCCCTCTCATTGGTCAACTATAATATAATGACCTGCATAATTAAAAACCAACTTTGGAAATTGGAGATGTTTTAGTTAAAAATGTCGAGCATGCATGCATACATTGTGGAGATTTCACACGCATTGTTAAAATGTTATGGAAATTCGAATATGAGACTACTAATCGGCAAATTAATGCTTTTTTTCATTGGGCTAGATAACGTTGACATTCAAGAGATTGACATTATGGTCATCAACGGTTCAGACACATCGAATAATATCCAACAAAGTAAATTCTTGGATATAATGGGAAAATTGTAGGGTACATGAGCAAAATTTCCCAAAATTTTACATCTGTCTTACCCTCTTGATGTACAAAACAACAGCTTATGCCCCTTGTGATTTTGTCACATCGTACATTGGGACCCCAGACGCGAATTTTTAAAAATGGGGCCACATATATATAGTAAAAGATATTTACAGGAATATTTTTGTTTTTGCCAAGATATACAGGAATATAATAGATTAGAAGTTGCCTGTAGGTACAAAGAGTAGTCGTTTCATGGTATAAATTTAAATGTTGCCAACAGCACAACTTGATTATACAAGACCATTAGCATACTTAAGCATAATTATAGTCCATGCTAATAAGTTTGTTCCTCATTAAGCATAATTATAGTCCATGGAAAAAGAAGGTTGGAGTATGTTTTACACTCGCATGTTATCTACGAAGGAGAGCATGAAAATTATGGCGAATGAAATGGTCGTCATGTTTTCTTTGACTTAATCAATTGATTGAGGCCTTTCTACCGCTAGTTTAATATTGTTTTGAACGACGATATTTTTAACTCATACACTAAAACAATGGAACTAGATTTAGCATGATTATGTGATTGCTTGCGAAGTTCATTTTTGACTTCAAGGGCCATTTTCTAGTCCAAGTATAGACAAGTTGGACCAATTAGCTTTTAGACTCGTGAAACTTAGATTTTGTTTGGTATTCTACTCAAAAAAGTAAATTTAAAAATTATGATTCTTTTTAAAAACATGAGTTTTCAAATAGTGATTTTAAGATCTAAAAACTTGTTTGGTATTGAACTCAAAACTATTTTTAAGATCTAAAAATTTAAAATTTAAAAAAGAAAATTAGAAACCCTTGATTCACAAATTGAAATTCCTAAATTGAAATTAACAAAGGAAAATGAGAGAGGGAGGAGAGATAGAGACGAAGAGGGGGAGGAAGAGATAGAGATGAGATAGAGAGAGAGAGAGAGAGAGAGAGAGAGAGAGAGAGTATAAAATCTTACTACTTTTTTTTTTTGGTTGTGTAAAATCTTACTACTTTTTTTTTTTTGTTGTGTTTTTAATAATGAGGGTGTTTTTGAGTTTTTCTTGGGTTTACCAAATAGGTTTTTGTGGCTTTGGACTTAAAATCGGGTTTTGAGTTTATAAAATTGAATCCAAGTAGGATACCAAATCATTCGACCAAAAAAAAAGAGTAGGATACTAAACATACCTTTATATTCTCAATGCTAAATAAATAAATAAAAATCCCAAATTCGAATTCTACACTATGGCTAACCTGCCTTTTTAAAAGTATCTCCAACTGATGTGTCAAAAGTGCCACATAGACATTTAACGGTTAGAAATAACATCTCACATCACTCCAATCGATGTGTCAAAGCTGATGTGGAATGAAGACTGGAGGTTGAGATGTTATTTTTAATATCCCAAAAGCAAGATGTCAAATGAATATTTTATTATTATTATTATTTTTTAAAATTAAAAATAAATCAACACTAAAATGTAATAAAATAATAACTTAATTTGACATATCGGGTGAAGTGTAAAGTGTGTAAGATATCAAATTGCCACATTAGCCATCAAATTTAAATTGATGTTTGGTATTTGACATCTCTCTTGGAGATGCTCTAAGGCGACTTCTGTTGTACTCTTCTATAATAAGTTTGGTTGCCCTCTTGACATAGCACTAGTTTTGGTCGCCTTTTCAGTTTTGTTGTTTATTCATGGGCTTGTGAAGTTTCAATCGGACTTCAATTCCACTATTTTTAATGATGAAGATGAAGAAAAAGAAAATATGGCGCATTATTTTTTTGAGGGAGCACTCATCTCAATGGGTTGGGGGCTAGCTTGGGCTAAAAATTAAGCAAGATCCATGTCAAACTCAGGCTAAAGCCCACTAAAATCGTTGGAAAACAACACTTTTTTTTGTTTGTTTGTTGGTAATATTGGGCCAAGAACCTTTTTGATGACCCATGAACACAACAGTGCACCAGATCAGAGTTTTCCGCTGCAATATTTTGGGTCTCAAATTGGAAATTCCACGCATTTTGGGGGAAGCAATTTTCACACTCGCATTCTTTATGATGTCTTCTCCATTTGCTTGTATGCTTTTATTCTCGTACAAATTCATTCAAATAATAATACATATTGAGTTTGTTAATAATTGTAGATGTATTATAATTCAAGTAAATTGACACTATACGTGTGTCATGTACTAGCGTTATTGGGGAAATGTGAATCAAATATAGGATCTCGAATGCATGGGTAAACGCTCTTAACCACTTGAATTATAAGCTCCTTGCCGTGTGTGTCCTCACGTTATTAAATGAATTGATAATACAACTTGGACATTCTCTACAAATCCCTAAACTTATGTTGAGTTTTATTTTGGTTCTCCAACTAAATTTTTCACTTTAATGAGCCTCTAACTTTTTTTATAATATCAAATTGGTTCCACCATCAAATTTGGGGTCAAATTGAGAGGTAAAATCATCAATTTGGGCAACAATTCTCTCAAATGACCAACCCGGCTATGAACATTTCCATCTGTAAGTCATTCCTCTCTATCCTAGTTCAACAAAGTCAAAGAAATTGGCATAAACCAAAGCTTAGGATTTCAATTTGGGGCAGAGAGTAACGGCATATGAAGGGAAATGTTCGTTATAGTGCTGGACTGATTGTTTGAGAGGAGATTAGTTCCTAAAATGACAATTTTACCCCCGTAATTTGACTGCAAGTTTGACAATGGGATCAATTTGACACGAAAAAAAGAGTCCAACAACCAAAATAGAACTCGGATAGAACTATTTCGGTCAAAAAACCTATTTTTCATACGTAGAGAATGTCCCCATGGTATTATCAATTCATTTAATAACGCATACAAATTATATTTGAATCAATTCGTAGTGAGTCGAAATAATAAACTCCCCGGTGCGTTGCGTTGAGGACACGTATACTATTTTTAGCTTACAGTTGTAGACTCTCCAGGGGGGGACGTTGACAGGTAGTTGGGACAAAAATCAATCCGCCAATCCACCAAACAGCCAAAGCAACCAGAAGAAAACGCCCTTCTCCTTCCTCCCTTCGTTCAATTCGTACCAAAAGACACAAGACACAACGAACGCTCTTCGAGTTAGTCTTCAACCTCCGCTTCTGATCGCTCAACGCCATCACCATCACCGCCATGTGGCGCTCTCTGTGGCGCTCCATCGACCGCTTTTCTCTCCAGTACTTCAAGTAAGCTTCCTCCTTCCTCTCCATTTCCCATCAGTTAGGGTTTTACATGAATTTTTATACCAGTTCCCCTTTTAAACTAATTAATTGTATGTGAAATTGAGCAATTGCAACAGAAATGGTCTAATTTGGCCTCTTTCAGTTGAACAATGCTCACTGAATTAAGGCTCCATGATGTTCTTCCCCTCAATTTCCCCAAATGTGCTGAGCGAATGGCTTGTTGGGCTGGGAAATGGAGGACCTGAACAACATGGCGGGCAAATGGAGCTATTCTGAACGTGTATATAAATTTACATTTGAGGGTATAGAGGGTGGTAGTTAAATTTAGTTCCTCGTCCACTTTCCGAAACCTGATTTTTGGAAATAAATTGGAAATGTCTATATTGGACCGAACCATAGAATGAAATTTTTGTCATAGGACATAGAATACCATTGGTAGATTTGTTGTGCATTAACCAAGCAGTATGGTGTTGCTTGTACTTTTGGAAGAAAAAGGAAGAACAAGTAGAGATATATAGGAGAGGGAACGAGAGGGTAGAGAAGTCTTATGAAAAGCATGCACACACAATTTCCTTTGATTAGCATCATCACCATCATCATAATTTATTATTAATACTTAAAAATAAATAAATCTTGTTTATGGATATAGGTACGTCATCAATGAACTGCGGCAGATCAAAGTTGTGGACTGGCATAACAGGGTAACTTGTTTTGACTTTTCTATAATTTCATTTAGTTTGATTTTGTAAACTATCAACCTTTTATTATATTATATTTTTACTTTAATTAATATGTCTCTCTCTCTCCCCACTCCAACTCTCTACCAGGAATTAGTCATTGATTTACTACAGTCCATAGTGGAGCTAGTTACCTATGGCGATAGACAAGACCCACTGATTTTCGAGTATGAACTATTTTTCATGGTAAACCTTCTCTATGGGTATGCTTTCCATTTTCTTGTTGGTATTCTAATTGTTATTTATAACTTATGTGCAGATATTTTATGGAGTACCAAGTTTTAGCAGAATTTGTTCGTGTGCTAAAGATCAGTAAAAATTCAAGAATTGAGGCACCGTTGCTTCAGTATCTGAGTATAATGATTCAAAACATGAATAGTGACCATTCAATTTGTAAGATGCTAAATGCATTACTCCTTCAATGTTTAGTTACAGAAGATTTTGGTATCTGCAATCATGTTGGAAAATAAGTTATTTGTCTTTTTTTTTTTTTTCTATGTCATTTGGTTATTCTTATTGCTTGTACTTATTGGTGACGTTTTGATGGTTTCTGATGCAGACTATTGTTTTAGCAATGACTATATCAACAACATTATAGGACATAAGTTTGAATTTGGAGGAGATCTAGCCTTATATTATGTATCATTTTTGAGGTCTCTCTCTCTCTCTCTCTCTCTCTCTCTCTCTCTCTCTCTCTCTCTCTCTCTCTCTCTCTATATATATATATATACCCACACACACACATACATATAAGGCTTAACATCTTTAACTGTTATTTGCTAAAATAATTGAACTGGTTTGAGTTTTTATCCTTGTGATGCAGTTTTAGCTTTATTTTTTCATTACTTGCGAAGTTTATACTTTTCTGATCCCTCTGCCTCTCTCTTATCAGAGCAGTGAGCAATAAATTAAACAAAGACACAGTTTGCCTTCTTCTGAAGGTCTATGGGGTAAGTTAAAGCTTATTGCATAAGTTTTACTCACCATTCATGATTTATGCGTTTTCAGTCGTAATAGTAACGTGCATATCAAGGGTGATAAATGTAAAGCATGGGAGTTTTATTAAATGTACATGGCTGATCAGCATGGCCCCTAATAAATTTTTATTTCTATGTCTCCCTTCAATTGCAGGATTCTGTAGTCTCGTTTCCCCTGTATAATGAGGCTCTCAAATTTGCCCACCATGGGGAAAAGATGATTCAGACAGCTATCCGTGCACTAACTCTCAGTATATATAATGGTAATGTGTTATTGGTTATCACTATTTTTCGAAGCTGCTAATAGAAGAGATGTAGCAAATTTTGGGTTGCAATTACATTTTTGGTAATATAATACAGTTTTTTGTTTTTGGTTGTGCAGTTAGTGATGATATGGTTTATCAATATATAACAACTCCTCCAGTCTCGAAGTATTTTTCAGACTTGGTTTCAAGCTTAAGCAATCAATTTTTTCATCTAGATGCCCTTGTCCATGCTACAGAGTATGTGTCTTTCAATTTGTTTAAAAAAGATTCTGGTAGTGATATGCATATTAAGGCTGAACTATTAAGTATTGATGCAGGATGCGTACAAATCAAAAGAGAAAAGAACTACTCTTGGAAACTGATAAGATTGTCGATGATCTGTATTACTTCAACGACATGCTTGGAGTTGGCCAGTCTCGTTTGAGTACAGTAGTCGTTGAAAATCTTCTCAGAATATTAATCTTTCCCATATTACTCCCATTACTGCAGTTAGGGCAGAGCAATGTGAGATGTTCTTTCTCTTATTTGCTTCATTTTCATTCTTATCTACTTCATGAGAAACAATAATACTTTTGGTTGGTAGATATTTCCTTTTGGAAAATTTAGAATTGAGTAAGTGCACATTAAATTTGGACAGTGTGGTTTATCCTATTAGGAGCAATCCAATATGGTTGGTTGATTTTCATAATGTATGATTGGTATGGGGCTGTGTTTTGTCTTGGTTTTTACTAGATCAATTGATCTTCAACTTACTATTTCTAGGTTTTGGCAACCACTTGTAACAAATCGAAACCTGAAATCACATTTACTGATTACTGACTGATTATTACCAAAAACCTGAATTTTTTGTTTTTTTCTGTAAATATGTATTAGCACTATATAATATAATATCTGATATTATATATGAGGTTTCCATTGGTGCCTTAATTTTTAAGTAGTACATTATATGATAACTCATATAATAGAAACCTCCACTTTGAAACTCCTAGCTAACTGGATCTGGTGGAAGAGCACAAATTTTAAAAAAGGAATTTTATTTATGACGTCTAGCTGTATGATGCATCAGTCTTTTTAAGATTGAATCTGTTGATCATTATACAATCATATATAACTATTTTCTTTTTAAGAATTTGATGTTATTGATTGGATTAATTTTGATCATCTGTTGAAGTACAGTAAGTTCCACACCTTGCTCACAACTGCCAATGGGTTGGATCAAAGATCTGATCCCATTCTGGTTTTTGCCAGATTAATGTTTTGTTACCTTACCTAAAGATGATCATTTAAATTTGTATCCAATTTTAAAGATTTTATCTGTAGTCCAATTACATTTAGAATTACGTAGATTATTCCCATTCAGATCTGGGTTTGATTAAAAAGAATATAGTTATATATGATTGTATAATGATCAACAGATAATAAAAAACAGAAAATTAGAAACCACTTAACATATGAAAAATAGTAAAAACATGAAGAAAAAAATGTGATCGAGCCAGTGCCAACTCAGTCATTTTAGTTACATTAGTTGTAGATCGAATTCATGATGATATACTTTTCCTATATGCTGTATTGATTTGGCATTTTATTTAATCTCCAGGGCTCAAATCTATCCGCAGTCACGTCTTTCTATACTGTGTCTCGTCTTCTTCAAGTCATTGGTGGAAAAGGCATGTTCAACTCTGTCGCTGGAGTTATTTTATATCCTTATATGACATCAAGTGTGAGAGATGCTATTGAAAGGGACTCAACTGAGAGCATTAGTCATGCTAAATCTATATTGAGTGAAATGGGAAAAGTAGTATCGTCTAGTCCTGAGACTGAAGGAGCAGAAAACAGTAGCCTCCCTAGAGATACTGCCTCTAATAAAAGGTTGTTCTGTTTCTCCATTTCATTTCATTCTTATAACTCTCTCAAAAGAAAAAAAGAAAGAAAAAAAAGGAGAGAAAGAGAGCTTTGTTTCTTTCTTAAATTTTAGTTTTGGTGTGTTTATTGTTTTCCGCTCATTCAGCTGTATCTTACTATTAGGAAAGTAAAGTGATTAGGATCTATTCACTTCTAAATAAACTACTTTTACAGGTTAATTAATGTTTTTATTATAAAATGATGAGAATTATGAACTAAGGACATTCTAACTTATTATGAAATTTTTTTCCTGGTGCAGGAGTGGAATACTAGCACATGTTTTCTCTGACAATCCTAGTCTATCACTGGCATCACTATTCTTATTATTTATTTTAGCAGAAGCAAAAGGTACTAACTTAGAGTAGGCTGTTGTATAGATTTGAGATATAACTTCAATGCATCGGTCTATATAGCCTTTAAAAAAAATAAAAATGAGCATTTTCTATGTCCCAGTGTTGTTCATTCATATCTTTGATTTGTCTTTGCATTAATGCAGATCTTCATCCTTTACTAGCTCAAATGATTGGCTTAAATGGAATGCAAAATATGATTGTGAGTATTAAACTTCAATTTTTTATTATATACAAACTTATATTTTCTGTCAAGGGTTTCCTAACTATCAAATCATCTGTGCAGCTGGTAATAAGTGAGTAGTTTTTACTAATAAAAAAGTAAATTTAGGTTTTAGCCAAAAAAAAAATTTCACTTTTGAAAAAAGCCAAAGCTTTTTCAAAAAAGACAGAAAAACCTCTCAACTTTCAAATCAAAGACATGCAAATGTAAAGGATTCCTTAGGAAATCCAAAAATAAATAAGGGCAATTTTGTCCATTTTGGCTTCTTTTACAAAATTTCTCTCTCCTTTGTGTTTTTCCAAATTATCTTTATGATTGTTTTTTTTTTTTTTTGTTTGATTCTTAACCGTGCTTCAGTTGTTTGTGCGATTATATCAGGTGGTTGTAAAATAATTAGCCATTGAATTTATTACCATTAATATTATGATGCATATATGGTGATTTCATTGCTGTTAGCTTTTTTGTATCCTTAGGTATTTTTCTCTTTGGAGATCAATTTATGGTAGATAATATAATAGTGTTTTGAATACTAATAACATTATGAAGAGAGTCTAATATTTCATCCTTTCCTTTCTTGAGGTTACATGAAAAATATTTTATTCACGTAGAAAACTACACAGCATTTATGTTTATCTGTTCCTTGAGGCTACGCCTCTTATTTTACAACAATCTCCCATATTTAATTTATATATCACTTGGAATCTTTTGAACGTTTTGGGTTTTCTAGTCTTGTATATGGATTTTTGAACATTCATGATATTTCTTCCACTGTCTTGAGTTTGTAAATGTATTTACAAATTTTCATTTTATATTTTCACAGGCAGTGGATGGAAATATCGGAAATCTTCTAGTGAAATATATGGATCAGGTATAGGGACTCTTTGAGAATTCTTTTCCACCTGTTGTTTGTATAAATAACATATCTCCATCTATCAGTCATTTTGGTCATAAAAATACACTGTTTAAAATTTGACCCTATGCATCCTAATTCAGTGTGGCTTTCAGTGTCGTGATGAACTGAATTTTCATTTTACAGATTTTAAATGCATTATTGAAGGTTTTAGCAAGTCAACCACCTTTCTCTATACTAATACAATGGCATACAGGGTGGTTCTTGCGGAAGCTATTGATTTTACAAGGAAAAGGGCTTGGTGATCATAATTTTGAGCTACTCAATGTAAGGATTTAACTGATTTGGTAGAATTTATTCTATATGTGCTCTCTTATTGAATTACATTATCAAAGGGTACTGGCATCAGAGATGCATACCAGAAAGAAATGGATAATCATTCTTGTTTGGTTATGATTTTCCCAAATTCTCCCTACCTTCATAGTCTTTCGTTTCTGCTTGGTAAGACAGAAAACCATTAATGGTGCGTGTTCTATTAGAACTTTCAGTTCTTCTTTTCAGCTTCCATCAATGATTGTATTGATGGATGGAAGAACACTTGTATCTTTTTAGGCATAAGAACTTTTTTAGGAAGTTTACTTTGTCCATATTTTTACTCAAGGAGCAATTTGTTGAAGCTCCAAGTCTAAAGTTGCTAATACTTCGACATTACAAAACTTGAGGTTGAGATTTCTCCAGCCAGAGGAGAATTATGATGGATATTTGTGAAAATCCTCAAGAAGGACTAGTAATACATCACCCCTTCCAGGGCGTAGCTTTGGTAGACCACACTGTATGGCGGGATTTTATATGTAGGTTTTGAAGTAGAAAGTTTGGTAGATGGTGAAGATTGGGTTATGGCTAAATAAGTCGTTTGGCCAAACATTCATAATTGCTGTAGGAACAGTTAGAAGACATATCATGATGAAAACTGTCTTTGTGTTGCTAAAGAGTTTGAAGAACACCATCTGACCTTTCTGAGGCAAGAGTAACAAGCCAGCTCTGAAGTGCACGTTTATTTTTCCATATGATCTTTTGTGTAATACATTGTATACCTGTCTCATACTTTCTAAAGTTTTATATTTTCTAGTTTTTGTGGACAGTCCTCGTATCAGCAATCCCGTGAATGCCTTCAGAAAGAACTTGATGGATGCTGGTTTGATCATATCCCTGAGGTGTTAAGAAATGAATGGCCAAACTGTAAAGCAGGTACTTTTTTTTGTCTGCCGGGGGGGTGGGGCTCAGTTGGTTCATGTTATGTTTATGCGTTGAGTATGCACTTTTAGAGGTAGTTAGTATATGCTCTATGGTTTATTTTAGGAATGGTGGTAGTTTAATATCATTGTTTCCAAAAAGTTGTGTTAAAGCCCTTAGGGTGGATGGGGGAAATGGGTTGGGATTAGACTAGGTCAAGGGTTTGATTCCCTTAGATTGTAACCAGAAAATTAAAACAGGTTAAACTTTTAGGATGTAGACTAACATTACTTTATATTTTAACATCTCGCCCCTCGGATTTTGATATAAATTATGAGTTGCAATCGCAAGGATTAGAACTCAAGATCTCATGCTCTTATTCCACAATAAGTTTTTGTGGTAGGCCAAAATTCAGTTTATACTCTTAACATATCTCTCTCATGTATTGGTTCTCCCACAATTGGAGAGCCCAACACGTGGAAATCATTACAAATTCAGAGGTTGAAATTGCCAGATTAAACTTAAGTAATATCATGTGGAGTTTAGGTGGTTTATCACTATTCCTAAAAGTTTTTGTTGTTAGGATGTGTCAGTAAGTATTTTATATTCTTATATTGGCACCAGCTTCTCTCCGGAAAGGAAAAGCCATGATTTATTCTATATTCAGTTAATCTATTTTGGTGCTGCAAACAGCTCTCGAGGAATCATCACAATGCAAAGATCCTTTTTTTGTTCTAGAGCTTGATGATAGCCAACAAGCTACCGACGGTATAAAATTGTTTTATTTTTTGGTATTGATTAAGCCTTTTCTTTGTAGGATTGTATTTTTCCTATGGTGATGCTTCATAAAGTATTTGGTTACCTGATAAGAGAATTAAATATTATATGCATATTGCAGGTGATGCAACTTCATACTTCGCTTGGAAAAGGATGGTTGAAACTGTGAAGGTAATCCTCATTCATTGTCCAATGATTGTTCAGATTCAAGTTTTATGTTGTAGAGAGGATGCCTTGCTGGTCGGTTATAAGCTGTTAAACACTGAAATTAGTTTCAATTTCCAACATCTGAGTTTGATGTGGTAATCTTTCCAAGATGAATGTTACTTTGGTGGAGTGTTGGTGTCCATAACGGTCTAACATGCCTTGCTACTCTTTGTTTATGAGCTTTTGCATGCTTTAGTATCAGCTTCCAACGTAGAATTTGGTGTCAAAATCAACTCTTGCCAAATGCTCAAAGCCCAAGAAAAGTAAAAGAATTGCCAGAATGGAATGTTATGTTGCGGGTGTGTTGGTATCCATAATTATGCAGAACATGTGGAAAAATGGAGTGAGTTCAGTATCCAGGAGTAGTAGATTCGACTGAGTTCAGTATGTAATAGTGAACTGGGTTGATGTGTTTGGATTTGATACTTGTCAAAGCATGCCTTCTGTTGCCGTTTATGCTCGTACTATCTTCTCTGTTAAAGTCATGGGTGCACTATCTTATGAGTCATACATTGTGTTCTGCATGTTACTCTAGACTTATCATGCATTATTTTCTTAGACTTCACAGTGAGTGCATGTATTTTGTATGCATGTAGGTGTTCATTCTCCATCTTCAGCTTAAATCATGTATTTTCAAAGGAGAATTGCTTCAAGAACCCTTGCTGAATATGAGCAGCGCAATTGCTGATTCTAGTAAAACACATGCTTCAGACATTGCATCTGCAAGCTTTGGGTCAGAGGTTTCTTTAAGTGGGTATTCTTCTGTAAAAGTTGAATATTATCCAGGCTCTCTCTCTGTCTCTCTGTTTTTAAAATTATTTCACTTCCTACAACATTTTGCAGGATCTGGAATTCCATGTACAATTGCATTTTCCAATGCCGGAATCAGGGATATCTACCTGATACCTAAGGCACGGGAAACTACTGGAAAGGTGCTGCTTGCAGAGAAGCATCCTTTCCGTAGTCAACGAGGAGTAGTACTTGCTGTTGGACCATTGGCTGGATTGAATGTAAGTAAAATTGGTATATATTTGCTTCTAGCCTGGCCAAGTTTGGCTATATCAACTCAGAATTTTTTTTTATTTTAGTAGCACAACAGGCCAATGAATCTGATTTAGTAATATGATACTTGTATTGATGAAGTGTGTATGGTTAGGACCAGTGTTCTTGGCGGATGCTAGATCAGTGTACAATTATTTATTGAAGACTTGTTCATAATACAGGCCTGAAGGAACTTGAAATTGCTTTGATTCTGGTCCTTATTATTTTACAAATTTAATTTGGTTTCTCACTTGAAACAGCCGAAGGTAGATGAGGACCATCCGACATGGTTGCATCTTCAGATAAGAGAGTTTGAACCAAAACTCCATAAAATTAAAGTTAGAGGCCATCAATCATCAGGGATGTCCAATCATGCCGCTGATGGGAGATGGACACTTGGTTTCTCAAATGCCAAAGCTTGCGAAGCAGCTCGATTGTCAATACTCGAGGAAATTAGGAAGCAGAGATCCTCTGTTGAGAGCATACTTGCTCCTCTACTGCAGGATAGTTATCCTGGAAATTTATCAGAGACAGAGAGCCAAGATGAATGAAGTTTTTATTTGAGGGGTTGTAAGTTAGCTTGCCAACATTCTCAATTTAGTTGTTTTCGGCTTTCCCTCTTTTTTTTTCTCTTCCAAATTTTGTTGCTGTCACTTTTAAGGGTGCTGTTCACAATATATAGGTTGTTTATAATAACAGACCACTGATCTCTATATGTGCTAACAATTAAGGGCTTCCTAATCTTCTTTCTCAATAATACTGAGGCAGAAATGTTTCATATTGGACATATAGACTCATTGATTGAGTTTGTTCTATTGAATTTCAATGCTCTTTGTAGTAGCAACACCTCAGATTAATCTCAGCTTTCACTTAATTTTGTTCCTCTTGTAATTGTTAATAGCGTAGTAGCATACGGTGCATTTAGAAAGACTAAAAGCGCTTCAATTCTCCACACCTACGACAAGAGTTAATTAATTTTCGTCTCGAAAATATATAAACCCGCCATATAATTGAGGGTTAATTAATTTAACTTTGCACGCTTGAAATGAATAAAAGGCTTGGTCCAGTCGAGATGGTTACAGCTCCAGTATAGCATAGCAAGCAAACTCAAAAAATGTACATGTTTGGTGCAAATCAAATGCAGGAAAAGCCGTGCTTTTGGTGACCAGAACTCAACTGGCCACAACTTATCTGGTGCAAATTCGAGTGCAGCAAAAGCTAGTATCTCTTTGAATGCTGCACTTCAGTGCGGTCCTTCCTTGCTCTTTCACAGATTTTTTTTAAAAAAAAAAAAACACAGATGAGCAACCTGCAGCTGAAGTACGTACAGGTACAAAAATATCTGCAAACTGAAGCACGAGTGTTGATTATATATACATGTAGTTATATTATTTAGTGTGGTGAATGGTGAATATTGAATAATATGATGCCGCCTTTCGAAGTGTAAAAAATGAATGAAAGATTATATTAGATGACATAAGTTAATAATTAATCAGAACAATTTAGATAGCAATAGCATAAAAGTAATGAAAACTTTTGGGAAAAGGAGTGTGTGGTACGTAATTCCATCACCTTTACATTAACAAGGCTGTCATGTCAAAATTAGAGCAACTTTTTCTCATTTCTAACCTTTAAAGTCGACTGGCCGGCCAGGGCCTCCCTATTGCTCTATATATATTTTTTATTATTCACCATTTTCTTTCTACCATTCTCTCTCTCTCTCTCTCTCTCTCTCTCTTGGATATTGCTTTCGTCCACATGGCCACGTATAGGCCAAAGATGCTCTTATTTGAAGCTTAAAAGCATAAAATGAGCGGCCCTTTTGAGTAGATAATGCCATATTTTACTTTTAATATGCTTTATGAGAGAGTGCTTTACTTTAAGCAAAAGAGAGAAGAGCTCGAACAAGAAAATAAATAAATTAAATATTACAGCTCTCTAATGCATTGTGTTCCCATAACACATCAAAGCAGTTGATAGTGAAAGAAGAGAAAAGATACACGAGACCCTAATATAACTTTCACTTTGACACAAATCTCATGGCGTCCATACAGACATTAACAGGTAGCAGAGCAGTTATGGCCATGGCTTTTCTTTTTCTTTTCTTTAAACCAGGTTAACCGTTAGTACCAGTGTCTGGGAGAAGAGAGAGAGAGAGGAGAGAGAGAGAGAGAGAGAAAAGAATGGGTTAGGGTGTTTTCTAAGTAATCGTAGATATTCCTCATCCCATTCAAACGCTCCTTTTGTAGCAACGCAGAGTGCTTTGTGTTCAAATTATTTGGTGGCTTTCTATGTCTTTTTAGGCCAACAAAGATAGAAGAACCTTTTTGACTGGGGGAATGAATGAGCTAGAATAAACAGTCGGGGAGTTTTGGATTATCTGGACCTGTATATATAAGCACTGTTTGGGTCCTACCTCCCATTTCATACAAACCCCATTACACATTTAATTCGCAGTTTTATAACATATGTATAATGTATATGTGATATAATTTCATTTTCTGAGAGAAAAAAGAAATTAATATATGTATTAGCACGTCACACTGTTTGACAATATAAGATGCAATTTTATATATCGATATAATTTTCGATTCTTCTTGTGCTTCCAATAAGAAACAATCTCATGTATGGTTACCTTAATCACTATCTTTCTCCAATATTAATTGCTAAATTGTTATCTATTTCATCCTTTGCGTAGATAACTTGTTTCAGAAGACTACTTTTTAAGGAGACAAAAAACTGATGAAGCTATTGTAGGCTCAGTAAAGATTGATATGTAATTAAATATGTATTAGTTGGGGGGGGGGATAAGAAAAAAACATTGATTTGTTAACTTAAGGTAGAAGATGATTGAGGAATGAAAGAGCCAGGAGATCTCTCGTTTTTTGTGTAAGGATCTGTGTATGTATGTTTTAATTTTTATATGTATGTTATATTATTAGCTTAACACCCAGCTAAGGTGGTGAGTAGTGTTTTAGCTCTCCTTTCTATGTTTTGTGCTATGGAATAAGACCAACTAATCTGGCCACCAAAAAGCTTACACAGTGCCCACAAAAAAAAAAAAAAAAAAATCAGATTGACTGATGAACCTGCTGAAGAAGAAGAAGAAGAAGAAGAAGAGGAGAGGAAAGAGATTTTGTAACTTGGTTTTAGTCACCAAAGAAAATTTTAATTGGTTGTTAATTATAGTTCGCTTTTTTTTTCTTTAACTTTCAAGTAGGGTTCTTGTTTGCTAACTTTTACAAACGTCTCCATTGAATCGCAACACCGTCTTTAATTTAGGTTTTTATTATCTTCAATTGCCTTTGTGTTTGGTTTATAAAGCTCTAATTAATTTATTACTAATTAATTAGTTTTGAAATAAACACTCTATAATTAAAATAGATTTCCATTTGTACACTCTAGTTATATATATATATATATATAAAAAGATGCGAAAATGGTATCGTTATAATTTGGCTTTTCTTTACACAGTGATTATATGTGTTTTCAAAGGGGGAAAAAACGAATTAAAGAAGGTCCAAAAGCTTCACTTTTATGTAATAAAGGAGAGGGAGAGAGGAAGGAATGTCTGGATTATTAATCCCCATGCATATGACTCTTCATGAATTTAAAGGCTGAAGCTCAGCTCAGCTCTTCTCATCTCATCTCATCTCATCGGCTAGCTTTGTTGGTTTTGGTTGTATATCCATTATACTACAAATATATTATTTCTAACTAAAATGGTGGGGGTGAAAGCTTTAAGCTTTATTCCATGTCTTTGAGTCCGGAAGGAAATCGTACACAGTTCCCGATTCCTTGAGACATTTAGTCCCATTCTCTTTTCAGGGCCTCGGTTTTGGCGGATCCCATCTTACTTACATATTCTCTCTCTCTCTCTCTCTCTCTCTCTCTCTCTCTCTCTCTCTCTCTCTCTCATTGGTTAAATTATGCAGTACAGTACAAAAACCTATGACCTCATCATGCCTAAATATATATCAATAATGTTGGATTAATTACTGAATATATTTATCCTCGTGCGGCACCAATTTCTTAAGATGAAGATTAGTAACCAGAGTGATGTTACTATCAACGAGGAGAGGGGTTCCTAATGGAGAAAGTTTCTCACAATACAGTACTATATATATATATATTTAGATTCTCTATTGCCGATTGGTTTTACATAGGGTATTTTGAATTCACGTAAAAAGAACTACAAATTTAACATCTCTTTTACATTAGAAAAAGAATAACACTAACAAAAAACTGGATATATTATTTTAACATTGAAAAGAGAAATGCTGCTAAATTAAGAACTACTTGATGAAAACTTCATTTAGTTGTTATACTATAGCTAGCTTTATATCGAAAAAGAGAAAAAGGGGGGAGAAAAGTATACCATTGGCTGCAATTTGGTAATTAGATTATGCAGAAATTATTATAATACACCAAAGATTTTCTGTATATTACTAGAAAAGGAGGTGTTTATTTCTAGGTTAGTACCATATGAGTAATTATTAATAATTAATTAAATCTTTTGCATAAAAAGAGAGAGACGCACTTCCGAATGAATTCCATATCTTTTATGAAATTTGATGTGTGAGAAAGAATTAAAGAGAGAAGGCAAAGCTGAGTTGCCTTTGATACTGGTGCACAACATTAGAGTACTGCTTGTCAGCACATGCATTCCACTTTCCACTACAAAATCGACTTTGGACCCCAATTTTTACCTCACCCACAAGAAAAGCACCACCCCACCCTCCCATAAATTTCACACCCCCCTCTGCCCTTCACCCTCTCTTTGTAGGTTTCTCTCTCTCTCTCTCTCTCTCTCTCTCTCTCTCTCTCTCTCTCCACGACTATATCATCATGATCATCTAGATCCCTAGATAACAAACAATTCTCATACTACCACTACTACTACACTCCATATATAATTGATCTTAGCTACATATAGCTGAGTTCAAAATTCTCTCAGCCCCTCTCTCGAAACCCATCTTACTTCTCCCTTTCAAGACTAAACTGATCACCAGGCCATGAACCGAAAATCTCAACAAGTTCTCCATCTACTAATTCACCGTCTAATTTGACCTCCTTTTTTCTTATATATCAAAGCAAGCAATAGGAGATCACCAGAGTTGAAGATGAGGGCAGGAGGTTGCACACTTCAACAAGGTCTAACCACAGAGGCTGCAAATATAGTAAAGCAAGCAGTAACCCTAGCTAGGCAACGTGGCCATGCCCAGGTGACTCCTCTCCATGTTGCACACACCATGCTTTCCTCTTCAACTGGCCTATTGAGAACCGCTTGCCTTCAATCACACTCTCACCCTCTCCAATGCAAAGCCCTTGAGCTTTGCTTCAATGTTGCCCTCAACCGCCTCCCGGCCTCCAATTCTAGCCCCATGTTGGGCTCTCACCCCCAACAGTCTTCCATCTCCAACGCCTTGGTTGCTGCATTCAAGCGTGCTCAAGCTCACCAAAGGCGCGGTTCGATTGAGAACCAGCAGCAGCCCCTCCTAGCTGTGAAAATAGAGTTGGAGCAACTCATAATTTCCATCTTAGATGATCCAAGTGTTAGTAGAGTGATGAGAGAAGCTGGGTTTTCTAGTACCCAAGTGAAAAGCAATGTAGAACAAGCAGTTTCTTTAGAAATATGTAATTCCCAAACTCCTTCTGTGAGTAGCAAGCCCAAGGAAAACAACAGTCTCTTAGTTGTCAATCCTCATCAATTTCCGTCAATTGGTCAGAGTATTGGAGTCAAAGATGGAAAGCCAGTTAGAAGTGAGGATGTGACAAGTGTTATAGAGAATTTAGTGAAGAAGAGAAGGAAAAGTATTGTGGTTGTGGGAGAGTGTCTTGCTAGTATTGAGGGTGTGGTTAGAGGAGTGATGGATAAGGTTGAGAAGGGTGATGTAGTTGAGACTTTGAGACAGGTAAAATTTATAACCCTTACCCTGTCCTCTTTTGAACATCAGTCTAGAGTAGAGGTTGAACAGAAGCTCGGAGAGCTGAAGAGCACAGTGAGGAGCTGTGTGGCCAAAGGGGTTATTTTATTTGTGGGAGATCTCAAGTGGACAAGTGATTATAGGGCTAGTAGTTCAAGTGAGCAGGGAAGGGGGTATTATTGTCCTGTGGAGCACATGATCATGGAGCTTGGGAATTTGCTTTGTGGAATGAATGGAGATCATCAGAATGGGAGGCTGTGGCTTGTGGGGATGGCTACTTTCCAAACTTACATGAGATGCAAATCTGGCCATCCATCACTGGAGACTGTTTGGGGTATTCATCCACTTACAATTCCCTCCGGCAGCCTCCGCTTGAGTCTTGTCACTGACAGGTACTGCAAATTACAAATTGATAAATTTTTGCTTACTCTTTTTCAAAAGTGTTGTATTTTTGGCACATCTCTTTTATCTGGAGGAAAATGTGCAAACAACTTACTAAGTAAGTTTTGGTTTTTTCTTTTCTTTTTCTTTTTGAAATTAATGAGCCTCTCTAAGTTGCCATCCCACTTTTTCCTTTTCTTCCTTTTTAATTGGATGAGGAATATGGTGAACAATGACTTCAGCATTAATTCAGACTTCCCTTTCAAAATCACGTGAATTTAAAGTTCTTATCATCAACTTTACATCTATTTACAGTGACCTACAAAGTGAGTCTACAAGCAAGATAGCTGAAACTGGAACAAACAACAGGCAAGTGCTTGAAGGTGGAGGCAAGCAGCTCACTTGCTGCGCAGAATGTTCATCCAAGTTTGAAGCCGAAGCTCGAAGCCTACAAAGCAGCAGCAGCTGCAACAGTGAATCCACCACTTCAAGCCTTCCTGCATGGCTCCAACAGTACAAAAATGAGAACAAAGTGCCAAGCAGTACTAATGATCAGGTTCTAATTATAACACTTTCAGCTCCTAATAAACTTCATAATTACCTATGTATATATGGCCCAGCATTAATAGATGTACTCCAAAACTAACTTTTTCCTTTGCAATTATCTTGTTTCCTCTTTTTTGGGTACCAGAACTCTGTCCCAGTTTCAGACCTTTGCAAAAAGTGGAACTCTATTTGCAATTCAATGCACCAACAGCATTCCAATAATTCTTCTGAAAAAACCCTCACAATATTCTCTTCTCTCTCACCCTCTTCCTCCACTTCCAACTTTTCATATGAGCAGCAACAACAACCACAAGACCCTAATTTGCACCATCATCATTCGTGGCGGCACCAACATTTCTGGATATCTGGATCTAATTGTAACAAGGCTGTTGATGATCAACCCAGTTTGAGAATGTACATTCCAGAGAATAATAGTCCCAAACAACCAATTTCATCAAATCCCAATTCTACCCCTACTTCAGCCTCATCCAGTGATATTGTCATGGAAACAGATCACTATGTGCAGAGGTTCAAGGAGCTCAACACCGAAAACCTCAAAACCCTATGCAGTGCATTGGAGACCAAAGTCCCATGGCAGAAGGATATAGTTCCTGAAATTGCAAGCACCATCTTGAAATGCAGGTCAGGCACGGTGAGAAGAAAAGGGAACAAGATGGGAAACTACAGTGATGTCACTAAAGAAGAAACATGGTTGTTCTTTCAAGGCATTGACATGGAAGCTAAACTGAAAGTTGCAAGGGAATTGGCCAGGCTTGTTTTCGGTTCCCAAACCAACCTCACTTCCATCGCACTAAGTAGTTTCTCATCGACTCGAGCAGATTCAACTGAGGATTGCAGGAACAAAAGATCTAGAGACGAGCAAAGCTGCAGCTATGTCGAAAGATTCGCGGAGGCAGTGTCTTTTAATCCCCACAGGGTGTTTTTAGTGGAGGACGTGGAGCAAGCAGACTACTGCTCACAAATGGGGTTTAAGAGAGCAATAGAACGAGGAAGGATAACGAATTCGAGTGGTGAAGAAGTAGGTCTTGGAGATGCTATCATCATTTTGAGCTGTGAAAGCTTCAGTTCGAGATCAAGAGCTTGCTCTCCTCCTATTAAGCAAAAGTTGTCACAGGGGTATCACGAAGAAGACAATAGGGATGTTGCTGCTTTAGAGCAAACAAGCCCTTGTTTGTCTTTGGATTTGAACATTTCATTTGATGATGGTGGCGTTGATGGTGATAGAACCGAGGATCAGTCGATCGATGACATCGGTCTTCTTGAATCTGTCGATAGACGGATTATTTTCAAAATTCAAGAATTGTGAGGGGAAAAAAAAGAGAAAAAAAAGAAAAAGAAAATAGTTTCATAAGGTGGTTTTTTACTTTTCGAAGTGTCTTTTTTGCTTCTTTTGAAACTTTCTTTGGTTAGCATGTTCCTTTCAGATTCTTAGGGCTGGAAATTAAAAGATCTTCCTCTTTATGTAAAACATGTACATTATGATCCATGATTTTCCTGTAACAGATTGGTGGTTGGTTTAATTTATTTCCATAATATTTTCCTTTGTTCCGTAGGCATCTCTTCTTTTCCTGGTTCATGCATGGAATCTGAGAGGACTACTAGTAGAGTTCTTGTGCATGTACCAAACAAGTTGAGTAGGATTTTAGTGTGGAATGTTCCAGCTTTCCACCGTCTATCACTAATTTTGTACCTTGTTTATGACTATGATACCTAGTTTATTCCCGTTCGTTGAAATATTAGTCAATTATGGCAACAAGGGTTGAGAATAAGACGACCACTAAATGATGGGAACTTTTTTTGTTTCTTTTTCTGGTACGATGAACATTCGAGAGGCTAATTCGGGTTTGATTAGATGTTGGGGACTGTAAGAATGAGTGCATCAAATGAATTCTCTCACATATCAGCCCCTAAAGTAACCGTAGGAAAAATAATTGGGTGAATTTATTTTTATACCTCGCAAAAAACTACTCTCCCCCTCCTCTGTGGCTGTGGGAACACAGATTTTTGACGTCCAATCTGGCAACGTCACGTGGAAAATGGGATTAGAATTATCTCATTTGGTCAAGGGTGTTAATTGCACTAAATTCCCTTGATCTCTCCCCCCCAATTATTTAAAGAAATGAATAATTCTCTTTTAATAGAGCTATTTAAGCTAAATTGGAGACACAAAGAAGGTAACTTCTTCCGAACCCTAAAAACCCTAACACAACACCAAGGGGCTCACGCCACTCTCTCTCTCTCTCGGAGTCTGCGCCACCCTACCTCCTCGGAGAGAAAACTCCATCATTTCAGTATTTTCTGCATCTCCCTGAGACAATTTTACTGACTTAGGCATCGAAGGGCTCTTGGCCAACACCACACCGGTGTACTCTGATTGACCGCCACTATTTTGCAGGGTTTGAGGAAGAGTTCATACAAGAGATGCAAAGACCTTCTTTGAATATTCCAGGGGAGGAAATTTTCACAAACAGTCATGGCTAGAAACAAGGCATCATCATCGAGGAGCTCATCATACCTCCTCCATGGTCAAAGAAAGCACCATGGGTGCCTATCTAGTTAAATGAACAATGGTCAGCCTTAGAGTAGTGCAAGTGGTATCACCGCACATGGCCATGATGTTATAGAGCCTCTCAAATTACATCTATATTTTTTTGTCTTTTTGAGTCCTGATTTTATAAGTGTTTGCTATGAGAAGTGAAGGATAAGACGGATAATGGTCAAGGTTAGGGTGGGGTATAAGTGGTATCATCACACATGGCCCTGATTTTATTGAGCCTCTTAAATTTACATAATTTTTTTTTGGGTCTTTCTAAGTCTCAATTTTATAAGTGTGTTTGCTATGAGAAGTGAATGACAAGAAGAAAAATTGAAAATTAGGTTATAGAAAGGGGCTAATTTTTAGTATTTAGTGTCTTAATTTTAACTCTCGCAATGTGTAAGAATTCTAAAGAAGTTGGAATAAGAGTTGGCAAAATGAGACTGATCATTTTCTAATATTTTTTTTGTGTCATTAGTGGTCGTTAAGTTTAAATTTTTTATATGTTCCAGGTACACCACCTACCTGGTGTACCATCCAATACACATAGGCCATGTGGAATTATTCTCCAACTTATTGCATTGCTTTTTTACGACCTGTAGTTGGCTGCACTGGAAATATTTTACATGTCCTACGTTTATTGGATGGTACACCAACCACGTGGTGTACCCATAACACCTAAAATTAGTCCTTTCCGTGAGCTTCGGTCATGAATTTCGTTAATTTGCTTATGTGGCAGATATGTGGACCTCATATATGCAATAAAATAACGCCATATGGATTTTTAAAAAATATATATGTATTCTAAAATATTTTAAAATTTAAAATGCTTTAAAAATTGAGTATTCATAATTAATAAAAGGGAGAAAGTAAGAAAAAAAATTAAACAAAAAAAATCTATGAACATCTTAACCACCCGCCATTCTCAACCCACCTATCCCTCCTCCTCTTTTTCCCGAAAAAACCCAGCAGTCGCCATCATCACCATGACCATCACATCCAAACCCAACCTTCCACAATCTGCTCCATGAGTGTCTTGATAAGTTTTGGAGAGACAACATCTGGCTATGGTTTAGATGTCATGTTTTTCGTAGTTTAATTTCATAGATAGCATTTTTGTTTCTATTTGAGAGAGAGAGAGAGAGAGAGAGAGAGAGAGAGAGAAGGGTTAGCTAGGGATGGGGTGGTGTTGGTGTAGGTGGCTCGATACAAGACATAATGTGTAAGTCTCACATTGGAGAATACAACAATAATCTATAGTTTAAATATAGGTGGTCCACTCCTATTTGCACCGAGGCTGTTTGTGATAAAACCCTATACCTAGAGGTCCATTGAGCCTTCTTTCTCCTACATTTTTTCAATCTTCATATTGGGCTCGTTGGCATAACAAGTGGTATCAGAGAATTGATTAGCCATCCTTTCACAATCGCGTTCTTTGTTCACTATCGGGTAAATGTTGGGTATGTCTGAGGAGGTTGTGGGAGATCACCATTGATATATCCCAACTTGTCTTTGTCGGAGATATACATCTCGACAATTTGGGACCATAGGGCATAGTCCGGGTCGGGGTCTTGGTAAGATCTGGAGTCGGGATTGAGTTTGTGGTCTAATTCTGCATATTTAGGAACTGAGCTATTTGAGCAGTCAATTCGGCTAGGGTTAAGAAAGAGAAGCTAGGTCGATGGTGCTACCTCCATGAAGATTGAAAAAATCATCCTCCCCCATGACGGCGGCTAGGGTTTAAAACTAGAGTAAGCAATCCCAAGATTGCTGCTCTGATACCATGCTAAAATATCAGAATATGAGATAATATTGTTTGTCGAAATTTTTTGTGTATTCTTTTCCTTGTATGAGGAGTTCAATTTTCCTGTTACCATTTTCTTTGTGCCCACCATGTTCCTTTTTTTTTGGTTAATATATGTTCTCTCACTTAACAGAACCCTAACTCTGTTAAGTCTATTGATTTTTATTAAAATTCACTAAAATAATTATTTAAAAGCTGGTTTGTTCATCTTCTCTATAACCCACCATACAACCACCCCAACTTTAGCGACAACAACCTCTGCGCCAACCGCCCAAGCTTCCCTTTCTCTCTCACTTTCTTTCTCATAAAATTGGTTAACAAAATCATGATTGTTGAACTCAGTTGAACCTAATCTCCACTTTGAGTGCATCATCAACTGTGAACCTTGCTTTCGCTTCCTCACCAAATTGAATTTTTTTCTCCAAAAGACCACATGCCCTTCGCCTCGATGAAGCCAGAAAATCTTGAAAGGCCTTTTCTTTTTCCAGATTGAAAGATCTCTTTCAGTTCTTCAAAATTTCAGCCTTGGAGCCTTTGTATCTTTGCCAGGTCTGTTTCCCCCCAAAACCATCACTTGATTCTCCTCAGATCATCAGAGAGAGAGAGAAAGAAAGAGGTGTGGTGGGTGGGATGGTTGTGGTGGTCGGCTGTTGGAGTTGGGTGGGTGGATGATTGCTCAAGGCCGCTGGGTTTTGTTTTTTTATATTTTATATTTTAATATTTTTTAATTCAAGGGTAAGTTAACAAAGTTAGGTTAATGGTAAGTGAGAAGATAGGTGTCGCAAAAATAAGGGAGAAATAGGGTGGCACAAAGAAAATGGTAATAGGAAAATTAAACTCTTGTAGGAGATCATATTTGTAATATAATAAATCATAATTTTATTTACAGTAAGAGATCAAGAATTAAAGTAAATCAATTACATTTAATGTAGGAATCCTTGATGTGCAAGAAAAGTCAACTTATACCACAAGTCACACCAACAATGGTTGGACAACTAGAATATTAATAAAATCCTTAAAAGTGAATGATTTTAGGATTCAATTTAAATTAATGAGAGTGGCATGTTTTGTAGTCATGGGCAGGGACGGATCTACAGAGGAGCAAGGGTGGTCAATTGACCCCCGCAACCCTTGAATCCGCCACATGAGGAAAGAAAATTGACCCCTGCAAGGGCTAGATGGTTGGGCAATTCATGCCCTCCATCTGTTCGAGGAAATGCCTGAAGGGAACGCAGCACCTTCAATGCAGCAAGCAGCTCTGCATGCAGCCCGCTCCTTCAATATTTTTTTCATCTTTTGCTTCACCTTGAAACGACACCGTTCGTTTAAATTTTTTTTTCTTTTAAAAACATATTTAAAAAAACAGGGGCAGCAACTTGCTACCCCACAATCCCCATACATTAGACAATTCATATGAAATATACTATTCTGTTTGCAATTTTTTTTATTTTCCCAATCTTGCCTTTTCTCTTATTTTTCAGTTAATTTTTTTCTCTTTGTATATATATATTTCTTTGTTCCTTTTGCTCTTTACTTTGTGTTTAGTTTTTATTTTCCATTTTTCTTTTTGCTCACACCATATGCAAACTTGGTAATGGCAAGGAGGTCTGATAAGACTGCAATGAAAGAGACCAATTTTTTCAATGCTCATTGTATTGCTTCGGTAGCAAATGTAGGATTGTGTCTGCTAGAGAGAAACCAAGAGTGTGCCGCATTGACTGCTCAAGTTGCATCCTTGAAGGATGAAGTTGCCGAGTTGCATAGGCTCCTCAAATATGCAAACCGACATATAGAAGCACTAAAAAAGAAAAATTGAGACTTTGTTGAACTGGCAGTCTTACAAACTAGTGTATCAAGAGAGACAAATACAGATTTGAGATGAACATATGCAATTCTCTTTGATAATGAACATGAGTATTTTGTATTGTTTTATCTATTAAGTATGAATTAGAATATTATCGTTTCATTTTGATGGGTCTATTTTGTATAATTTTTTTTTAATCTTTTACACGTTGACCCCCGGAATGAAAATTCTTGAATCCGCCACTGGTCATGGGTAGATTTTTACTTGTGTTTAAATTCTAGATGGTTCAATATTTTGAATTTGGTCTTAATGAAACATGACCCACGAAAGCGAAGGACTCATTAGTCTAGTGGTTTGGAGCAATTGCTCTCCTTGATAGTACATGTGAGTTTAATACATTATTATCATTCTCAATAAAAAAAGGATCCTTAAAATAAAAATAAAAACATGACCCACGAAAAGTGCGTGGCTCAAACCACGCATTATTTTCCCCAACTTTAACACATCCTCGTCATGATGAGAAGTATCAAATGTAGAGCATCTACCAGCTCTCTGTCTGAGATATAGCAACATGAACAATAAAGAATTCATGATGCCAAACATAACCTGCTTTGGACTTTATTCTACTTGGTCTTTTTTCACTGGCAAAGCAATTTAATTTGGTAACATGGAAACTTACTCCATCTATGCAGGTATCAATATATATGCCAACTGTTGCCACCCCTGTGCTTTTGAAAAATAAAAAAAAGGTTTCAGAATAACAGCGATTACTACCTTTAAATGTTTAAGGAAAGTTGAGGGATTTGAAGGATGTGTGAATGTGTGGAAATCATTGAGTTAATACCAAAGCATTCAACAATAAATTCTAAGAAGTTAGGAATCCTTGACTCGTTAATCATTAATTTCTCCGGTTCCAATGAAAAAGATACTTTACAAAGGAGGCTAAGAGAAAGGAGATTCGAACTTTGAGCTTCATCCTAGAGGTAAATATTCACTCAACCACTAAAACTAAAACTCTCCACAACTCTCGCCCATATTTTTTCACAACAATAACAAAGTGGTTTATGAGAAGAATATAAGAGTATTGTGACCAATTGTAGTGTGGATCAATGATTCTAATAAAAGCGACACCCATTTATACCGAAGGGTTTTACCTCTGTTGAATATGTGATCTGCATCACAATATCACCAAAACACCCCCAAAAAAAAAAAAAAAAATTACAATTAAATACGAGAATCAAACCATTCAAAGATGCATCTTTGAGACTAAAATGTAAAGCCAAGAAGATGAAATTGCAAGCAAAGAAAAATATGTATGGTGCCTTAAGATCAAGACAACCTTCAGAGATAAGTTTCACGTGAATCATGATATGTAACTTGCTAATAGAATTAGTCACCATCGTGTAAGATCCAGGAGGAAAAACTATTTTTTAAGGCAAGGCTAATTCCTTCCTCTTGTTTTCTTTTTTTGAGCAATTTTTCATGTGGGGTGTATCCAATGGTTGTCAACCAACCAAGTTGATGAATTAAAACGTATATAGAATTAAAGAAAAAGAGTTGCACTAGTGCATTAAGATATATGAAAAAGGAATGTTGGGAACGCACAAAGTAAGATTAAGGAATGATTCATAACGTAAGGGTTGTGCAAAGGAGAAGCAACTTTTTCTACTTTGGAAGAGAAAATTAAAGTAAAATCTTCCCTAAGAGATATCAAAAGAGCACTACTTTTCATGCTTTGTGATTCGTTTTGTAAAAGAATAACTTTTCTTTCTTTGATTTTCGTAACCCCAACATTCTCATCTTTGGAAAGCATTGGAAAGTTGTGTTGGGAGGGTTCAAAATACGCAACTAAAACAAAAAGTTGAAAAATAAAAATAAAAATAAAAGGGAAAGGATTAAGAAAAACATAGATAAGCATCTCCTCTTTAAACCTCAAAGATGTTGCTACTTTAGAATCACCAAAAGATCATTATCTTCCCAACTTTAAATTAAAACCCTTATAAGCATAAGTAGGGAATTTGTCGTTTATGGCTTTTCAAAAAGATTAGGGTTTTTTGAGACATATTGCATTATGCGGTGGACAAAAGAAGACTGGCCCTATGCCCTATGCCCTATGCCATCTCTCTCTCTCTCTCTCTCTCTCTCTCTCTTGTTTTCAACCAAATCCAGCTTAATTAAATATTTATTATATTCTCCTTTACTTTTCACCTATCTTTTGTTACTTTGTTCCCAACTTGAAAGGAAGAAGCCTCCATCTTAGACTGCCTTTTTTTTTCCCATTACATTTACCAGTTTCCAGTATCCGTCTTTCATTTTTCTTCTTTACCCAACTTTGCTCCAAACACGTTTACTTTCTTTTTTGGTAACAACACATTTAGTTCCTTTGATTTTGTTGTCCATGACCAAAAATAAAGTGATGAGAACTGAGAATAAAGGGGGTTTCTATTTGAACCTTCAATAGAAACATCACTTTAAGAAGAATCTTGCTCGCCTTTCTCTAAATCCTCTGCCCCTTCACTCAATTTAATTGTCAATTATTGTAGTGTGTGTAAGTTTAGTATTAACGTCATAAATGAAGCATGTAAAATCAAATTGGCTCAGAATCTGGCAACTAATGTTCTTATTCAACAAATTAATTAATCCGGATATCTGATGAATCCTTAAGCCTTAAGAAATATAATTAAGTTTGATTATATCACCTGGAATAAATTATATATTATTTTGAGCAATTATATGTATCCTCATCTGGTGAATAATGAAGCAGATATTTGTTGTATATAGAATTAATTTGCTCTATGTGATGTGAACTAAGTCCTCAATCATTTACTTTTACGATCGCCTATATGATATCCATGTCATAAACACACTGAATTATTTTATTAAGATGTAAGTGTGTTAGGAATCTAATTTTCCCCTCAAAAGCAGGAAGCAAGATAAAGTAGTATCTTTAATAAATAAACAAGTCCTAATTAATAGCAGAAAGTGGGTGTCCCTTTTGAAAAACAAAGTTGTTATCTTTTTCACTCCTTGTGGCTGTGGGTGCCTGCCATTTCTCACCCTTCCTTACTGGGCTAACTTTGATCACCTGTGCAATGCATCTTTTTTGTACGGCACACAAATGGTTCAACTTTTTTTCCACTGTTGGGAGAGAGTCTATATGAAAAGGGACCAAGTCAATAATATTGATTATGCATATGTGTCAATGTGTCATGCCACTGAAAAACACATGGATCGCATTTTGGGGTTCATTCCCTACACCAAGGACTAGGCCAATTTCAGGATCAGAATAATTTGACTGCAAAATGTGCACCAAAATGCCTTTCTCATTTGCTAGATTGCATGTCATTTGCGTGATATTCAATTGCTGAGAATTATGTATTTATCTATCTCATTACGTAACCTAACAGTAGATTACGTGATAAATAAAACATTACTGTAGTATATTAGAGGGTTTAGCTTTCTTTGCCTACCACAAGTATTCTCAATGGCTTACTATTTTTGTGTAAACGACGTCAAGCATATATATTGTTACTGTGCTGCCAACTCACTGGTAACTTGCGCAACCATAGTGAACATAAAGCTGTCAAATGTAGTGCAACAGAAAAATTTAACATCGGTATTAGAAATGGTTCATGGGTCTGAGAAAGAGAGAAGTACAGTACTTATGTGACACGACACTGTGTAAGGGCTCAGGCTTTGATTGGGACGAGACTGAATGAATTCAGTTCAAATGTTTGTGTTTTTATATATATTTTTCTTATGGAATCCTATTTATTTCTTAGTTAATATGAGCCAAATATATACAATTTTAAGTCTCGCTTGGCTTGAGGGTTAACAGCTTGAATAGTCTGACGTGCATGTTAATTTCATGCACAGCTTATGGAAGAATATGAAGGTTGGCCCAAACATTGCGATGATTGGTTGGTTTTTTTTTTGGGGTTGAATTAAGGTTTATGTGGGCCTGCGCGCAAGCTTATTATCCTTACGCTTGGGTGTAAACCTTGACCCTCTGGCCCCGATTTGCATGCCAATTGGCGTTTCTGAATATTAGTCGACAATTTCTGTGAGTGTGTTCTAAAGGGAATTACAATTCTTATTGAGGAGAATGATAGAGTCAGTTGCACATGATTGATTTTTTCAAAATCTACGGTCGAAACTCACCCACGAACCTCAATAGAAACCCTCTTTTTATCAAAGCAAAGTTGTCATGCTTACTTGTCCAATCATCTCCTTACATACTCGATGATCAAAAAGAAACTGAGACCTTAAAGATTGATGGATGGTGTTTTTATTATTCAAATTCATTGTCACAGATCTTACACAAATTTGTAAAGTGGTGCATCACTAAAGGGCCTACTGAGAGAGCCTAATAAACTTCAGTTTTTAAGCCTTGTGGGATAAGAGACATACTGATTAAGGCACATCCTTTTTAGCTTTACTGGAGCCAATAAAGTTTTATACCTTACTTTAAGAGCCAATATGTTTCATTTACTTAAGGAAACCTTTTTGTGATCACCATAAGATAAATACTGCCTTGTTGAGAGAGTATCCCATATTGGAGAATGAAAACCTGTATTATAGTACTCAAAAGACGTTGAACATCTCGATCCTTTATCAATTAATTTTGAGTTGGATTGTCACGTTCTAACATAACTCTCCTGTTTATTCTTCCAAACTTTGACCCATATAACACTAACCAACGACACAATATATATGGTAATTAGGGATTTCTATTTCCCTTCATGCACCTTCAACTTTATTAAATTTGAAGGGTGTACTATATGTCTTTAATTAGCAGACAATTTATGTACCAAGTAGAGGCTTGATTTTGAAAAACCAAAGACAAGCTACAAGTGACACAATAAGGTCCCTCCAAGACTGTTACATGAGACCCACAAAAAGAGAAAGACCGTTGTTGGCATCTAGAAAAGACAAAGGGAGCTAAACATGGAGACAAAGTTTCCACAGACAGCTTGAGAAGTGAGAGGGCTTTCGCAGACTTTAAGAAAAGGGGAGTCGAAGCTATCAGAGGCCTCTTTTCCATAAGGTCACTGTCTTTGTTCCAATTCCAATTCCTCTTTTCTTTCTCTTCTGAGTGAATATTTTTGCATGAAAGTAAGGGAAATCTCTGATCCAAAAGACCCTCAATCTATACATAGATATAGATGTTATAGATCAGAGACCAATATGTATCTGTAGTCATTGTATTGATCATCACTCACTCTGTGTGTGCTTTTGTGCTTTTTTTTGGGTTTTATCATTTGAAAGTGATGAGATTGAGGGATCCAAGGAGAAGGGGTACTTTCATGTGCTGCTGTTTCTTTCTGTTATGGTGAAGAAAGGAAGGGGGGGCTACCACTCCCACCATGACCAATTGACCATGTTGTTTTATTTATGTAGTTTTTAGGGTTTTTCTTTTCTGTTCTTGTTTTTGGTGGGGTGGTCTTTGATGGAGAACTTGGTCAAAAAGAGATGGGGGCAAGCACACGCGAATAAACCAGAGAATGTGGGTTATGATTAGATTTGGGAGATGATGAATGATGATGCTTTTGATGATTGTTCGGTCGTTTTCCAAAAGCATATACACTTCTTACACATACACATATACACATGTAGTAGTACCTTGCACTTTCACTAAGCTTACTGTTCTTATACATATATAGACTATAGCACACTCTGATTTTGAAAACTCAAATTATTGATTTTCCTTCCAAAAAATATTTATAGCCAATCAAATCTTATAAAACAAGAGATTCAATGAATTATTTACCAAACAAATAATAATTTTTGAGTATAAGCGATAGTCTAAACTAGAGGGGAGGGGGAATTTCTCTCTCTCACACACACAAATGATGTCATGAGTGTTCGAGTCCGAAATCTCTTGTTTGTAAGTCAAAGTCCTTTTTCATTGAGCTAGACTCCATTCGCCCAAACAAACAAATAATAATAAGAGAAATAATTGTGTCCTCTTATCCTTTTATATCTTCTATGATTTATATTTCACTTGAAGAAAATAATAATGTCGGTTGCCTTCAAGCACTGTTGTTGATGAATATGAACTGTTCCCATTCAATTGCATTGGAATGAAGTAGGCCCAAGATGATGGGCTCACAACCTCTTACAAAGTTAGCATGAAAAAGCCGAACAAAATATTTGTGAGCAATTGGGTTAAATTGAATAAATATCAGGTTGCTATTTTGTTGTCTGGCTCAACCAGCCCAAGCACGGCTCTCCAGCAAACTCCAGTCATCAATTGAAATGTGAAGGCCCAAGTGGTTATTTCTCACACCAATTGCTGAGATACTTCTGAAGGATCTCCACCGAAGAAGCAAATTTTGCAAGGTGCTTTTAATTTAAGTGATTAAGAGCATTTACAATGGGCTCCCTAAACTACTTCTTTATATAAATTTTTGGGAGGGATTGTAAAAATACAACTCCAACCATGCTCTCTATCCACCTCTTAAAATAAAGAGACCTTTAGGAGCTCATAAATATGAGGAGAGAGAAAGGACTCAAAGTGGCTCCATATAATTTAATACTGCTTTATTTAACGAATATTTCAAACCTTTATTTAATACAAACTATTTTTTATTTTATTTTATAATAGAGATGAACCAATCAAAAAAGAATTATAACATTTATGACTCCCTAAACTAGAGAGCATGATTGAAGTTTAAATTTTATAGAGAGCTCTTAAAATAATTTTTATATGTTTTTAGCTAAAATTTAACTAAAAAATAGAGAGTATGATTGTAGATACTCTAAGAACAATTATCTTTACATCCGAGGTTCTAGATTCGACTCCTCCATCCTCCAATATCGTTTAAAAACAAAAAACAAATTTTGCTCTTCAAATTCTACTTGCTTTTATCTATATTAAAGAGCTAAAGTTCTAGGACCTTTGGCATCCCAAAAAACGTGAAGTCGCGGCCTTTTAGGTGTTTGCACAACATCATAAAATGGTAGCAAATTACAAAACACCAGATAAGCCCCCCCACTCAACTGCCAAAATTAATTCAAACTTCAATGCAAACTCCAACTCAGCACTCCTTCGACTCCCACGCCATCACACATTTCCTTGCTCGGATCCTGTCCACATTTCTTCTTCTTCACCCCACCCACCCACATTTCCAAGAAAAAACATCGTTTTCCTTCACGCCTAGTTCACACTCACTCTCTTTTTTACAAAACCTTTATCCATTCATCCACCGGCAACCTGCTAAACCACACTTCCTTCCATCCTCTTCAAACCCATTTCTTCGCTTTACCTTCTCTGTAAACAACCGGTTGCCGGTCAACCACCCGTTCACTTAAAACACTGAAAAAGCCCAGAGATTCATTTACACAAACAACTTGCAGACATTAAGTTATACGCACAGACACATGAATGGTGGTCTTAGCAAGCTCGGGACTGCGCTCACTGTAGTGTTTGCGGCCATTCTCGCAGCCCTAGCAGCCCAGCTCTTCTTCCTCCTCTGGCGCCGGCGGAAGTCTCCGTCTCAGACCCGGATCGGGCCCCATGAAAACCCGCCTCGCTCACAGCACCACAGCAGCGTCGACGTTGACGTGGACGAAGTGTTCAAGTGGCAGCAGGCACTGTACGGCGTGTCGTCAAGGGTTTTGTTCACGATCGAGGAGGAGGAGGAGAGAAGGGTGCTGGACTCCGCCGAGACGACGACGCAATCGTCGTGCTCGGAGAAAGAGGTGAAGACGGCGACGACGGTGGTGCTGGACGTAGCTGTGACGGTGATGAGTGTAGAGGTGGACGACGGGCCGACGCCGTTTTCGACTCCTTGTGCTTCGCCGCCGTACTATACTCCGTCGCCTTCTCCCGGTCGCGAGACTTGTAGCGTGTGATAAAGAAGCTCGTTTTAATTTGTGGGGCTGGGTAGAGTCCTGGGCTTGGATTGTTGTCGGGTCAAGCGATGATCTTGACAGGAGATGATATTTCCATGTGATGTTAGCAAGCACAGCATTGGACGATGGTGTTTTACTGGTTTTTAATTTTTTTTTAACTTTAAATAAATGCGGTTGCATCGCAATGTAGAGGTTTAGGTGATCATTGATTGCTGATGCTTTTTAGTACAAAAATGGATGGAAAGCAAAAGTATGCGACTCTGTATATGCGTTATTTAAGCAATGAATAGACGTTGGTGTAAATACCTGTAGTTTTGCTCTCATCTCAGATCAAAATTTACAAATTTTTTGGCATGTACAAAACAGGAGTGAGAAAATCAGCTCCTTCAGTTATAATACATGAATTACTTGCTCTTTGTGACAAAGCTACGAAGACGAACAAAAAGCTTTCCCATTAATAGCATAGTAAACTATATATTTGTTGTTTCTAAAGCAAAAGGACTTGTATGTTAAAATATGAATATGGTTTGAATATTTTTGGATGATTTTATTCTTCTCGGTAAGGAGATATATAGTATTTTGCATATGTGCTTTACAAGGAATAAGATATATGAATTAAATTGAAGAATATCTCCCTAATATTACAGGAATTGTCAACTATACCCAAAAAAAAAAAAATTCATTGATTTGTTAAGTTAACTCAAGTGAACACTCCTCCTAAAGTTGGTGCATACATGTCACTAATACCCATCTTGATAAGTGAGTTATGAAACACTCGTCTGGAGATAGCCTTAGTCAAGACATCCGCTAACTGATCTTTTGATTTCACAAGGGGTAGGTAGATGATTTTGTTCTCAATTTTTTCTTTGATGAAATGTTCATCCACCTCAACATGTTTAGGAAATTTATAGCTGAAGAAGTTGTGAATGATTAATTTGATGAAAATGTGACTTCTCTTTGAAATAGATTTTAATTAAGTGTTCCTAAATACCATATTTACTCTTTCGGCTAAGTTTATTTTGCATTTTGGGCCTAGTCATAGTTTGATTTGAGCAAGATTGAAGAACAATGATTTGGGCTTTTCCCACCGCATGGTTGGATATGGGATAAAATGGGTGGTCTTATTTCCTGCATTTTTGTTCCACCCTCATGAATAGTTTGGGTTCCGGGCAACCAGGGGTATTTGGGCTCATCCGTTGCTCAGTAGCGTTGGGTTTAGATGTTTAGTGTTTGCTTAGTTTTAAGAACATATTGTTGCAAATAAAAAAGATCTTGATTTGCATATTAATGATCTAAAGTTCGAACCCTCATAACAAAATGGTAATGTGTGTGTGTGAAAAGCCCTATGTCCCCCTCTTCCCCCTTGTAGTTTAGTCTATCACTTATATGTTTTAAAAAGGAACATATTGTCATGTCACCCCCAAAATCATTTGGTCACTAAAATAAAAAATAAAAAAATAGAAAACTTAGCTAACTTTAGTATTATTTCCTTAAGGCACAAGTATGTAATGTGTACATTATTATACCCTTCATTTCAACATCAATATCACCATCTTCTGATTTATTTTGTCTTTTGAGGAAAAGGTTTCACTATTTTTATGTTCCCCCAATGCTGCTTAACTCTTGATATTTTCACATGCATATGATGCCATGCATTGGCGGACCCAATGAAGGACAACTGTGGGCACTTGCCCACACTTACAAAAACATTTCAGCCATTTAATCCCACCCAAACTCACATTTTTTAAAATTATTTGTAGGTCCTTCTTAGGTGGAGCCGCCACATGTCTCATCCAATACATACACTTTAAGCCCAAAGCTTATATTAAAAATGAAAAACCCTATGTTATAAAAGAAGAATAGAGATCTCCCAAGTTCACTCATTCTGTAATTTGGTGGAGAACTATTTATGACAGTTATGGAAAAAGATTTTAAAAGAAAATCTGAGTTGGAATTGTCACGACCTATTGGGAGAAGTGATGATAGTTCAAAGCAAAGTCGCATAGAAATCAATATGTCATATCTTCATTTTGATTCTGGTTTACGAACTTGGATTTTAGATTACAATCTGAATATTCGAGATGAAATTAGAAGAGCTTACTTACAAAAAGGCCTTGTTAGCCTAGAAATCATGATTTTCCTATAAACAAAAATTAGAAAAGAGTCAAGACAATTCAACCCAGCATGGTTTGATGAATTCCCTTATTGGTTGGAATATAGCATCAAAGAAGATGCTGTATTTTGCTTAGGTTGTTACATTTTTAAAACAAATTTGGGAGAGAAAGCTTGAGGTGACTCATTTGTTGGTACAAGTTTTTCGAATTGGAAGAAAAATGAAAGATTTCAAGTTCATGTTGGAGGTCCCAACAGTTCCCATAACCAAGCTCTGAAAACATGTCAAGCCTTAATGAATGAAAAACAACATATTAATTGAAAATGTTTTCCATAAGCACTCACATAATGAATGATTGCTTGGTAGTATATCTTGAAAAAGACATATTTAATAGTATTGATAATGAGCTTATTATGCAATGTTTTCATAATATGAAAAGTCTTCGAGGACAATTGTAAATTTACTTATTGGACAATGCTATTAATATACTGAATTAGAAATATTTTTTGTTTAGCTATATATCTGTTGGATTTTTTTTAAGCCCCCAGATGAACGAAAGTCTAAGTCCGCCACTGATGCCATGGAGGATCAAAACACAGACCAATAGCATGTATGCCAACAACTCTACCACTGAGCTAAGGCCACGTTGGCTAACACTTTGTTTTATTTATTTATATTGAACCAAACAATGTGACATAGAGGCAAGTTGACCAATATGAATGTGATAGCAGCAGAAAATTGTTCCTCAATATTCAATAAGGAGGGTGAAGATTTCAAACGGCTTTTCACATTCTTTGCCAGTTACTACACGTTATTGCCGTTGAAGGAGTCACCAATTACAACTGTTCTGAAAAGTGAGTGCCACCAAACCACGTTACGGAGTTGTAATTAAGCAACGTCGCCAATGACACTATATAAATTTACACTAATACCTCTTAAGGTTTTTTGTGTTTTCAAAAGATTCCTTCAGGTCTTAAAAATTACACAAACAACCCTGATGTTTCAGTTTGTTTTCACAGAATCCATTTTCATTGATTATTTGTCCAAAAATTGATGATTTCATTGAAAAAAACCTTATACAAATTATAAAATTAACCTTAATGAAGTATATGCAATCTAATCTCAAAGGCTAACTTTGTCATTTGGAGAATTTTTTTTGGTATAAAATCATCAATTTTTGGATGAAAAATCAATAAAAATGAGTTTTGTGAAAACAATTTAAAACCTCATAGAGTGTTTGTGTAATTTCTAAAATCTAAAGGGATTTTATGAAATGTTGAAAACCTCAGGAGGTAGTAGTGTAAATAACTCTGGTATGAAAACCTCAAGTTGTATGTCAATTAATTATGAAGAGCCTACATGGCCTGTACATATTATTTAAGATTCAAATCTTTGTTTCATTATGTTAAATTTATAAGTTGATCTTTGATTACATTAATATTTTGGGCTTAAAAAACAATTAGAAAAAAAATCCCATGTGAATATTATAATTATAAGTTTGTAAATCAATCCCATTTTCCAATCCGGTCCCTGAAGACAGAAAGGTGGTACAAACAAGGAGTCGTCTTACTGTGTTGGATCCACAATGTGTTGTCTTCTCTTCCAGCAAAACTAGGCCATGTGACACGTGAGTGACCAAAGAGACAGCTGACGTGAGAGCGAATGTGAGTGAATGGTTGGTATTCCCTCATACTAGTCAATGCAGGCCATCCCCAATTGAAGTGGTCCTTTTATTATCTTTTTCTGAAGGTATCAATTTTATAAGCATCATAGAAAGCAAAAGGCGAACTACTAAACACACTATTTTATTTATGAACATGCGTAACGTAAGTAGGTATCAAAACCCACAAAAGAAATCATATATCTCAGCAGTGTATAATCTAAGACTGGATCAACACAAACACAAAAACAAAAAAACAAAAGAATAGTAAAAAAAAATAATCTAAGACTGGATCAACAAGAAGACATATGAAGTGGTGAGATGTGGAGCTCAGATTGATTTGAAGTAATCAACGTCACACTTGGTAGTCTCGAAAGTGCCAACTGATGAGCTTCCATTCTGAGTCAATGGAACCTTCAACCCACATTTAACCCTGGGCTTGAACTTTCCGGTCTTGATCAATCCGAGCTTGAATCGAACCCGAAGGTAAAGCTTGACGTCGATCTCGTAAACCCCACTATTCTTCTGCTCATTGTACTCGGAGAGCACTTTCGTGTCTGGGATCACCTGCTGGCCCTGGAACACCGGGTTCACCACGTTCGTTTTCTTGTGCCCTTGGTAAAAGGGCGTCGTCGAGGTGTACGTGCTGAACCTCTGGCCCTCGTAGATGGCCCTGGCCTCGATGCGGTCGTAGTAGACCCCGATCTTCTTGTTGGGGTTGCGGATGGTGAGGTTGATGGCGAGGTTGTAGTGGAGGGTGTTGTCATTGGAGAAGTTGAATTGGGTGAGGTGGGCCTCGGTGACGTGGAACTTGATGCGGTTGGGGCGGACTATGAGCCAGAAGATGAAAAAGGCCAGGCCCACTATGACGACGGCGGTCATAATGAGCTTGAAAATAAGACCGAAGATGCAGCTGCAGCAGCAGCCGAGAGGGTCGCTGCCACGGCCAGGGCGGTGGTAGGCTTGGGATTTGGGTGGGATTGAGGGGCCGTAGTAGGCCCCGTTCAAATGAGCTTGTTTCTCGGACATGGCTGAGAGAATTGAGAAAAGATCAAATTATAATTATAAGCAAAAGGGTAGAGAGAGAGAGAGAGAGAGTAAAGAATGAGAGACAGAGAAGGTGAAGTGTGGTATATATAAGGGGGGGAATATGGGTGGGATTAGGAATCTTGGTGTGCTTCGTGTGTATTTTGTATGACAAGGAATGCGGCAAGGCCGCGTTGGGGTTGGGATAAGAAAATGAAAAACGCGGTTGCTTTAGAATTTAGAAGGTCGGATTTAGAAGTGGGAATGGTGGTGTGTAATGTTTTTGTGACGAAGTCTTTTTCGAGGGACTTAATACTCAGCGTGTGGGATGGGGATGGGGTGATTTGAAGCATGGTGGTTCCCGGTAGCTTCCGTTGGTCTTGCTTGACTTTTGCCTCCCTCTGTTTCTGTCGTACTTCAATTTCATAATCATAATTATAGCCCAAAAGGACAAAGAGGTTACAAAAGTTAATAACTCCACCGAACCAAATCTTAAATATAAAAACTAATACCAAACCAAATTTTGAAAGGATAAAAAAAAGAACCCAATCACTTCAATTCTAAATATTTATTCATTCGAATTTGAGTTTGTATTCCTCAATCACGGATGCAAAAATGATTTCTCTTAACCACTTGAATGATGATTTAACTGACCGACTTTTCTGTCATATGTAATGGTAAATACATTTTTGAACAAAGAGATCAAATTGTTAACCATGTTGACATTTTCATGAAGCTAATTTTGATGAACAAGGGCAGAAATAAAAAAGAAGCTTAAACACTTCATACTTACAATTCAAATGAAAGAGAGATTTGAAAAGGAAAAAGGAAAAAAGCGTTCTAACGGCCATGTGTGACGGCTAGCTTTAAAAAAACATAAAAAAAGAAACTTATAAAACTATAGTAGGCCACCTATATGTGTACAATAACTCTAACCTTAATCCATTTTGTTTCACATTATCATCATATATCCAATTGCATCTCCTACAATGCTCATGTAAAAGTACACCAAATACGTGGGCTGTTGGTCTAGTGGTAAGTGTATTCATTTTAATCAGAGAATATTTCAAGTTCAACTCACACATATACAAGCATGATATACATTTTTTATGTTCGTTAAGTTAGGTGTGTTGACCTTTTGCAAAATATATGTTTTTTTAAAAACATTCTGTCGTTTTGTTTGCGAAAAAACCAAAAACCCAGCTCAATTAACTTCCTTTCTGACATTTAGTAATATGATTTGTCACCGCCAAAGGACATTGTAATTAAGCAACCTAATCCGTGTTTAGACGCAATACCGCTATACAAAAAAAAAAGGTCCATCTCCACTGTTGAATTGAATTTCATGCAAATCCACAGATATGACAATGAATTTTAAATGAACTATGCATGGCCAAAGTCTATCCATAAAGTTTCGTAGATGACTTGTACACAGTTCTTTACGGCCAAGTCAAGACCATTGACATCATCACATGTGACATGTAGTGATCTATGTCTTCATATGACTATTTTAACGCTGTATTGTCCACCTGTCCTGAAAAATATCACATGATTAAAATGGATGCGTTTAGATTTTCTTTCATAAAAACTGGCCTAACTTTTGGACTTTTAAATTTAGGGTGCCGAAACAAAGAAAAGAAAATAGAATTCATGGGATAAACGATGCATCTTCATGGATCCAGGCCTGACCCAACTTGGCCCATCGGATCACGTGTGTAATTTCATGAGGCCTCACAAAGCCTAACTTGACGCAGAAGGCAGTATAGCCCAAAACTCCGAAAGGTAATTTTGTTATCTGCAGTGCACTGATTAGTGTTAAAAGATTTCCATACCAACCGACCTCAAGATTAAGAGTTTGTTTGTGAATGATTTTGGATAGGTTAATAATCACTTTTATATATAATCACTTTAAGTAAGTGATTTTAAATTATTTTCTGAGAAAATTGCTTAAGATTGTGTTTGGATAAGGGATTTTGAAGTGATGGGATTTTAAGGTGAGGGACTTTACAATTTTGAAGAAATGGAATCCTATTTTGGTTTTATTTGAGGTCTGCTAGAACTTATCTTCTTATCTTTCTTGGGACATGTTCTTCTTCCCGAGTCATGAGATTTTGTCACCAGTTGCGTTGCTGTTGGCATGTGAAGTTATTTTGTTCACATATTTTGGTCCTAAAACCAGGAAGCCTCCCATAGTTTAGACATGGTGGAATTAATAAGATGCCCCCCATATTACTTTTAACCTGAAAGTCGCAATAGGGCAACTCCCTAGACTTTTTAGGGTTTCAAGTTGGTCCGCCATATCAAACTAAGATATTACCAAAGCCACCCACCAAACATGAAAATTTTGTTTTATGTTATTGCTTTATTTTTCACTTTTGATGGTTTTTGTAAGCGTTTCATGGCCAGGCAGCCCAATTCCCCTCTTTGAGGCAGGCCTTTGAAATCGAATTGAATTGAATCTTGCACACCCCGATATATTTCACAAACTTCTGTTACTTTTGCCAATTATATACATAATATGCACCCACTTATTTCATTTCTGCATCCAATTCCATGTTTTTATTTATTTAAAATTCTCCATGCCAGCTGTGATCAAAATGACTCAAAATCAACATGCACACCAACTCCTCCGGATCCCAATCTTAATTGATCATACCAATAATTTTGAACTCATCAAAATGCTACCAAAATCTTATGAATGCGCCTAATATAATTCTGTCTGCTTGCTTTTGACTCATTGTGCACGCAATCATATGATGAGCTTCAGAGCTTGACACAGACCACCCCCCCTCTTTATCTCTTCACTCTATTCTATATATATATCCTTAGCTCAACAATATGTCACATTTTATGAGAGCCATATGTTGAAAACTTTTATTCATCAAAGTCCCTTTCCATCCCTCCATTATTAGTGGGTAGAAAGAGAAAATTCTCACCGTGTGGAAGACGATAAATAAACCCCACCCCCAAACCAAACCATCCAAAATTCCTAATAATCCCCACCCTAGCTACTACAGCTCCACCAATTTTAGCTACATCCATCTAGTAGGAGGTTTGCAGCTAAAATGATTAACAGTATTTATCAATGCATCTAAGATCTTAAGTTCGATTCTCCCCTGCCTATCCTAATATCATTTGTGCATTTCTTTTATAAACCCACGAAGCCCATGTAGGCCCCATTCACCAACCTTCCTAAGTGGGACCACTCGTAAATAATGGAAGCAACATTTCATCACATTCAATATAACTGTATTACTACTGATTAATCTATGTTTCATATTCTTCTCCTTTTCCTTACTCATCCCATGTGAGAGAAGAAAAAAAAGTTGAATTCTATAAAAGTTATAAGTTTATAAATTTTAAATTGATGACGAAGACTTCTCCAGCTAAGTGCTACAACTAAATAATGAAGGGGGAGGACGGATGAAGTCCATATAGCTTGAGGAATACGAAATTGACATCATTTATTTAAGTAATTCCTCAAAAGAAAATAAAATTATTAGATGAGAGAGAAAAAGAAAACTATAAATTGAAAGAAAATGACACCCCAACCTCCACTATAAATTTAAATTATACAATTTAAAATCAATTAGCACCGACCGACTGCAATTTTGCTATACGTTGTATCATAATCCTCCGTTTTTATTCTATAGCAAAATGTACAATTCCAAACACCAAAGCGTATATATAATTATATAACCAGACGCAAAGACTCCGACTAAAAATTCAAATTAAGAAGAAAAAAGAAGAAGAAATTTGAGAAAAATTAAAGAAAATGAAGTAACGGCGTTACTTAATGGTAACATTTAGCCTCCAGTTCCCGTCCATCATCTTCTTCACACGCTCACTTTGCAATGCTGCAGCAGCTGGTACTTGATGGCGTTATTTCCGACCACAACCCCGTTGTTCTTCGGACCCAAAGGGATAAAAGCGGGGCACCGAACGTAGAAATGGTACCTGCCCGAGATAAAAGTCCCGACCTTCCACCTCACCCGGCCGTCCATCTTCAGCAGCAAAAAAACCGACCCGGCATTCTTGTCCTGGTCCAGCGCCAGGGAATTGTACGGCGCGATGGGGACTTCGGTGCCGTAGATGAACGGCGACCAGACGTTGACGTCCTTGTGACCCTGGTACACCGGCGGGATGAGCGTGATGAAGGTGATCTGCTGGTTACGGTATGTCGCGTAGATGTTGAGCTTGTCGTAGTAGATGCCGATCTTGTCGTTGGGATTGCGGGAGGACACGGTGACCTGGAAGCTGGAGGAGAAGACGTTGGGTACGGAGTTGTTGAAGTTGAAGACGGTGACGTCTTGGAGGACGAAGCGGGGTTTGGAGGGCTGGAGGATGGCCCACACGATGAGGATGGTGACGAGCAGGATGAAGTTGAAGATTAGGAGCCCGGCGCAGCAGCGGCGAAACCTCTTCCGCCACTTGTTGTGTCTATGTTGGCCGCAGTCCTTGGACGACATGGCGGCGGCCGCGGTAGTTTGCGGTGGAGAGAGAGAGAGAGAGGAAGGATGGTTGGAGTTGAGTTAGAGTTGGGTTGGAGAGTTGACCCTCTAGTAAATGAGCTTTGGTTGGGGATGTGTGGGGGGTATATATATATTACATGGTTTTTAACGAAGATGATGATGATCTATGTGATCATGTATGTATGGTGGAAAAGCAAGTATGCTAAAGTAGGTGTAATGTGTTTAGGGTCATTTCATAGTACCTTCACTAATTATGAGGAAAATTAGTTTTTTATTCGCGTAAAAAAAATATTTAATACTAGATTACGGTCTAATTCCAAAATTACTCTGAATCTCTATTTTTTATATGAGCAACTGTCTATTGAAGTTAATATTTGTAATATAAATAAGATAATTGACAATGAATCAAATGCTGTAAATCTTTAGTCAGCACTAACCAATAACTTTATTTTTGAGAGAGCTTTTTGGTTGCTTTTGAATTGTTTGGTGGTAGTGTAGCAAGGTAGTGGAAATTGGTGACCTATCAATTTTCAGTACCAAGGCATTATTTGGGTTTTCTTATTACTCAATCATAACCATGGGCATTAACCGATTAAATTACACAAATACCTTATGTCATCATGTGCCACTTGACAAGGCTCATCAATTATATCTACTGATTGGGTTTATTATTTATATGATTTGATCTAAATAACTTAGATGAAATTTGTTGGGTTTTTGTTCACTGCATGATGTGTCCTAGTTAAGATGCCCATATGGTGTGATGGGTTAAGACCAATCGCTTTCTATGCTTGGCTTTATTCAACAAACAGGGTTCAAATTGTTTGTCGAGCTCACCCACATGTTATCTCAATGCTTGGTTCATATCTTTTCTTCATAATTCTCTCCCAAAACCTCATGTGTTTCAGTATTTCAAAACAAGTAATTAATCTTCTTTAAACTAATCAAAATAAAGTCCATTGAATAAACTATATGTCACTAAGCGACATCTTGTTGCTCAAACCCTAATTCTTTTCAAAACCTGATCCAAGTAATACGCTCTTGGCACTAGCTTCAAGATATATATAATAAAATATGATTCATATTGTCTGCCATCGATCTTCATTGTTAATATAAGTGAGTTTTAGTATACATGAGCTTACTGTCAGCATTCGAGTTTGAATACCCGTTCATGTAGTTTAGATTAAATTAAAGTAGAATATCGTTTGTATAAAAAAATAATATAAATGAGTTCTAATGAGTAAGATTGTATTAATCCATGACCCCCAGTTGTATTGTGCTCGCTTAGTCAAAAAGTGGAGCTCACTGATTTTTCTTAATCAACTCAGAAAGACAAAAAGCCTAAAGAAAATAACATATTTTTTTATTTCTTTCTATACTAGAATTTAGAATGTGAACGGGCCGATGGTGACTTGAATAAAGTGTTTGGAAAAGCAAGACTCTTCACCACCGTCCGATTGAATATGGATACATGGGAAAAGTCTAAATGACACGTCTCTTGCAACCACTTGGCCCCACTTATCATGACAGAGGAAACCTCTGGGTTCCAGAATATTACTTCTCCCACCAGCTAAAGCCTAAAGCCTAACAATGATGCAACAAAAAAGGAAAAAAAAAGGAAAAAAAAAGGAAAAAAAACATGATTTGGATGTGGATACTCTGATGACTGAGAAACAAGACTTTGTTTGGGTTGATTAAAAGCTTAAACCCTTTTTCATAAAGAACCCATTGCTTTCCCAGAAAGAAAATTGTTAGCCTTTCTTTCATCAGTTTTGTTTCTTTAATTATTTTGTTTTGCTTTTTAAAAATCCTAAAATGTTACTTAGAAAACAACATTGAGAAAGGTTTTTTTTACCTTTTTATTTTTTTAAAATAATTTTTAAATCAAGGAAAAGTAGGGTTAGCTGCACTTTCCCAGCAGATGGTAAAAGGGTACGTGGGCAACAAAAAAAGAGAGCAATAATTTACAAACATTAGTTAAAAGCACCAAACCAAACTATACTCCAATACATTATTGATGGTAGAAACTAGGAATTGATTATGTCGGTTGGCAAGTGTGAATATGAACTACAAGACCCTGATGTGTTCTTTCAGACATCAAGCTCTAAAAGTCTCCTCAACCACCAATGACCAAACCAATGACCAATTTTTATCTACCTCTTAATTTTATACACTTTTTTTCCTCTCTCTCCCTCTCAAATGGTGATAGAAGCTTAGATTACGTTGGATGAAAATTATTGATATGTGTACGGTCGATGAGTCGCTGAATGAGGTGAATCTCTCGTTATCAGGTCGATAATCTTAATCACTATATAAAATTTTCTCTTCCTTTAATTTTCTTTTCTGAAGGTGTTGTTCTTTTCCTTTTGTTGTTCTCTTTATCCTCTCTCTAAAATATATTACAAACACCAGCTTACTTTAAGTTCTTAACCTGGATGTTTTCCCATGAAACAATTTTCTTTTAATGAAAGTCATTGTCGTTTGCAACAGAATGACTAGATATTAACAAGTGAGAAGAAAAAACATAGGGAATCAAATTTCTTCTATGCACCATCAATTTGCTCAAAGTTAAGCAATTCACAAAAGTTGAATAAAAGTTGTCTTATTTCTTGGCTTAAAGCCACACATGGGTTAGAAATTGGTTGTTGCTGAGTCAAATTCTAGCAGAGTCTTATGAAATCAAATAACTAATTCTGACATAGGCCTCTTGCAGAAAAGTCTTGGATCAAATGAAAGAAACACAGCTAAAAAAAGACTAACTTTCTACTAATTTAGCATTATTAGATGGTGGGTGGATATAATACACTATTTGTCATTTACTTGGGTTTTCTTTAAGTGTTATAATATTAGACAAAAGAAATGCAGTATAAAATATGACTGGTGTATAAATTTGGGTGTTTTAAATGTTGTTTTTAATATTTTATTTAGTTATTAAATTAATAATATATGAAGAGTTGTCATCTATAAATCCAAAAGAGAAGAAAATAACATCCAGATGAGACTTGAGATCAAACCATGGAAAGATAATATTAGTTGGCACACCTAAAAGCACATGACTCTTTTGTTCTTCATCACTCATTTGACAACTACAATGACATCCACTTTGCATACTTGGCTCATGATTCAATTGCCATGTATTTAGCTATTGAACCTCAAAGTTTATATTTTTATGTGATTGAAGCATTAAAAAAGAAAGCCTGAATTTTCCACAGAAGCCGGCTCGAAATATTTGATCTTAGGTGCATTTCCCTTTAGAATATTACTGTTTGGGTACGACCAAACCCAAAATTTGAATCATTGGAGCCTTACTCCTAGATATGTTGAAGTTCAATTATTTGGTACTTGGTGCTGTAGAGCTTATTTGATTGTTTTTTTTTTTCCTCTTGTTGCATCTCTTATGTACTGAGGCCAAAGAAACCAAGTACACTTGGTGCAGTTTCCAGAGAATGCAGAGGGCCCTTTACCAAATTCTTTGCTGCTGATTCTCTCAATTTTCTCATAAAAACAAGAAGAAAATGCCTTGGGTAAAAGCACTTTTACAAAACATGGAAGCCGCAAAAAGAAGCCAAGGATATCCCCAAATGTCCATAAAGAAGGGTGGGGTGGTTTGTGGCCTATGCTTACTAGATTCTACGCACACAAAGGTATTCTCTTCTGCACTTGCACTGACATCCATGCTGATTCTTTATCCCTACTTTGGGAATTACAAATGTCCCTACAAGATCATCTTTGAAACCACCAAATCCCAATTTCCTGTTTAAATCTCTGTTAAGTAAATCACAATTAGCTTTTAACCTAATCTTTGTGGTTAACATGAATGCCCAAAGCCAAAATTGTTCTATGCAACTTGCACCCAATGGATTGGGTGGTTGTTGTCTTCATGCGCTTTGCTGCTAAAATCTGACTAGAATCTGTGGCTATGCTCCTTTCTGGTAACCATGGGTTAATGAAAGAGACAAAAACAAAAAGTTGGTGGAATAAAGCATTGGGGGAGAGAGAAGAAAGAAACCCTTTTGATTGGTGGGTCATTCTAAGAAGGGGAAAGTTCCAAAAACAACGAGAAGAAAAACGGGGAAGAGAAGACATGGAGGTGAAGGAAAGGGATAATATTCTTGGTAGCACAAAATGATGACTATCTAATTGGGTTGATTAAGCTGTCTTGAATTGGTTTGAGGGGTAATTGATCACCCTATTAATAAAAAAGTGAAACTAATAGTGGGTGATGATGAGCCAATGAACCCTAAATAGTCATTTGGATGCATCTATGATTTATGATGGTAGAAGTATCTTGAAGAAAAGGAGTTGGAATATATATGATGGAAAATGAACTTTGAAAGCAAGTTTTGAGAAGGAAAAAAAGAAGGGGATCATCCAAGCACTTTCCTTTAAATGGAGATCAAAATTATCATAAGTAATTACGCAAGCAATCACTTTCCTTTTAAGTGTTTTCCTGCATTATGAATGAATTATGAAAAGCCTTAAGATCAAACTGACTTGCCAAGCTAACCGACTCAACATGGAAATATCTTAAAAGCCCCTAAATCTGTTTTGTTTTTTTTTTTTTGCATCAGTTCATGCACTGCTTTGAGTTTTGAATATAAATATAAAATGGTGCCTAATAGTAACGATGCAGGTGTAAACGCCACCAAGTAGAGCCTTTCGTTACGTATTTTCCACATGCCATCACATGGCCAGTGAGAAGCTTCCTATCCTTTGCACCCTCCTAGAGGACTATTTCGCCTACAAAGGAAGAAACAGATGCAATACTGTTGGGTTTGTAGCTTAGTGGTAAGTTATACCCCTAACAAAATTTAATGCTTTGCAGTGTAATTTTGTTTGTGTGAAATAATCGTTTCTTCGAGTAAATTTTGCTTCATAGTACTAGTACCTCTACCTTCACGTCCCCATCCCGATAAAAGTTATATATCCACGATCCCGCCTCAAATCCTATTGGATATCGTCTTCTTTATTGAGATTCGAATTCCACATCCCATTCATAAAAGTTTAAATTTAAGAGTCAATAAAACAATTATCATTCTTTAACATGATAGTTTTAAAACGGAATGAGGATGGAGAAAGGGCGGGAACCTCAATCCCCATCCGATTTGGGACGGATCAATGTGGAGATTGGGTGTGACAGGAAAAATTGCCATCCCCACCTTTTGGTCAAGTGAAGTCAGTCAATTGCTAGTAGGACGACTTTGTTTTCTTACTAAAATAAATCTGGATTTAGCTTTCATTGCGCGAGACTGGTAGATTTGTGTCTCTTCTTTTATTACGTAAACTTCACAACAGATAATTTGATTAGTTTCTTATGTTCAATCATCAATCAAATAGCTCCCTCTACATTCTAATTGTCCTAATCAGCAGTAGAAAATGACAAAGGACAACCATGTCTCATCCCTCACACGTTTCTAATTTGGACACAGAATTTCCATTCCAATGCTGTTTCTTCACGGGCCCATAAATTTTGCTGGAAAACAGAAAAAAAAAAAAAAAAAGAAAAAGAAAAAAAGAAGAAAAATCCCAGATATTTACACAATTACTTTTACGTGCATTAAAAATCAATGTCAATCTCTCTCAATCCACCAGCGTCCTAATCATGTCCAACTGGAAATATACAAATATGCACTCTTATCGTGTCTGAGAATCTTATCATGTTTATAAGATATCATCAAAGTATTATTAGTTTATATATAATTCCATTGCCAATGCCATCTGCATAACATAGGTTTTCATAAAGTTATTTAGGCCACCCCAAAAAGCTCTGTCGGCCAAGCAACCACTTCATCCCACTGCCTCCTTACTTAAACAACAGGTCGAACCAAAGATACCTATACAATTGCTAATACTTATATATAGGAGGGAGGATTGGACTCTTTCTAGTCCGAGTTTTTAGGGTCGTTAAGGTGTCACGTCACGATAGACACATGATTCTGTACAACCGGTGAAATAGAGAAGAAAATTTCCAAAAGTTAAACCATTTCAGCCAGCAAATCAGAGCTCTAAGCATGGACCAGCTAAATACATCTTCAACCTATCTCAAGTCAATACACCCAAGACCAAATTCTACACATCAATTGTTGAACTGATGATGGAATAGTTCAAAAGCAAAGTAGATGCAAGTAATGACGAGGAACTTGTAAGGCTTTATTTCTTCGCTGAAAACCTAATTTCGCCTAACTGAAACTGATGCCTCATACCTTGAATAATCATAACTCTTTAATAGATGAAGCCTACTGCATAAATGCCAGCAAAAGAAAACCGCAGAGTGAAGGCTTGCCTGATAACAGCTTTTAAAGAAAATTAAAGTGACGGAGGAGATGAAAGAGATGAACAAGACAGGAGAAGTATAGGGAATTAAAAGTAACAGGCTAAAAGCTAAAAGCCATTTAAATTGCTTTTTACTTTTTAGAACTTTTGAAGTATTTTTTCTCTCCTTTTTCCCTCACCTTTCTCCTAAGAACCGTCCACCTCTCCCCCTCTACCTCGTTAAAGAAAAGCTTAAAAGTTAAAAACAAAAATGCCACTAAAAGGACCTTTAAAATAAAAAGTTCTTTTAAAATTAGGAAAATATGAATCACCTGACGAGCTACAACTATTTCACCAATCATAGGAACTACAGTACCAACCAGAAATACTGAATTCAATATTTTGGAAACTGATTCTATGTTTCAAGTTTCAACCACAAACAGAAAATAAAAGAGCAGACAAACAATCTCAACACGCATTAACCTCTAACACCTATAAACATCAGAAATGAAATCATCAAAATCATAGTAAAACTAAAACCACTTCAGCATCAAGGACAAAAGGACAATGTTTGCCATCACTAGATTAATAGTTTAAAACCAGTACTAAAATTCAAGTATCATAAGAGGCTTCAGAAGCACATAATAGCTTCCCTTAAGTATTAAAAACAAGTAACATCAACGCATAGGGCAAGACGAGCAATGCCCCTTTTCGAATCACCAACCTCGCATGGCTTCTGAGCCCAAAATTCTGAATTTGTCAAAATCAAAACTTCAACAATAACAAAGCAACTACATCAGATCAGAACTATACTGAAAGTGTGAAAGCTAATACAGGCAAGTTTTGACATGGTAGTACAGAGCAACATAAAAAGTTCCCTGTTTGGCCAACTTAACAGCATATTGACACAGTTAAAATGGAGCAGAAAACATGCAATACAGTATGACGTAATTAAAATGTTGCCAGAACAAAAGTTTGGTGTTTTTTCTCCTACGAGAAGACATGCAGCTGAGTTTCAAAGGAAAAAACCTAAATGGAAAGCAGCCAGGAAGTGAGTAAATGCAAAATCAGAAAGAGAATGACTTTACATTTGACAACAGCTCTATTATTATCATATATCAAATGAACCCAAATCATAACCTACTATGAAACTTAACATTGTAGTAGAAATGGTTTGGCAACTGCAACTACATTCTTTACCTAGCCACTCCTCTTAATCGTTACTGGTACAGTAGTGTCTAAAGCACAATTCGACCATTACAAGCAAACATTCAATACCACATTTACATGAGCATAAATTCAGAGTCTGAAAAGATAAACATTATGATGTTATCCTATGAAAAGAGGGAGGGGGGAACAAATAACACCAAACTCCTATAAAAAGAATTTATCTCTAAGATGACGAAGTAAGTAGAGAGATTCATTTTAATTCTTCGAGAGCAAAACAATAAACAATTTCTCAATACATAGGTAAAATACACTACTTGCTAGTTCCTAGTAGACCAAGCTCCCCTTCCCCAGGAAAACCTTGTACTGTTCCAATACTACTGACTTGAATCACAAGAAAACAGCTTGAATCACAACCCTAGACTTACAACCAGCATTAAGCACAATCAAACAGACATCCTAACATAGAGGCTTAGTAGCCACTACCACAAATCCAATGCTTAAAAAAAAGTCTTTACCATTCTTCTCAGGCGCATAATCTTTGAAGGCATGAACAATGGTTTGATATCATTAAAAACAATAGGGATGAGTTTCTTCAAATGTTATGCTTGGAGACAGCTATGGTTGGTGCGCACTTACTTTTTTCCTTGTGACTGTGTGAATGGTAAGTGGAATTCAAGGGTGAAGGGAAAACCCTATAATCCATTCAGAATGCATTTATGCATCTCTACCAAATGAGTCAACACTCAATTAAAGCTTCACCAAGCAACACTCAATACCCTACAGTCTCTGGCTCTGGAGTTTGAATCACAATGACAAAGCCCCAGAACACTAAAAACAATCACATTGCTCTTTATTCTAACACAAATACAAAACCCAAAGTATCATCTAACCCATCTCAACACTTCAAATGCCAATTCCTACAGCATATGCAAAACAGGGAAAATGGTATTTACCTCCAAAACAAAGAAAACTAGTAGAAATCATAATATACAAAAATGAAAAAATAATAATACTATTATTAGCTAGCATAAAAGAACAGAGACAAATTGGATTCAGAAGATCACGAATTATATTCCATAACCCAAAATCATAAACAACGACTAAATATAACATTTACCAATTTGTGTTAATCCAATGGACTAATTATACTCAGTCACAAGTCAACCACACACGGACTTGACTGACCCGTCAAAGTCCCCGTCCCATTCTTCTGGGCAAACCCGAAATCGACCCGCTCGCAGAAGACCCGCAACACGCGAGGCCTCGACTGGAACACTCCAGACCTAAACCGAACCGAAGCAAAAACTCCTAGCCCGAACCTCACCGACCCACGATCCCTCTCGTCGGAGATCCGCTTGGCCACGTAATCGCCGACGTACTCCCCCACCGTCGCCAGCTTGAACCCGACACGCGTCTGGTTCCTCTTGGTCAAAACAAAGGGAGGCAACGACGTCGTGGCGATTCGGTCATCGTTGCCGTAGAAGAGTGAGGCCTGGATGCTGTCGTAGTAAATTCTGAGCTTGTGGTTGGGGTTGTTGGCGAGGAGGGTGAGGTCCCAGGTGGCGGTGAGCTCAGAGCCAGTGGCGTTGAGCGGGAAGACTGAGGCCGATTCGACCCGGAACTCGGGGAGGCGAGGGCGGAGGGCGAGCCAGGCGATGAAGAAGACGAGGGACATGATGGCGAAGACGGCGACGGCGGCAATGAGGAGGCGGCAGAGGAGGGTGGGCCTATTGGGCGAGATGGGCCCAGTGGGCTGAGGGGCGTAGTGAGGAGGTGGGCCCATGGGCCGGTAGGTGTTGGTGTGAGGAGGCGGGGGTGGGGCCACGTAGGGGTAGGCTCCGGCGGCTGGGTAGCCGGCTGCGAATTGACCCGGCTCAACTGGGTAGCCGGTCACCGTCTTGTTACGACCATCATCGGCGCCGGCGGCTGAGGTAGCCATTTGAGAGCGGATAGAGCTAATTGAGTTTTTGGTTTCCAAGAGACACAGAAATAATGAAAAAATAAAGGGTAGGCGTAGAGGTAGAGGAGGGTGTGTTTGGTCGGTCGATAGGTACTATGCGAAAAAAAAAAAGATTTCCGAGATCACAAAGTTGTCTTCAACTACAGTTTGATTGTTGATAGAATTGCTTGGCGTAATTCTGTTTTCTATTTAATTACAAGTGTTTAGGAGATAATTAATTAATTAATTGGCTAATAATAGCTGTCATCTCTGGCTCCATTTTGAGATATTTGTTTCTTTTTTGTTTTTGTATTCTTTTTTGTTTGGCAGAGGGCGTAGACTTAAGTTGAAGCGCCGTACTGAGGAATCTCTCCCGCCTTCTACGGTGGTGACACTTGTCGGATCGTCGTTGTCCCTATCTGCTTCTTATGCGAGGCGGGTTCGGGTTCGCGGTTACCCGCTCCGCGTATTTGAATCGATAAAGCCCAAATGGACATATGGGTGTTTGTTGGACTTCTATCTACTTCGTTATTATTTTTTCTGGTGGCCTTTGCTTTAAGCATAATGTTGTATCTGGCCTAACACTTTTTATTGATGTTTGTCAACTTGTTTAATGAAGCTTTTTCACGAAGAAAAAACACAATTAGTGTAATACACATCCTAATGTTGGTGATAATAGTCTAAACTACATAATTATTCTCTGTCAATATCATTTTACAGTGAGCTAGACTGTTTATCAATTGGTATTATTGGATTCAATAATAGTTGGGTCTAAAGGTTTTTTTTTCCTTTCAATTTTGATTATGAAGTGGAATTTGGAGAGACTTAATTTGCAAAGCGCCTCAAAAACAATAGACATGAAGGGACGATCGCGGATCACATTGTGCAGTGTTCTCCACATCTTTGGTCAATAACAAAAGCTAAAATTTATACAAACATATTCAACTGAATATCAACCATATATATGTTTTTATCAAAGAATGAGTAATTAACTTATGTTAAAGCTGAGAAATTTTGCATTTAGATCATCATACATGATTAATGAATGGGTTAAGAATCTTCTAACTTAGGTTAGTGTTGTGTGAAATATGAAGTAATATGATTAATGTCGTTTAATATTGAAAAGAAAAATACGATCAGACTCCGAGTTAGTCATTATGTGTCACTATATAGCTATAACGAAATTAAAATTAAATGAAGTACAAGAAATCCTAGAAAAATAGCATAAAATTTTTCTACAATAAAATTAACAGATTTAAGGGTTTCTAAAATTATGAACATATGACTCCCTATAAGTTAGCCAAATACACAATCCCCACATATGGAGGAGACATGGGAAGAAAGTCAATGAGACCGTGAGACAGATAACCAAACAAAAATATCCGACCCATTTCTCGTCTATGACTAAATAATCAGAAACCATCGGAGATATCGCATGCCTTCGAGCTCCCACTGGGCATGCTCCCAGTATTTGACCCCGCCGGCAGAGGCACCTTCAAATCTGAGCATTTCACCCGGAGGGTCCCACTTCTGTAGTTACTGTAGTGATTATAAAAAAAACCACCGGCTTTCATGTCGTACGAAAGCGTCAACCTCAAATTGAAGCTCACGTTCCCGCCCTCCTTCTGCTCCTTCTCCATGTCCTCCACCGCGCTGCTCGCCGTTGTATTGTACGTCTCCATCTTCATGTGCATGGTGCCTTTTGCCCGAGAGTCGAGATTCATGGAATGCATGACCGAGCCCATCGCGAGATAGTTGTCCTTGTGGTACAGGGAGGTCTCCCACCTGTCTATGTCCAACTTCATCCTGTAGCTGGGGTTGTCCACGTAGATGGAGGCCTCCCATTTCCCGGAGAGCACTTTGCTTCCTGGGACGAGGTTGAAGTTGGAGACGCTGAAGGACTCGACCTTGAAGGCCGGGGTTTCGGGGCGGACCACGACAAACATGACGATGCTGGCGAGGAGGGTGAAGATGACGAGGAGGAACATGATGATGCAGAAGCACCGGAAGCAGCTGCTGGCGGCCTCGTCAGCTTGGTTGTAGGAGGTGGTGGTGTAGTAGGGGTCCTGGTAATAAGGGTTGTAGGCACTCGCATGGTACCCGTGGTAGGGGGGCGCTACGGTGGGGTATCCTTGTGGGTGCGCGTAGCTCATGTTGGATGGCGGATAGGTGCCCCCGGCGGGCGGGGGGTAGGGGTCAGTGGGGGCTCGAGGTTGGTGGGCTTCTGATGATTGTATTGCGGGTTGGTCGGAGGAGCGGGGTTGATTGGTTTCGGTTGTGGAAGCCATATGTGTTGCTATTAATTATATATATGGAATGTTCGTTCTCTCTCTCAAGAATCTTCCGGGAGAGAGAGAAAGAAGAGAGAGAGAAGAAGGGAGTTTTGGGGGTAGGGGATTAAAATGTGAATTGGAGGGAGATTGATTATTGAAGGAAATGAGAGTGTAAAAATAGGTGGGTGTGCTGTGAAAAGCCGCGGAAAGAGCGTAGGACAAGGTAATTAATTAGGAGTTGTAATCTATGTTAAGGAAATAAGTGATGAAGACAAAAGAATTATAGCTAGCAAAATTGGCATATTAGCACCTCCATGTCAATCTTCTCACACAGCTCTCCATAATAAAACTAGCCCTATATTGTGGCCACTATACGCACACATTAAAGATCATGTGTTGCAATGCAAGCATGAGTTTATTTAGGGGAATACTTTCTGGGTGCCTATGTGTTTGCTCCCGCGTGTTAACAAATGTTCACCATACACATGTCATGAATTATAATACTATTCCCGGCTCTACCCGAAACACCGTACTTGAAATTTTTCCCAAATCCGTCACCGTATGTTCAATTGCTTATCTCCTTCATGCTCAACTATTAGAGGAGAAGCTATGTGGGGAGAATATAATTTTCCCATGGAAAATTGTACAATTTTTTCAAGTCCCTATTACATACATGAACATGACGTGACCCTCATTCCCTCACTCCCATATATGAAATTATCTCTTGATATATTTGTCGCCCCCCCATGGAAAACTAAAAATACAAGAGATTTATACTAAAAATGGTAAACTAGAATATTTAAAGGAAACAATCAAGGGAGAAAATGAAGGGATTAAGAAATTAATCGAACATGGAAATAAAAGCCAAAGAATTGTAAACAACGCATGATGAATCATGATCGTGATAATCGAGGACATTTAACATTGAAACGATGAAAGTGAGAAAATCTTGGCATTATTTGACCCTTTTCAAACTTCACTAGGGAAACAGCAAAGTCATGAAACCTCGTCTCCTTCAGTATGAATGGAGGGTGATGCTGTCAGTTTCATATTTTTCTTTCTTGTGTATTAAAAAAAAAAAAACAGAAGAGAGTGGAGACTCAAACTCTTTTCTTTGCGTCTGTCTGCTTGCTTGATGCCTAATTCTGTGAGGTAATTTAAAGGAGAAACAAAACAAAATTAAATAAAGGGGGAAGCAAAAACAAAGATTATTAGATTGGCATAAGTTGATCATAACTCAAAATTACTCAGGCAATGGAACAAAGCACCATCCTCCCTCACCAATCAGCTTCCCCTCTCCAACCGAAGACACAAACTCAACTCTCAACTCAGAACAAGATTCTTCAACACTCAATCCCCAAAGCCAGGCCCAAATTCTGGTCTTTCCAAACTGGTAAGGAACAACCAGGTCCATTTTCATTTCCAAACGAACCTCCTTCAGAGCTTCCTCTGTTGAAACCCCGGGCCCTTCCTCCCCACACTCTCTCATATCAAATCTTATGTGCAGCCCATTTGGCCTCCTGAACTCAACGTCCGCTGGCTTCACTGAGGCACACCACAGCGGTTCGAATTTTGGGTAGTACACGAAGCCCTGAAAGTGTTTGATGTGAACTTGCAGATCACTGTTTTGGCTGAACTTCAACTCTGCATCCCAAACAGCGCTCTGCAGTTCAGAGACGGGTTTCGTTGTGTTTGAGACAGAGAAAGAGTGCTGAGCAATGGCGATGGGATATGTTCGAATGCCGCCGTTCAACGACAAACATACGGTGGTGACAAATGCAAGTAATGTGATGAGGATTGTAGCAGCAGCCAATTTCAAGGACATTTCTTCTGCCAGTGCCTTGTGGCGACGAGACCACAAAGGGCCCATTTTTGTTTTTCTGCAATGAGTTAAGGTGTGAATGAGAGAGTATTGGGAGCAGCTAATATTGAAATGGCAGTCAAATTCAGAGAATCAGTGCACATTTGGGTACAAAATTTATGTCATTAATTCATGGAGGTCAAAAATGGATAAACCCAGTGTTAATGCTAATTGGCATTCTTGGGCATAAACTCAATGATTTAATGCAAGGGTGCTTAAAATTTAAAATGGGAAGAAAACCAGAAAATTAAATCACATTGATTTGTTTTCCTTTTACTTGACATCCGTTACTTGTTGAGTTAATAATTCCTTATATAGCAAAACCTGCTACTTTTAAATCACAAGAATTTCTCACAAGTTGGGCTTTGCCTACTTTTCTCAAGTGCTCTGGCCCAAGTAAAAAGGACTAAATTTTTTGAAATAAACAACTTATTTATACGAAATTTACATTAGTCGCATTTCATGAGCTTATCTTCGCCTGCTATAATCCCTTAAAATTTCAGAGTCGGCCCTTATCAGAGGTAAGAACTGCATGATCATTTAGGTAATGGAATGGTGCACTTGCGGCCCCCATTTATCTTTCCCTCCCCTTTTGCACCCTCAAACTGAACCTTCAACCCTGAACAGTTAGGATTTAACGTCACTTGGGTTCCCATTCCCAAAAGCTCCCTCATACTATAAGAAGCATCTATGCGCATTTTCAAACTAAAGCTAAGGTGACCACTCTTTCGATCTTCACTCAACTCCTTCATCACTCGATCCTCCACATACGGCTGTTCTCCTCCGCAACTTGTTGGATCAAATTTGATCTGCAGAGTTTTCTGTTTCCTTGGAGGAACATGCAGCATTGCATCCACAGAAGCACATGATAGAGCCTCACGTTCTTTATAGTACACATAACTCTCAAAGGGGTTGAGGGTAACAGTTAGGCCACCGTTTTGGTTCCCAAATGTCAACTTGGCCTCCCATTCAGATGAGAATGACGAATTCGAAACCTCGAAATTCAATAAAGAAAATGCATCCAAACGAAGCACAAGGGGGTCTGTTCCTGGGCCGGACTTTGAATCCACATAGTTGCCTAACAACCAGAGAGAACATCCGATGGCTGTTGCTAGACTCACCACTATTACAAAAAGCAGGATGTATCCACGAATTTTACTGCAATCTGGAGACTTTTTGCACCACAAAGAAGCCATGCATAACTCTTCCTGAAAGAGAGAATACAAAGTTCAAGGTGGATATGTTAGGGAAATTTTCACTGGTTATTCGGTGAAAGAGAATACTCGTGGTTCATAGTCTAGCAATATATAACACGTTAGAACATCATTTTTTTTCTTTCTAATCTATAGACCAAATTAAAGTTGCTAATTCCTCAATTTAAAATTACTATTTTACTAATTTCACCAAAAAAAAAATTAGTATCGGCCAAAGCTATAAAAAGTCTAACAAGAAATTAGAAATAAAATGTAGCATAGGTAAGTTCAATAATTTTTTTCTTTTTCAGTGCAAAAGTGATAGTTTAAACTACAGGGGGAGAGGGATTTCTCACACGCACACTACTATGATGCCGTGGGATTCGAACCTGAAACCTCTGATATGCAAGTCAATCCTTTATCACTAGGCTAGACCCCGTTGGAAATAGGTAGTTTGTTCTTAAATGCGGTACTGCAGGGTAAGATATATTTGTTGCTACAAACGTACTTGTAAGACACTCTCCAAATAGATTATTCACTTGGTATAATTAATCAAATAAGAAGCTTCAAGAGGACAAATCAAAGAGACAATTTGCGAGACTTGGATTTTATAATCGTTCACCAAATTAGATAACACTGATTTTGACAATTTAATTTCACCCAGAAGAAGTTTATAACAATTTAAAGATAGAGAAAGAAAACCGTACCTTGTGATGCTAAGTTTTCTTGGTCTTGAATCAATCCAATATGTGAAGCAAAATTCCCAGTACTAATTATAAGGATTTATACTGGATGGGAGAAAGGTGGAGATGATGAGGGAGAAGAGAGAGGAACAAATGAGGGAAGATGGCAGCGGTTAAAATCAAGTTATTTTATTTGTTTGGAAGGATATATATGTGTGGCGGTTGAAGGCCTTTTTCTGGCTTTGGTGAAACGAAGTGACGTTTGCAGTTCGTGCCCTTTCACAAGTGCAAATAGTTTGGAAAGAGTCAAGTACATCTGAAATGATAGACCCAATATTAATATTTTTTGTCTAAACTATAGAGGAAGGGGGTTTCTCGCATACTACTACGGTGCCATGAGATTCAAACTTGAGACCAATAGTCTGCAAATCAAGGCATTTTTTAACTGGACTAGACCCCATTGAGATAAATTACAATTATAACGGAAGTGGAGGATCCAACCAAAAAACAATGAGTGGAGGAAATATACAAGGACGATTAGTTGTTTTTAATGGAAAAAAAAGGAGATTTAAATTTGAGTTATGTCCTGATAATTATTTTATTTTCAGGGTGACTCTAGTCAATTAATAAAAATTCATTTGCACACCCAATATTTAATGAAATTTCTATAAGAATTTATCTACACAGCACGTGTAAATTCTAGAAATCTTCTGTTTATTTCATTTATGTAGTGAAACATTTTCTATTTACCCAGGTCCAGACAAAGATCATCAAAGAATTTCATAACATCACGTTCATATTCTCCTACGTCGATCAAATTAACAATCTAAAACTAAAAACCTCTAGATGAAAAAATAAAGAAAAAGTCTAATTTGGTCAATTAATTAATATAGGAACCGAGCATATCATAGGCCCTCCACTAATCCAACTCCCGAACCCAATTCCACGCGAGAACCCAACCTTCAAATCCATACACTGAGGGCTTATCACAACATCTTGTGTCCCCCACCAACCAGTCCTATACGTAGCCCAAACAAACATTTGCATGCTAAAATGCACAGCTCCATTCTCACGTCTCCTGCTCATCATTTCATCCAAAACCCTGTTCTTCACCACCAGCTGATGATCACGATCCTCTTCTCCCAACCCCATTGTCGATATCTTCACCCGCACCGTTCTTCGTTCCTTCAATCCCAACATGAATGGCTCGACGGAGCTTATCGCGAGGATGTTATCTTTGTACGAAATTGAACCCTTGATGTGGTTGAAACGAACCCATGTGACCAGGTTGGGGTTGTCTATTGTAAGGGTCATGTCCCAATTAGCCCCCAGTGTTGTGTTGGAGATGTTAAATTTGGACATGAAGAGCGAGTTTAGTTGGACATTTGGGGCTTTTGGATGAACTTGGGACAATAAGGACATGAAAATGCACAGCAATGCCAAGGTCCCAAATATTAATAATGTAGGTGATAATAGAATAATGGGTTGGAAGACGGATAATTTGGAAATGCGTCTTGATTTAACAGACTGCGAAACGTTGTCGTTTGACGGGCTATATGAAACTGGGAGTAGTAGAGGCATGGTGGCTGAGTGCTGATCAGCTTTTGCATTAATTTCCATGGCTGATGATAGGAAATTGAGAGAGAAAGAGAGATGGGATTGAGGGAAATGTGTGAAAGAGAGTTGGGATATAAAGTAGAAGGACATAGAAACTGTATAACCACTAGAGATTGTTAAAAAAAAAACTAAATAACTACCAAAATCGGTTAAAAACCTGAATAACTATATTCTAACAAACATGCGAAAGAAGATTTATGAACTCCATTAATTTGATAACCGATAAAACTGTTAGTTTGCTCGAATGGTGATATCCATTAAACATCATTATTTAAAGCAAATGAAATGAATTCACGGTGATTTCGCAACGGTTCACCGTAGGGGAGTGGCCGGTGGTGGCAGCAGTGTGACACTGGGACGAAATTGTTGCGGTGGCTCTTGAATTACCACAAGTACTAAATTAGAAAGTTGAGGGTGTTAAAAATAAATATGATGTGACAAGTGAAAATTGGTAAATTAATTGGTGAACGTAACATTCAATATATTATCTAATTAAATTACATATATATATTAATGAATCGATTGACTTAAAATTACTAAACATAACTTCGATTGACTTAAAATTAATCAAAATTTATTCAATCGCACGTGTATGAGAGCAAAAAAGTATGAACACAACTATATTCAACCTGCCAAAGGCCTTCAAATGATCAAAAGTGCATTTGATTGGACTGGATTAGTCAGTTTAAACATTTTGATTGGATTTTAAGCAAGAGCGGAACCATGAATTTTTCAACGGGTGGGCTAGCTAAAGTTATTAGCTTTAAAATTTAGTGATTTTTTTTTTGGTACTTACAATTTCTATAGTCTTTCTAGAAATAAAAGTAAACATTAAATCATATAAACCAAGCTAGTTCATAGCTCCATAGACTAATTTTCAATAAGTTTTAACATAAACCAAATAGGATTTAACATACTATAGTGGATTGAACATCTAATATTTTTTACCTAGATTGACCTTAGGTTCTTTCATGCATTCATATTATAGATGAAAAGTTATTTTATGTAAAAATATTGATTAAGTATGAAAAATGGGTTTTCGAAATAATCATTTTCTCAAGATAATTTTTGGCGGCTTTTATTCCTCACACATCAAATAAGAAAACTTGATTTTATGGGATTTTAGTATGAAATATATATTGACTTAATGAGCCATCATTTTTAGCCTAAATCGTATTTGGCACTAAAACCGATTTTTCATATTTTGATTTGGTGAGAATTTGGTTTTCTAGTATTTTTATTTGAATCCAAATGGGGGGTACTTCCTTATTTACATTGTAAACTTAAATAAATAGAGTAATATAAAAAATAAATAAAAGTAAAATGACAAAGACATTTACTTAAATGTTGAAAATAGAAATAAGGTAATCTGTACTGCTAATATTGAAAATAAGTTAAATATATAAGTTTTATATTTTTTCTTAAAAAACCACACTGGGCTACATCCCACTGTAGCCCTTGGTGTGGTTCCGCCCTTGATTTTAAGCAACCATAGTCATTTTAAAGCCAAATTTCTTTATGAAGTGTCCAAACTTAAGTTTCAACCTCAACTTTCTTCAAAGCTATTTACTTCCAAGTAATTCGACATCAAACTACGTCACGCGAGTATTTCCACATCTCTAGAGTGCACAACAAAACACCCCAAAAACGGTTTCATTTTGAGAGTTCATCTAAAGTTTATTGTGCCAATTTAAAACTTGAAGTGCTTATACAGAAACGAATATAATAGAATTAGATGTCCAAATTCCACAAATCCATCTGTTCCTTTTTTAAATTTTGGCATGTGTAGTGAAAGCCTCTATTTAGTTAACTATATTTTGAAGGCATCTAGTTAAAATATTTCTTAGTATGTGCATAAAAAGCATCCTCGATCATGTTTAGGTAATACATCTGCGTAGAAGAGGTTTTTCACAAGCATCTAAAAATTTCACAGAGACACGGTTTTATGCGTCTTCCATGCGAAAATATCACCAAAATATTTGTACGTATATAACTTTACTTCTACTCTGATAGATTCCCGTTGGAAGCAAAGCTCAACTCTACTTTTAATTTGCAAGATCCTTCTACATCGTAACATTACATTACAACCTCCAATTAAAAAGCTTAATTTAGGCTCCCTTGTAACTAAAACCAAAAAGCCTAACTAGGTTACTTGAAAAAGGAAAAAGAAATTCAAATTTAGTCATCAATTAGCATGGGAACTGCGCAAGTCATAGGCCCTCCACTATTATTCCAGCTTCCGAAACCAACTTTAGGCAAGAAGCCAACCCTCAAATCAAACATTGAGGGTTCATTAAAACAGACTTTGTCCCCACCAACCGGTCCTATACGTAGCCCGTGCAAACATTTCCAGGCTGAAATTCACAGCACCATCTTCACGTTGCCTATGGATTTCTTCCAAAACCCTCTCCTTCACAACCGGCTGATCTTCCTGTAATCCATTCACGGATATCTTCACACGCATCATTCTATGTTCCTTCAATCCCAGTATGAAAGGGTCCAACGAGTATGTCACGAGAGCGTTATCTTTGTAAGAAATCGAACCATCTATGCGGTCAAACCAAATCCACGAGACTAGATTAGGGTTCTCTATTGTGAAGGCCACGTCAAAGTTAGCCACTAGCTTTGTGTTTGAGACATTAATTTTCGACATGAAGAGAGAGTTGAGTTTGATTTTCAGGGGCTGTGGAACTAAGGATGTGGCCATGGCTACGCATAGCAACGTGACGATCCCTAACACGAACAACAAAATCCGGTGGAGAAGTACTAGTTTCACAGTGAATCGAGATGTGATAGACATAGACATGTGGGGGTTTGAAATTGAAGGGTTGTATGAAACTGGGAGTAGTGGCATTGTGGCTGAGCGCTGTGCTGTTCTATTAGAATCCATGGTTAATAGAAACTTATGCTTGTGATGCAATAATCAAGCTTACTAGGGTTTCGGGGAGAAAGAGAGATGGGTATGAAGAAATGGGGGAAGGAAAGTTGATATAAAGGAGAAGGGTAAAACTAATTAACTACTAGAGAATAGAAGGTTATAAACTGAAACTGAGTCCAACTAACATTTGCTAAAAGGGAGTAACGAATAACTACTGGATTTTCTAAATGTCAGTCATTTGATAACAAAAAAAATGGTTAGCTGAGCGAAAAATCTAGAAATAGAAGGTTGTTCAAGTGTCAACATACATACTTAATCATACGACGAATATATTCGTACATGATTTACCCGAGTTGCAAGGTTTGTTGAAGTATCAAGGGGGCCATCTCTGAGATTTATAAGCCGCCTTAAAAAAAAAGAAAAAAAAAAAACTTATTTTATCCCTTCAATTTATTAGACAAAATAGTGCATGGAAGATCTAAACCAAGTCAAACACATATAATTAGGAGCGAGAGAGTCTTTACCTCTAATCTGAGTAAAAAGTAGACCAAACACTATCATTAAGGTTGTTTTTCCTATCAATGTAGAAAGTTCGGCACCATTTTTTGGAAATGTTTTCACAAAATCTTTTCGAAAGTGAAAACGAAAGAATGAAATTGTGTTTCCAAAATTGGAGAATCTGTTCAGCCAAAACATTTCCCAACATCTCTCTCTCTCTCTCTCACAGATTGGTTGGTTGGGTTTGGTGAGAGTTTATCTCACATTGAAAAATTACCCAGCCAGCCTGAGTTTATAAGAGTTTATGGTGAGTTCGATTGGATGAGGTTTGACTGGGTGGTGGGGCCACCTAAGTTTTTTCGTTCGTGCATTTTTAAAATTTTATAATCTACGTCTTTTTGTTAAATTTTATAATAAAAAAGAGTTTTATATATAATATATTCTCGAAATACGGAAGTATACACCATTCTAGACATCTTATATATGTTTACTTTGTTTGTGTGTGGTGAATTTTTTTCTTATGATTTGATTACAAAAATATACAAATTTATAAATAAACCAAATCCTAGACATGTATTTATAAAAAAATCCAAACACTATTTAAACATAGAAACACACCCAAAATGAACCCCAAAATCAACAATTGTATATTTTTTGGGTGTGTTTATAAATGGGTTTTGGGTGTGTTTATAAAGTGTTTTGGGTGTTGGGTTTTTTTATAATTTCAGCCCACATTTTGGGTGTTTTAGTGATTGTGATATCCTTTTCAATTTACACATGGATAAAGATAAAAAGGAATGTTCACATTATTGTCTCCAATTTTGATGCATGCATTCCCTTGAGAAGAAAAGACAAGTTCTTCCTTGTTCATAATTTACAAGCTTCATCTACATCCATCAAATTACAGACTAAAAACCCTAGTCCTGCCTAAAAAAAAAAAATTTCAACAACTTTCCGATTTCATCAACTAGCATACGAACTAGTCGAGCAAGTCATCGGCCCTCCGCTGATCCAGCTACCGAACCCAACTTTAGGCAAGAAACCAACCCTCAAATCCAAACAGTGAGCCTCCATCATGGCATCTTCTGTTCCCCACCAACCCTTCTTATACGTAGCCCATGCAAACATTTCCATCTTCAAACTCACAACACCATCTTCACGTTGCCTATTCATTTCTTCCAAATCTGACACCTTCATCTTCGGCTGATCCTGTAATCCGGTCCTCGATATCTTCACACGCATCAATCTTTGTTCCTTCAATCCCAAGTCAAATGGCTCAACAGAGTATATAGCGAGAGGGTTGTCCTTGTACAGAATTGAACCCTCTATGCGGTCGAATTGAACCCAAGAGACCATATTGGGGTTTTCTACGGTGAAGGCCATGTCCCAGTTGGCCCCTAGTGACATGTTTGAGACGTTAAGCTTGGGCATGAAGAGTGAGTCGAGTTGGATTTTTGGGTTCTGTGTGGGCGTGAGCATGAAGACACATAACAATGTGAATGTCCCTAATGCAAGTAATAGAATGCGGTGGACGTGTACTAATCTTGCAATGGATTGGGATGCGACTGATTGGGACACGATGGGGTTTGAAGGGTTGCTTGAAATTGGGAGCAATGGCTCTGTGGTTGAGTGGTGGTGAGCTTTTGCATTAATTTCCATGGTGAATTAATCAAAGCTTGTAATGTGGTATAGAAAGTTGCCAGGGTGATTATGAGAGAGAGAGAGAGAGAGAGAGAGAGAGAGAGATGGGAATGAAGAATGGATGAAAGAGAGTTAATATAAACGAGAGGGGTAAAACTAAATAACTACTAGAGAGTAGAGGTCGTTGTAACTTGAAATTGATTTCAACTAACATTAGCTAAATGGGAGTAATGAATAACTGCTAGAATTTGATAACCAGAAAATATAACTACTAGAAGTTCTCAACAACAGTGGTTTGATAGCAGATAGAATATGATTAACTGAATGATAACAGGAACAGTCTTTCACAAAGACATTATTGAGCCTTTATAGATACTTCTTATTGCGGACCATTTTGGTGGTTTGCTCTTGTTGTGGAAACTTGTGGTACATGTTATGACTCACATTAGCATATTGCTAAAAATGGGTATGGACTATTTTGAATGTATTGCATGCTTAATGTTCTTTTGTTGAATGATAAAGCAAATTTATCATACGGACCAAGTGGGAGAATGTAAGAATATTTTTATAATATGTTATGTGGCTATGTGTTATGTGGGAATTATTTGCTATATTACAATTGTTTGATAAATATTAGTCTCTTTGCACGTGCTTCCGCGCTTGCGAGAGGTTTTTTATTATTTAATTTATTTATAAATAAATTTAAATTTATTTAAGAATTAAAAAATATAATGGGTAGTTGTGTTCCATAAAAATAGGATTCATTATCTGATTTTTCTTTTAATTTTAATTTTTTTAATATAAAAAAGTGTGAATTTACCATATTATCTTCATTTAATTAATAATTTTAATTCTTAATGTTTGGATTAACCAAGGGCATTTTTTAGTATTTTGAATGTTTCACCATTCTCTGCCTTTTGTTGTATATATATATATATATATATATAGATTATTTAGATCATTTTAAAAGGTCAAATAACAATAAGGCTTAATATCACAAAACGTCCATAAGATTTACGAAACTATCAAATTGCATCATTAAGGACGTTTTGTGATGTTAAGCCTAAAAATAATAGTAATTTCTTTTCTATTACCGTGGCTGGTGTTGGTGAGACAAGTTTCATTTTCATGTGGGTGGATTTAACTTTTTATTTTGAGGAATAAGAGATAATACTACTTAATACATTAAAAAGCATATCACACGATTTCATGGCATCATTGTGCCATCACTTTCTACGGCTCATTTGCCCACCATTTATCTATTTTCGGCATCACTTTCATGGAACTAATTCTGAAGCAATCACTTCCATGGTTGTGTGTTCGTTCCACAAATTAGTTCAAAGCCTGAGAAGGATCAACCCAAAAGCTTAGCAATCAAATATAATCAAATATGCTTGGTGGTGAAAACCTCTTTATTCAACGAATCAAATTTCATTTAATCACTGACTTTATCTGGGGGAGATTTGAAATCTCAAGTAAAGTAGCCAAACTATAGAACATAATCGAAAAATAAAGACAATCACAATAACCGTATTATATTAGTTCGAACGTTACAAATCTAGAACAAATTATCAAAATTAGGGAGAGGTAGGGGTTTTTTTTCACACGCGCACTGCTAAGGTGCCATGGGGGTTCGAACTTGAGACTACTAATATGCAAACCAAGACCTAGAACAACATAAGCTCATGGCATAACAAAATTACTTCAGTTTTAACACTTGGAAAGAACATACGTGCATACACAAGGCCTTAATCTTAATTTCTGGCCGTGGACCTAATTAAGCTATACGGATAAGATGGAGCATATGGTTTGTATGAGTGTGAGCACAAGGAGTATAATTGCTGCAATGGTGGAAGCAAGTTTCCATGGAGTGTTGAAATAGTCGCGCTTCAAATTTGCTTTCCATTTGTGCCAAGGGACCTTGCAGTAGGCACTGAGATTTTCTGAAAGGCTTAGGTAATAATCAGTTCGCCCATCGATGTAAACCCCTTGGCCAATTCGTTTAATTAGAGCTGACAATTCATCGTTAATCTCCAACAGGCTAGATATAATTTCGTGTTCAGTGAGCAAGTCCACGTCCTTTGAAGTCGTGACACCCCATGAGGACTATAAATTGTGAAATGTACCTCATGTGGTGATCGTGGCACTGTTCAAAGACGAGTAGGTTCCTGAACAGAGTTTCCGTCCAATCATCTACTCTAAAATTCGGAATTACAAGACGTCGGTTGTCGAACTGTATGTCAAGCAAGAAGGTTTTTCTTGTCCTCAAAACTTAACTCCAGCGTCGTCTAGCATTGTCACGCTTGGTGGGATAGAGAATTCATAAACCCCTTCGTGATATACATCCTCTCTAGGCGGCGGGGGCACGTAGTAGTATCGTATAAAATCAACAAAATGATATAGTCCATGGTCAACTCCAGGCACAGGTGCATGATCAGCACCAAATGCGTCGATTTTGGCGTTACACTTTAAGAACTCGTGCGTAAGCTCGACCAACTTGAGATTTCCTGTGGAGTTGCTATCAACTAGGTCATACAAACCCTCAAGAACAAAGAAGGGAATTTGGTTCTCAATCAACATGACATCATGCACAACATCGAAAATCATACACTGCTTTCTATATTGGATCGCAATCATCTACATATTCGGAAAACTGTGCCCTAAGCAAAAGCTCCAAGACAAAAATTGCATCCACCAGCATCAGCTCTGCAAACTCATCACTGCTTAGGTCAATGGGGTCGGCGTAATAACGCCTGGCTGTTCCTTCCCACGTCCTCACAAGGCCAAGGCATTGGTCTAAGCTGAGATGGTTTGGGCTCAAGAAGGCCTCTAAGTATTTGAGTTTAAAGATTTGCATTTGTGGGAAACTGCCTTGGTGAAAGTGGTAAGGTCCGATTGAGAACACCGAGGGTTTGTAGAATTCTTCATTTCCTTCGCGAAATCTCTCGGGGACTTTGTAAATACAACAATCTGACCAAAATGAGGGCATTTCTCGCACTTTACCCTCGATTAGAATCGCCACTTGATCGCGCGGTTTCTCAACTGCTGGTAGCATGTTTGCTGTATGGATATGGAGGTGCTATGAAACTAGTTCAAAAGGCTTCTTCTTCTTCCACAGCCTCAGCTGGCGCAAAACTTAGATTACCGCATCTCCTCTTTCTGTTCATCCTTCAAATTCAAAACATTTCAATTAAAGTTAAGCATTTTCTTTTTTGAAAAAATTTGGTCACAACATATATATTTCTAATATGTAGAAAGAAAATGTAGAAACAAATTTGCATACATGATTAAAATCCATAAGCCTTACCAGTTTGAGTTCACCTCTGAAGTCAAGATTAGGAAGAAGAAAACGTTAACAAAGCAATCTCCCTGTTCTCGACCCAAAAGAAGAAAAGAAAAAGAACAAAACAAGCAGCTTGGGAAGTGGGAGGAGAGGAGCAGGTGAAAGCCATTTTAAATTATTATTTATTAAAGCCACTTCGGTAAAGCTGAGTGCCCCAAATTATTGGCTTCTTTATTCATTCTCATATTCCTTCTTTTTCTTTACAGTTGCACTACTTTGTACAAAGGAAAAACTACAAAAGACCTCCGAAATTATAGGGTCACCAGTCACCACCCTCACTAGAATGCCAACAAAATCAAAAGTGGGTATAAACTTGAAAATGATACTATAATTTGGGAGGTCTTTTATAATTTGTCCAAATTAATGAAGTTTCCCTTTCTTTAATTTTTTTTATAAAAAAAGACTTATAATAAGAATCCTAACCACATCAAATATATGTTTGATGTGGGTAATAGATGAAAGTTTTGCGTCAGTGTGTGGTTAGCCTCTGCATTCCGAATAGGTGGTCTTAGTTTTTAAATCTGTTATTAATTTAAGTTAATTGAAGTTCCAGATTACAAACTTCTTAGAACCAAAATTTTATATTTAATTATTATATTTGTTATATTTATTCTTCTGCAAATCCATATCTTCTATAATGAAAGGTTTTGTGTTGTCTCTCCGCTGATTAGTGTCATGGGATTTGCCATGTGTCCCTAATATAATTTTCTACTTAGCATTATAATCAAGTTTCAGAGCAGGCTTTTAATTAGCAAGTAGCGCTGGGCATGGTCAGGTTCGATTCGTTTCTCATTCAATTTTAGAACCAAAATTGTACTGTTTATCTGGTTCGGTCCTGTTCAATTTTGATGAAAAATTAACAACTCAATCGAACCAACCCGAATGGTTTAGATCCGATTCGGTTCCAATTTTCCCAGTTTGAACCAGCAAACAATTCTAACTTTTTTTTTTTTTTTTTCAATCTTCTCCATTCTGATAATATTCTCTTATTGCAGAATTTCAATGGCAACATATATGCACACCAAAAATAAAAAAATAAAAAAATCAACCACCACAAACAACCTCTAAAAACCCAATTGTTGATACCCCAAAATACAATCAATTGATATACATAAAAACATATATAGCCACATCCCAACAAACCCAAATCTCAGCAATCAGTGAAAAAACATAATTTTTGTAGCTTCTCTGGCTGCCTTTTTCCAGCAATTAGATCCAGCAAAATGAAAAACATATCCTCCAATCTATCGAGCAAAACAAAAGGAGAAATCAGACAGAGCAAAGGAGAGGAAGAGGAGAAGAAGAGAAGAAGAAGTTGAGGCTAGGTTTTCTTTTGGAGAGAAAGAGGGAAGAAAAAAGAAAAAGAGAGAGAAGAAGGGATGGAAAAAAAAAGGAGGAAGAAGAAGAGAGAGAGAGAGAGTCGGCACATGGAAGAGAGAAAAGAAGTAGAAGAAAGAAGAAGAGAGGGATAGAAAAAAACAAAAGAAAAAGGAGGAAGAAGAAGAGAGAGAGAGAGAGAGACTGTCGGCACAGGCACAAGGAAGAGAAAAAAGAAGAAAGAAGAAAAAAGAGAGGAAGAAAGAAGAAAAAGAGGGAAGAAGAAGGGAGGGATAGAAAAAAGAAGAAGAGAGAGAGAGTGTCCGCACAAGCACATGGAAGAGAGAAAAGAAGAGAGAGAGAGAGAAGAAAGAAGAAAAAGAGAAAGGAAGAGAGAGAGAAGATGGACTTAAAGCTTTTGGATTTTGGCTGAGGTATAAGGTGTTAGGCTTCAAGTTGGAATTGGCTGAGGTAAAAATTAAAACATAAAAATTAATTATATTTAAGTCGGTTTGGTTTGGTTTGGTTCGGTTTTTGGAGGCATGGAATAGAAACTAAAACCTGTCAAATCGGTTTGGTTCGGTTTTTTTATTGGATGTTGACTTTTTGGTCAACTCGATTTTTTCTGATACGATTTGGTTCAGGTTTCTGATTTGCCGGTTTGAATGCCCACCCTATTAGCAAGTGCATAATAAGCGATTGTACAGAGCGCTACACTTAAAGGGGACTTCACATTAATTATTATATTCCATTAATATAATGTTGTAGCTTAGTAATAGTATATTAATTTAATAATCAATGCCAAACCGACATTAGGAACACAACCTGATAGTGTTATAGTCACATTAAAAGATTACTCATTGTGATGGCATTTAAACATGGGTAAAGATCAAAAGAAGGTTCCCATATTACCTTCACTTTTCATGCATTAATCCCTAGAGAAAGACACACAAGTTCCTCTTGTTCATAATTTACAAGAATCTTCTACATCGATCAAATTACAACTTCAACCCTAGTACTACCAAAAAAAAAAATTACAAATTTCCGATATAATCAACTGTCATACAAACCAGTCGAGCAAGTGATTGGCCCTACTGATCTAGCTACCGAACCCAACTTTAGGCAAGAAGCCAATCCTCAAACCCAAACAATGAGCCTCCATCATGACATCTTGTGTTCCCCACCAACCCCTTCTTATAAGTAGCCCATGCATACATTTCCATCTTCAAACCCACAACACCATCTTCACATTGCCTATTCATTTCTTCCAAATTTGACACCTTCATCGCCGGCTGATTCTGTAATCCAATCATCGATATCTTCACATGCATCATTCTTTGCTCCTTCAAACCCAAGTCAAATGGCTTGACAAAATATATCGCCAGAGGGCTATCTTTGTATAAAATTGAACCCTCTATCCGATCGAAGTGAACCCATGAGACCATGTTGGGGTTGTCTATGGTGAAGGCCACGTCCCAACTGGCACCTAGTGATGTGTTTGAGACGTCAAGCTTGGACATAAAGACGTATAACAATGTGAATGTCCCTAATGCAAGTGCTAGAATGTGGTGGACGTACTAATCTTGAAATGGATTGGGATGCAATTGACTGGGACACGATGGGGTTTGAAGGGTTGCTTGAGCAATGGCTCTGTGGTTGAGTGGTGATAACCTTTTGCATTAATTTCCATGCTTAATTAAGAGGAATTAATTAACGCAAGTAATGTAATAGAAGGTTACTAGGGTGATTGCAAGAGAGATGGGAATGAAGAAATGAATGAAAGCGAGTTAATATAAAGGGGAAGGGTAAAACTGAATAACTACTAGAGAGTAGAGGTTGTTGTAACTTGAAAGTGATTACAACTAACATTTGCTAAATGAGAGTAAAATGAATAACTAGTAGAATTTGATAATAGAAAATATAACTACTAGAAGTTCTCAACAACACTCGTTTGATAGCAGATAGAATATGGTTAAACTTCGAGAATCAGAAGTTCGTTGAAATGCCAAAAATAAATTAGGCTATAATGGTAAAATTTTCAAAAATCCAAATTGCCCATGTTTAAGAATTTTATGTTTTTGCCAATGGGGTATACCTTTGTTAGTTAAGCTTTTTTGCATCCACCTATGTGGGCAAAGGTTCGAAACCCTCAAGTACCCAATGAATATTTGTGTAAACCCCTTCCCCCAAATCGCTTGTACTGAAGAAAAATTCTTTAGGAACTTGCAATAAAGACAATGTAATTCTAACATCTGGGCCTAATTAATTAAGATAGTCCTTGGGAAGATGCATTTGAACTTTTATTTAATTTACTGTCACTGCATTTTTTTTCTTCAAAAATGAAAAATATTATAAGGGTACTAAACATAAATGGAACTAAAACACTTTGTTGTTATATATGGAGATTCATAAACAATGAGTGCTTATGAGGATGAAACTTAATGAGTATGGTGAAAAGATTGTTCTTGGTTGTCGATCTGTAATGTCTCCTCTTAGAGGGATAAGATAGAGCATATGGTTTGGATGAGTGTGAGCACAAGGAGTATAATTGCAGCAATAGTAGAAGCAAGTTTCCATGGAGTGTTGAAATAGTCGCGTTTCAGAATTGCTTTCCATCTGTGCCAAGGAGCCTTGCAGTAGGCATTGAGTCTTTGGGAAAGGATAAGGTAACGATAAGTTTGCGAATTGACTGCAACCCCTTGGCCAATGCGGTTAAATAGAGCGGACAGATCATCGTTACTCCCCAGCGTACTAGATATAATTCCATGTTCAATGAGCAAGTCCACGTCCTTTGAAGTCTTGATCATGCCCCCCATGAGGAACATAAATTGCGAAATGTACTTCATTTGGTGATCGTGGCAGTGGCCCTGCTCAAAGGCGATGAGGTTCCTGAAGAGAGTTTCCGTCCAATCGTCAACTCTAAAATTCGGAATTATGAGACTTCCGTTGTTGAATTGTATGTCTAAGAAGGTTGTTGTTCTTGTCACAAACTGAACCCCGGCATCGTCTAGCACTGTCATGCTTGGTGGGATTTCTTCAACCCTAGGATGACTATTGGGATTTTCACCCTCCACAGGCGACATGGGCAAGTAGTAGTATCGTATAAAATCAATAAAATGCTTCACTCCATGGTTAACTTGAGGCACAGGTGCATGATCAGCACCAAACTCATCGATTTTGACGTAACCCTTCAAGAACTCATGCGTAAGATCCACAAAGAAGCTGAGATTTGCTTTGTAGCTACTATCAACAAGGTCATACAAACCCTCAAGAAGAAAGAAGGGAATTTGGTTCTCATCAACAACACGACATCAAGGAAAACATCTATTATCATCCGCGGCTTATGATATATTCGATCGCTGTCGTCTATATATTGGGCATACTGATGCCTAAGCATAAGCTCCAAGACAAAATTGCGTCCACCAAAGATCAGCCGGCGAAGTCATCACTGCTAGGTCAATGGGCTCGACATAATATCTCTTGGCTTTTATCTCGCAACTTCTCACAAAGCCAAGGCATTGGTCTATGAATCCGAGCTCGTTTCGGCTGGTGAAGGCCTCTATGTATTTGAGCTTATAGCTTTGCATTTGTGGGAAACTTCCGTGGTAGGAGTGATAGGGTCCGATTGGGACCACCCGGGGTTTGTAGTGTTGTTCATTTCCATTCGCGAAATCTCTCGGGGACTTGGTAAATAGCACAATCTGGCGAAAACGGCGGCGTTCTTCGCATCTTATCCTCAATTAGAATCGCCACTTGATCGCGCGGGTTTGGGTTCTCCATCTGCTGCAGCAGCTGCTGGTCCAAGCAGCATTGGTTGATTCCTTTGGACTTGGAGCACCTCGTGTTGTTAAAGTCTCCTTGGCCGGCCCAGATAACGGCGTTTCTCGCGACGCTAAACCCTTAGATGGAATCGCGCTTGATCGCGCGGGTTTGGGTTCTCTACTTCTGGTCCAAAGATTTGTGGATGCACTTGGAACATCCGTCGTTGATGAAATTTCCTTTGGAGAAGACGACGCCTTGTGTTGCCCTTTCCATGGAAATAGTCGCGCCCATTGACATGGCCCTTTTTTAATTGTTGTCGCAGCACCCAACCTCTTTGAGTCAAGAGGACGAACGTCTGGTCCAAACCGGGTCATTAAACCTTTTAAATAATCCATAAAAAAATTATGTCGTTAAGTTGTCATCGATTACATAAAATAAATAAAAGAACATATAATTTAAAGTTGTATTTGGATCAAGACAATTGCTAGTTAAGTTATCATATTTTAAGATTTTAAGTTTAACACAAATAAATAATTTCTACCTGGTTCTTGGAAGAAAAAAGATTATTTGATGGAAAAAAAAAAAAGATTCACAAACATCAAGGGTGTGTGCAATTGCCACCCAAAGAAATTATTTTAACGTACGTATGGCACCTAAACTTCACTTTTGGTGTGAATCTATCACCTCCATCTATTTTCATCCATATTTCCATTAGAAATATTTCTAAGGACACTCTTAAAAATTCTCTAGGCACTAGCATTACTTGACTCGTTTGTTGTTGAGATAAAATACCTCTAGAATACAAGTGACGGAGTTAAGCTGAGCTGATATAAGCCTAATTTACGTAGTATCCACTAAAAGGACTTCTAGTCCTAAGCGAGCTACGATGCTTTAGGTTGATCAAGATATGTCTACTTGAAAGGAATCCTAGAACAAGGAGGACTAGGTTGTTCTTGAGTTTTACTCTTACAAGGATTGGGTCGTGTTGGATACCACAACTTATTGTGCATTTTACTCTCAAACACTAGACTTGTGGCATAAAAGATGAACCCACAAGGTGAGAGAAAGAGAATTGGTGATTTTTTATTTATTTTTAATTTTTTAAAAAAATCTATTTTTAACATTTAAATTGTCTTCTAAGTGTTTTTTTTACACACATTGCACTTAGGTGATATACATTTGAGCAAGATAATAAGCTCCATTCGTGCCACATCAATATTTGTAACAAACTTTTTTAAAAACATGATAATGGAAAGCAAAGTGAGATGCAAAACATTAGTAAGAAAGTGGATATAATTTTGTTGTAGTAAATAACATCCTTCCCCCAGTGGTTGGGTTTGATGGTTTTTGGGTTCATTTCAACATCTTATCAGAATACAAAAGAGTATGTTAAGTGATTATGTTCGGGTAGCTAAAAAGATCAAAATTTAATCATGAAATCTTTCTACACATGTAAATTTTGCATAATATATTATTAAAAAGACATTAGGCGTACCAGTTTGGGTGGATGATTTTCACTAGATGACTCCACCTCTGCAATCAAGATATATTATTTTCAGGTAGGCATTTGAGACAAGCTCTGAAAGTGGCTGATCATGATAATTAATGTGTATATAACAGAATGTAAAGTTCCATATTATTCTTTCACATTATTACAAGAAATTAACAAAGTATTATTCTTCATATTCTTTGACATTATTACAAGCAATTAACAAAGTATTATTCATCGACATTATTACAAGAAATTATAACAAAGTATTATCTAAGTTGTGGGAACACATATTTTGGCAATCAATAGATGGGTGGCATGTGGAAAGGGAATATTCCTTAAGCCAACTGATTACCCTAATTAATTCTATTTAATTAGAGAAATTATCTTTGATTTAAGATGAGAATATCACCTCAAATCAAATCTCCTTGATTAATTCCAATCTCTTATTTACGGGTAAGAATAATCTTAAACAAATAAGGATTATTCTTCAAACCCTAGCCTACAAGGGTTCATAAATACATGGCTACACAACACACAAGAGGTAATTTTGAAACTCTACACAAAAAGCTCTCTTTCTCTCACGCCACTCTTGGATCTCTCTCCCTCACGACTCCGACCACCCACATACACGGTTCTGGCCACTTGACTCTCTCCGTGAGAGAAGACCTCCATCCTTTCCGTTATCTCCACATCTTTTTTAAGATCATTTAACTGACTTAGTCATCGAATGGCCTTTGGCAGACACGCCATGAATGTGGTCTATTTACTCCAACCTTTTTCACAAGGATCAAGGAAGAAAGAGAGAAAATGAAGCTCAAAGGGTTGAAGACTCAACCCACGAAAATTCCCCATGCAGAAATTTGCTCAAACATAAGTCTTCTGTATAAAAATTTAAAAAAAGAAAAAAGAGAAAGATCCCTTGCAAGATAGCTGCTTCGTAAGGGTTGTCTATGGTGAAGGCCACGTCTTGATTGGCCCTTAGTGATGTGTTTGAGACGTTAAGCTTGGACACGAACATCTAGTAAAGATGAACTTTTAGGGTTTGTGGAAGTCTGTACATGAGGACGCATAATAATGTGATGTCCTTAATGCAAGCAATAGAATGCGGTGGACAAGTCCTAATTTCGCAATGCATCGCGATGCGAAAGACTGCAATATCATGGGGTTAAAGAGTTGCTTGCACCGCGGACCCATTAAGGCGCAATGAGGTGCAACTCACCTCCCCTCACTGGAAAAACCCAGGAGGCGCTAGATTTGCCCCTCGGCTATGCTGCCTACGAACTATATGAGTAAATGCCACAACCATGTTCTTCTTTGTTTGTTGCCCTGTGCGAAGCATGCCTTTTTTCTTTTTCTTTTTCAAAGTCCTGGGCAAAACGACTCATTTTGGACCATACCAAA